>NW_011371360.1:1851111-1876458 GCF_000150735.1 Paracoccidioides brasiliensis
TAAAAGTATTCAAATTTACTTATTTTAAATACCTGCTCATATAAATATTTTAGAAAATAAAAAAGCAGATTTAGTAGTAAAAATTGAAATTAAAACATAAAAAATAACTCAAAAAATTACATTCTGATCATATATCAAAAGAAAGATTAAAGAATTATATATGAATTAATGAATAAAGATCAATGAAATTAAAAAAAAGTACTCAATATACAAGATATAAAATAAAACTAAAGTAAAAATCTATATCAATAAAATATAGAAAGAAAATATTTTTCTTTATAATATAATTAAAACTTGAATATAACTACTTTAAATAATATATAAAAAAATATAAAGATTCTTTAAACTTTAATAAATATGATTTTTATGATATAATTAAAAGTTCAGATTATATACTGATAAATTACTCATTAGATAATAAAATAAAAATGAAATTAAAAGAAAAATACTTAATTAATCATTTAAATATGATTTTTCTATTTAATACTAAATTAGAAAAAAAGTTTTTAATTGAGTTTATAGAGAAAATAAAAATTATCTTTAAAGAATAGAATTTAATATAAAATAAATTTGATATTTAATCTATAAAAAAGTTGAAAATATTTTTAAGAATATTTTTATTAAAATTTCTTTTGTATTAAATTTATTATTTATTTTATTTTATTATATTTTATTTTATTTTATTATTTATTTTATTTATTTTAAAAAAAAGACTAGATTAAAATTAAAACTATAAATATATCTTTTATTAAAAGATTATTAAATACTGTATCATTCTAGAATAAAACTCTCTAAGTATATAGATTGATTGTTATTTATTAGTTAAATTAATAATATAATTAAATCTTAATTTTAACTAGATAAGTGTTATAGTTACTGATTGAATATATCTTAAATGAATAATAATAATAATAATAATAATAATAATAATTAGAGTATAAACTTAATAATTTAATCATAGATTTTATTTATATTATATTATTATATTTGAATTAAAAATTTAAATCTTTCTTTTTTTAAGAAGTTGATTCAGTAAGTTAAAATAATTGTAAATTTTATAAAAATCTTAATAATTTTTATTAATTATATAAGTAGATAAAATAATATTAATAATTTTATAAAATAAAAATTTAAAATTTTTTTTATATTTTAATAAGAAAATTTAATTAAATTATTAATATTTATAAATATAAATTAGATAATAAATACTTTTATTACATAAAAGTAATATTAGAATATATTTTCTATAGATAAGAATAGAAAGTAAAAATATATAAAATTTAGCTGTAAAATTTAATATAAATTAGATTTAACTTAAAAAGAAGTTTAAAAATTTCTTCTATACTTTTATTATACTGATGAACTTTATAATACTATAGTAATTGCAATACTCTTAAGCATAAAAGATTAAAATATTTTTAATTCTATATGATTAATTTTTAATTTGATTAACTATTATTATATAGAAATAATTTAAATTAAAATATAATAGTTAATTGAACTTTGATAATTTTGATAATTTATTCAATAGTGATGATTTACTTAGTAACTATATCATATATACTTTCTATATTTAATTAGTAAGTATACTCTACTGTAAAGAATATATTATTATATTTATAATATAAAGATTATTTATATACTTATTAATATATATAGAATCTCCAATAGATTAAAATTTATTAATAATATTATATTGTAATTAGTTAATATTAAATTTGAGAACTTTGATCTCAACTAATCAAAGAATTTTATTTCTCTATTTTATTAATTCCTTCTTCTTAAGATACTTGATCTTATGATTGATACTTTTAATAATAAAAACACTTTTTATTTGCATTTGTCTGCAGTACTTTTTAATAATTTAGTATTTATTTATTAAATAATAAGCAAATAACATATTCTTTTTATGTGTATTTAATTTTACCTATATCAAAACTTTTTTAAAAATCTTATTTAATTATTGTCAGATCAAATGTCAAGAGTATTTTTCATCTTTTATATAATTTTATCTACTGCTTTAATTTGATTATATAATTTTATAACTCTATTTGAGAATAATAACTAAGAAGATATAGTGAAAAGTTAGATTTCAAAGAAATAAAGTAAAACTAAAGTATTTTTCACTATTATTGTCATAAATAAGTAGCTTTAAATTGTATTCTATATTATATTATCTCAGATATTGAAGAATTACTTTTATTTAATTGAACAGATCTTATATTTAATAAATCTAGCTTTGATAATAATAGATTTAAAGATTTGATGATAAATACTCTTTAAATTAGCAAAGAACTACCTTTTATCATATTGCTTATATTTATATTAAGTAGTTTTATTAACTGCTTTTGTATGATAATACTTATATTACTAGAAAGATATATCATTAAGAGATTGTAATAGATAACTTATATAAAATAAGAATTCAATTTTAATAATATTATAAAAGTTGTAATATTGAAGAAACTCTTCAATAAGATAAAATTTATAATTATCAAGTAGTAATAATCAATGATTATCAATTTGATATTTTTTAATAATAGTATTAAAAAGTTTTATTTATTTAAATTCAATCTCATCATTAGTGAAGCCGATATTAAATATATTGAGGATATAATTATCAGATAGATTAAAATATATATATCAGTCTTTTAGATAAATTTTTAATTTTATTATAATTAATAACTTTAATAATATATCATCTGTACTGATATATTTCATCACTTTTATTAATCTGTGAGAATATGATGATTGTATAACAGAATTAATATTTTAACAAATAGTTATTACTTATTCTCCATGCTCTTCTCCTTCTTGAAATCTGATCTCATCAAAATTGTAAATATCATTGATATGAAACTTATACTGATTGAAAATGAAATTATAGCAGTTAAACAAGTTGATAAAAAAGCTTATATTCTCATTTAACACTCATTTTGAATTTATAAGTTTCTGTTTAATTCTTTTTTAACCTGGTAGATATTTGATGAATCAATACACTCACATCTTGCTCATAGTAGAAGGAGAAATATCAGAATTGATATAATAATTACTTAATATTCAATTTATAGCAACTTTGATATATTCAATTATAGAAAAGTAAAAGTTTCTATATAATTGATGAATCCACTTCTTGATCACTTCCTCCTGGCTGTCATTCAATATTTGATTGACTGAAACTCTTATATTTCTTAATCTTCTTTTCTTAATATATTTATAAAAAGTTCTATATAGAATTTTAAATTCTTATACCATATCTGTGATTTTTAATTTTAGATTTAATTTTATGATGTTTAATGCCATCTGAATCTGATATTCTGAATATTTAATATTATTAGAGATAGTGGTGGTGGTTATTAATTTTTGAAGATTGGTGATGAATATATGAGAAAGAGATTTTAATTATGATGATGTTTTCTTTATGGTGGGGCGCACTCACTAATGGGAGGTAGTGAGTGCGCGAGGCACATTAGTTGAATTACATTAACTAGTTAAGCTTTCTGAATTAATAATAAATGAGTATCCACTTTTGAGTAGTATTCTGCTCAGATCTGAAATTTAATTTTGCAAGATTTTAGAAGTAATACTTTCACTTGTAAATGTTATGAAGCAAGCTTATCAGTGAGTAGTTTGTGTTTGAAATTTTATTAACTTGTTCATGTTGTTCATTGACAGTTAGTCAGTTGGAGATCATGCATTTGAGACAGAGTCTGACAAGATAGGTTCAATGCAGATATAAAATCAACTTAAGGAAGTCAGAGAGCATCAACTTAGCAATTTGATCATAGATTTTGTCTGCATTGCATTATCATGTTTGGGTTGAGAATCCACATCCCCTTCGTCATGTTGCGTTGGTTTTTTCTATAGGACATGACGAACGGTTCTAAAATCTGTGAGCTCTTTGCAGTTAAAATGTCAGTTGATGAGTAGACATGAGAGAGGAGGAAAAGGGTTTTGACTGCGGTGTTTGTTGAACAGGATCTTAATTTGAAACCTTTTTCATCCTTATCTACGTAGGGTGGGAATTCCATATGTTTGGGAATGTCTTGGTCCTCGGATCGCCGACTCTAATGTGTATCTCGAAGTTAACTAATGAAACCCTTCCAGTTACCAATAAATCTCTCAGACTTGATCCGCTTTCTGACGAAGACAACCCTCGTCATCTTTTTCAATGTTAACTTCGGCTATCTCGTCGAAACAGCAACCCTCACAATAATTCTGAGCCTACTGGTTGAGTGAGACTGCGTTTTTGTATTCTGCTCAAAGGCAAGCAGAAGGAGTCTCGATTTTTCCTGGTCTGTAATCCTATGTAGGTGAAGTATTTTGGATCCTCGCTGGTCTAAACATCTCGTGTTTCGTCAGAAGAGGCCCTTGAACAGATTGGAAGCCTGTCGGTCACAAGTTGGACCGCGTAAATCTCATAAGAAAGAGAGATTTTTAGAGCTTCCAGCTGGCTCTTCAAAGCTACGTGAGGGAGTTCCGACATCCAATGATTTACTGGAATCATTAGCATGGTAGCATTTCACATATGCGTGTGGACAACGGCCTGGCTAAAGAAGCCTTTTTAAAGGTAACGATCTAATGTATAAAATATGGGTTATGCCAGAAGTTTAGGGCTGTCAATTAAATTAGCATTTTGCTAGACATAAGGTTTATTACATAATACACCGTAGGATCTGATTAACTATTTAGACTTGAACTTTCCCCACCAGCACCGAACTAAACTGACGTCTGGTTGGTATTTGGGTATCCAGCAGGAAGTATCGAAGTGTCAATCAAGGGTCGACAACTGATTCGCTATTGGCAATTGCACGTGGGCAAGGCACAATTATTGAAACTCTGCGATTCCATGGATACTCTGAAATGTCCCCTGAATACATGGGCAAGTGACGTCATGTGCATGTGAGGTTTGTAAAAGCGACCATCGAACATTGAAAACAAGCATGAAGTTCAAATTGCCGACAAGTGGAGCATAAGCCGATTTGCGTTGACGCTACCGGCAGCAAAACTATGCCGCCGTCTCCTGGATATTTCAAACAGCGCTTTGCCTTGAGCGGAACAGGACCATCTATTGAGACTTCTTTTATATATGGGTGGGTGGAAATGTGTGGTTAGCAATATCCGTCATTTGGTAGTTCATCCAATGGGTCCTGCTTATAGTCACGTGATATAGAGATCTCGTGTGATTGGCTTGGTGCGCCAAGAATAAGACCTTGCTTGCACAATTAACATAACTAGTTTAACTAGTTAACTTTTAGTCATGCCTTACCTCATCATGCGCTTCTAAACAAGCACAGAAATCAAATTTTTTATATGGGACATTTAAATATTTTCTGTATTTTTTTTATTTCGATTACTTAAAAGAGTTAATGTATTATCATATATAGTATTTCTCTGTTATCATTTTTGCCTGTATCATTTTGGGTTGTTGAGCCTGATTCATTTCTTGCAGAGAGTTGGAGTAATGTCTGCGCACTAGTAGCAGGGTGAACAGCCTAAGCTTGACAGCCAGCTGACAGCGGTGGCATCCAAGTAACCCCTCATATCATACATTTCTCTACTACCGCTGGCAGTGCCACCTCAACCCTGTTTTCCCCAAACTTCTTCCAGCTCTATAATTGTTCTTGACATCGAACTGATTGACGATGCGTGCCCCTCATGCTCATTTTCAGAGAACTGAATACCTCTTGTATTATTAGCAACTTACTCCGCCACACAGCTACTCTGATATAACTCCCTGTCAACTTTTCCCGCATCAAAGGTAAGCTAATATATCTATCTACCCACTACACTAACTTACCCTTACCCCAGCTCATCCGTTGTCCCGATCCCCCCCAGGACGACCCACCAGCCCTGTTATCAACGCTCCTTCTCTTCCCGGTCCAGCCTTCTCGGGTTGACCCTCCCAGAGCAAGGGATCCTGTTTGCACTTCTTTTGAGTTGCCTTTTTATGTTGTCATACTCCTCCTCCACTTCTCCTCCTCCACTTCTCCTCCTCCAGTCCGCTAAGTTAGTTATACCCCACCTCCTTCAGCCCGAAGTGCCTATTTTGTGTTCACATGTCGAACGGGCTTGCGGCCGACAGTGACATATGTCATCCCATCCGGTTGTGATATCCCGAGTGTCAGTTCGCCATTCCCTCTTGGGGTGAATGCGCACTCTTACACCCAACCTAGTCTTGCCGTCACCCCCTATTGTTTCGATTTGAATGAGGAAACCCCAGATTGACCTATTTTCCGTTTTTAGAACTGAATGGTGATGCTGATGTCTACCTCTTCATCACTGTCCTCTTTTTAAGACTTGCCTCCATGCCGCCCTATTGCCTCTGGGACTGCCATTATTTCTCCCGAAGTGCCTTGCGACTCCTTTCCATACCCACCGTCATAGCCTTACATTACGCCTAATTTGCATAGGCAAAATTGGGTTCTATTACTATCAGTTGAAAAAAAAAAAAAAAAAAAAATGTCGCACTCAACCATGACAGTACGTTTCTTTACTAAACCCAAACCCCTAGGGGAGACCCTTACCGAAAGTGCCATGTCGAACACCCCCAAATTGCCAAATGGGTTTTTGAAAGACGAGCCAACCACCGGAAACGCACCGGCTGATGGCCATGGACACCGCGACGGCTCTAAACAACTCCAAAAAATAAAGGACGGTATCACCTTCGCAAACCAAGACTCACTTCCCAGGCTCCCCATCCCCGACATTGAAAACACATGCAACCGATATCTGGAGATTTTGGCCCCCCTACAAACCGTCAAGGAACAGGAGGAGACAAAGGCTGCTGTGAATGATTTTCTCAAATATGAGGGTCCAGAGTTACAGGATAAACTAAGGAATTATGCGAACTCAAAATCAAGTTATATTGAACAATTTTGTGAGTCCTAGTAACATTTTATACCTTTTTCCAATCCATTTGGTTAAAACGGATGCTGATATGTTAATCCAGGGTATGATTCTTATTTGAATTACGATAACCGTGAGTTTGCAGCTTGAACCCCCTTGGATTTTTGGTTCTTGAAGCCTGCTTATATGGGGTTTAGCTGTTGTTCTTAATCTCAATCCCTTCTTCCTTCTGGAGGATGATCCTACTCCCTCGAGGAACAACCAGGTCACCCGGGCAGCCTCATTGGTAGTGTCTGCATTGTCGTTTGTTCGAGCTGTTCGAAGAGAGGAGCTGGCTCCAGATACAGTCCGGGGGAAACCTCTTTGCATGTTCCAATACTCCAGATTGTTTGGCACAGCTCGCGTCCCAACCAATGATGGTTGTATCATTGGTCAAGATTCATCCGCTAAGCATATGGTTGTTCTTTGTCGGGGACAGTTTTATTGGTTTGACGTTCTGGATGACAACAACGATCTACTCATGAGTGAAAGAGACATATCACTCAATCTTCAGGTAATTATTGAAGATGCGGAGCAGACGCCAATTCAGGAAGCCGCTAAGGGTGCGCTTGGGGTGCTCAGCACCGAGAATCGGAAAGTTTGGTCTGGTTTGAGAGATATTTTGACTAAAGAGGAGGGATCTAACAATGCTGAATGCTTGAACATCGTCGATACGGCTCTATTTGTTCTCTGCCTGGATTCCACAGAGCCTTCAAATACCGCTGATCTCTGTGCCAATATGCTTTGCGGCACAAACGAGGTGGTGCGGGGAGTGCAAATCGGAACCTGCACAAATCGATGGTATGACAAGCTGCAAATCATCGTCTGCAAGAATGGCAGCGCTGGCATCAACTTTGAACACACCGGCGTCGATGGCCACACGGTGCTCCGATTTGCCAGTGATGTCTACACCGATACGATTCTCCGTTTTGCCCGGACAATCAACGGCCAGTCGCCAAGTCTCTGGGCAACTACCAGCCCCCCCCCTTCCAAACGGAGCGCAGAAAGCTTCTCTTCACATGCCAGCACAACCCCACATAAACTAGAATGGGACATGGGCCCCGAACTCAGCACCTCTCTCCGCTTTGCCGAATCGCACCTGGCAGACTTACTCCACCAGCACGAATTCCAAGTCCTCGATTTCAAGGGCTACGGTAAAAACTTCATAACGTCCATGGGGCTGTCTCCCGATGCCTTTGTCCAGATGGCCTTCCAGGCAGCCTACTTCGGCCTCTACGGCCGTGTCGAAAACACCTACGAACCCGCCATGACCAAATTCTTCCTACACGGCCGCACCGAAGCCGTGCGAACCGTTTCAAACGAATCCGTCGAGTTTGTCCGGACGTTCTGGGGCGACCGGCCCGCAGCTGAGAAGGTCGCTGCACTCCGCAAAGCGACGGAGAAACACACGGCCATGACGCGCATCTGCTCGCAAGGCCATGGACAAGATCGACACCTGTATGCCCTTTACTGTCTCTGGCAGCGCTCCATGGAGGACGGGCGGGGGATGATCAATAGCGACATCCCAGCCATGAACGGGTATTCCGCCAGCCACGTCGACCCGGGATCGACAGTCGAGACAACTCCGGCCACAGACCCGGTCGGCATCCCGGCCCCGGCCCCGGCCCCGAGGCCGGTGACTTCAGCGCCCTCCAACTCCACCCCCTCCGACGACGGCGTGCTATCATCCAGCTACGCCAGCTCGGGAAGCTTACGCATGAACCACCCGCCACGAGTGCCCGCCATCTTCAGCGACAGCGGCTGGGAGAAGATCAACACCACCATCCTCTCGACGTCGAACTGCGGGAACCCGAGCCTGCGGCATTTCGGCTTCGGGCCGACGAGCGGCGACGGGTTCGGGATTGGGTATATCATAAAGGACGATTCGATTAGTATCTGTGCGTCGTCGAAACATAGGCAAACCACGAGGTTTATACACAGCCTTGAGGCGTATTTGTATGAGATTCGGAAGTTGTTGAGGGCTACGCAGCCGAAGGGGGTTGTGCCGTCTAGCGCGAGGGAGAGGCAGATTATTGCTGCTGGTGGGGCGGCGGGTGCGGAGGGGGTGGATGGTAAGCGGCATGCTGGTGGTGGGATGGGGGAGAAAGTGATCAAGGGAAAGGGGAGGGCGGTGCGGGCTGATCCACACATGGTGGGGAGGGAGTCGGAGACAGCGATGGTGAATGGCGAGGAGGTAGGGGATGATGGGATGGGTGGATGTAAGTTCTCTCCCCCCCCCCGGCTCTCCTGCTCTCATTATCAGAGCAGCTGTTCTTTTTCATCATTTTGAGCTGAGATGTTAACTAATCATGTTGCAGATGGATTTTTCGATGCGGGGATCTTGTTGAATGCGCTGAAAGGGTCGCAGGGGGATCTTCGGGATTCGCCTCCTAAGCGGAAGCTGATTGGAAAGCAGTTGCAGTTGAATGAGTACTGAGGGGTCTATATTGTCTTTTATTGTATAATTTTTTTTCTTATCGATATATGCATCTGTCTCTACATCTACAATACTAGACGAGAGGCAAATTGTGCACTACAAACGCCCACAGTAATGCGAACACTGATCCTATGCATCTCATCAAAATTGCGAAGCATCTCCATATGATGAAAAACAAGTAAAACAAGCGTAGCATGCCTGTGTCCTTTGTTCATTTTACTTTTCATTTCCTCCTCAATTTTGTCCCTCTTTCCGTTTTTCTTCCTTTGGTTATGTTTGATATTCCCCGGCCCATTTTTTTTTTTTTCCCTCCTCCTTTCATTTACGGATGGGATGGGTTGGGTTTTTATTCCATGTATTATTTCCTTACCCTGGTTCGATCTAAGACCGCAATTCGCATAACCACAACTTACAATGCACAAATGACGCGGAATTGGCGAATAGGGATTCATTGGGCATAGTTTTTATTTTATATAAATATAAATATATATATATTACCGGGGATAACCACACAAATGCATGTCTTCCGTGCAGATGCATAAATTAAACTACGCAGGATAACTACACGAACCCTGGCTTGTTTCGATTTATCAGAAGAGACGCGAACGAAGCAGAAGTCGTTAAACTTATCTAGTCCGAAGCAGCCTCTTAGAGAGCTGGAGTGGAATGAAAATCGACTAGCAGACTGCATGCTGCGGGACTGCAGACGTTAGAGTTGTAAACCGGACTGGGCTTGCCGGGACTAAAGTGAAGAACTGTGTTCTGGATGGAGCGGGGATGATGTTGATTGGAGGAGGTTCTTGGGGGAGGGGGGAGAGAACCTGCTGCTCTTAGAGTATATGCGCTGGAGAACGTCGGAGGAGAGGGGGAGGAAAACTGCGATTTGGAAAGTATTGAAACTAAATTACATCTGATAACTTTAAAATAACATATAACTAACCAATCCCTCTAACTTTGAGAACCCCCGATTTTCTCCATAAGGAGCGATCTTCAAGGAATCTCCAACTCCCCCGCCGTTGATGTATACCAGTTACTCGATGCATTCCATCGTACGACTCTTTGAAGTGCTATTAATAGTCCCCCAACCAGTGCGCCAGAAGGAAAGGTTAAGTTGTTCAAGTTGTTTCGCAGCTGCAGATAATCCGGTCCCGAGGCAAAGTCTCGTTACCCTTTTTCCCGCCTCCTTGTTCAGCCGCTGCCAACCAGCCAATCAGGCGGGAGCGGACAAGGGATAATCCGGTCAGGCAGCGAGGAACAAAGAGTCTGGCAGGCAAAGACCAAGTGAATTGCGCGCGGACAAATGCCAGGACAAGTCCACAAACTTGGACTGTGGAAGGGTTGGAGCTAGGAACTAATTTAATTGCTACTTAAATGTGCAGCCCTTTTTTTTTTTTTTATCTCTGAGAGCGGCCCCCTCCTCTTAGTTTCTTTCCACAGCCTCTTGTCTTCTGCTGCCGCTTGTTGTCGTGTGTCTTGACTGGTAATCTCTATCGGTCTCTCAAGATAACTAGCCTCAGGCAGGCGGCCCTCTCTTCTTGGAAACAACTATATGAACCACAACATCAGTCGATCTGTTCACGTCCTTTGAGGTAAGTATTGTAGTTACGGTTTTTTATATATATATATATATAGACTTAAGCTTCTCTGGGTTTATCGTATCCATTCCCATCCCTGGGACTGCTTTGTCGTTCGTCGTCGTGCCCCTTGCCCTTCCTCCCTCCCCCCAATCCCCATCCCGACTTCGGGTTCTGCGCCCTTTGCCCGCCTCCCGTCACACCGCTATGCCAGGTTGGGCCTGGAGGGGCTCTCCCTCCTTCCATCACCCATTCGCTGGGCGCCCCTTCCCGACGGTTCCTCCTGCCCAGATACCACGGGGATGCCAGTGTGTCTTCCTCCCCACCCACCACTGGCAGAGGCAGAGGCAGAGGCAGAGGCAGAGGCAGCGGCAGCGCCAAGTCGACTCCACTCTACTCAATGGAACAATCTCTCTCTGCTGCAGCTGCCGTCCCTCGCAGCGGAAGAACTCCTCTCCCGGCTCTCCACCTCCTGCTACCGCCCTGCACTCCTTGTCACTTCTCCCTATACTTTCTACTGCTGCAACACTACTACACTACCACTACGACTATCACTCCTCCTACTACCACTACCACTGCCACTGCCACTCCCACTCCTACCACTCCTCCTACTACTCTTTCCATGCCTGATTCTATATACTCCTGTTTCTAACTACTACTCACCTTCTGCTGTCCTCTTAGCTAGAGCAATCCCTCGATATACTTCTCCCTTCCCCGCCTCCCCCCATATCAATCTCTTGCTCTCGCATTCGTCAATTCCCCTGCCTCTCCCCTCTCTACCCATCCGAGGACCGCTGGGAAGACCCTTATCCCTCCATCCCGCCGTCAACCAGCGGTCGCCCCTCCAAAGAAATCAATTATTCAAGATACAAATTACAATTTAATTAATACAAATTAATAACACCAAACTATTAACAGAGGGTATTTAATCCCCAACCAGAGAGAGAGAGAGAGAGAGAGAGAGAGAGAGAGAGAGAGAGAGAGAGAGAACAAGACCCTTTACTTACCTCCAAAAAAAAAAAAAAAAAAAAAAAGGGAGGCCATGGCGGACGCTGCTTCATCCGTCGAAGCCATGGCTCCCTCCTGCCCGCTGCCAGATCCCACCCCCACCACCACCGCCAACATAGACAATACCGCCTCCATGACCCCTCCATCTAGCGCAGACGGAGACAAAGTCGGGGAGAAGACCTCCCCAGGGCCCTCGATCGCTGCCTTTGCTACCACCGCATCTACTCCTCTTCTTCCTCTTCATCCTCAGCAACTCAAACTATCCGACATGGATCTCGATTCCATGCGAATACCAAACACTGCACTGACTCGACTACGCTGCAGATGAGATTTTTCCGGATCACTATTACGGAGGGGGGAGGATTCCGGTTTTTAAACCTGTCAGTATATATATATACACCTTGATATCTTCATGTCTTTATGACTTTGGTTCCGTGTCACTGACGTATTGCTTTAGACAATGGACCAATTCTGCGATTTTGCTTCCTTTGTACGCAAAGTCGACCACTACGGGATGAAGTCCGGGGTGATCAAGGTTATCCCGCCCAAGGAATGGTTGGTGTTTTCTTCTTTACCTGCGTTTATTTGCCTCTGATGTCCCCTTTCCTCAACCGCTCTCTGCTGCGCTGAATATTATCTGCAACCATGGTGACTAATGCTATCCTGACATAGGACCGATGCACTTCCACCCCTCGAAGAAGCTATCAAAACCATCCGTGTCAAAAACCCAATCATGCAAGAATTCCACGGCTCGCATGGCACATTCACCCAGGCCAATATCGAAAAACAACGCTCATATAACCTGCCGCAATGGAAAGCGCTGTGCGAGGAGAGTAGTCATCAACCCCCCGCCCGACGCGGCGAGCGGAGACGGAACCAGGAAAAGGTGACCCGTGGTGGTGCGCACAAGCAACAATCTAGATCTAATTCGCAGAGGCGGAAACCGGGGCCGAAACCTAAGCGCGTAGAAATAGTGGACAACAACAACAACAACAACAACAACAACAACAACAACAACAACAACAACAACAACAACAACAACAACGCTGTCAAACTTAGAGAGGATTCCGCAGAGACCCATGTGGATAAAGTCAAAGCCGGGAAAGCCCTCCCAACCCCCGTCTCTCCGGAATCCAAACCCATGGAAACCAAAACAGAGGTACTTAGTGATAGAGAGGTCTTACCGCCTCCTAAACCTAAAGGAAGACAGCCCAAATCCGTCTCTGCCAGGAGAAAATATAACCGTGGCGACGCTGCGGATTACATTGATGAGGAAGCATTCAAAGATTTCGACTACCGTCTTTCTGGCACCGAGCAATTCACCTCTGAACGATGTGAGGAGCTGGAAACCGCCTATTGGAAATCACTCATGTATAACAACCCCATGTACGGCGCGGATATGCCTGGGTCTCTCTTCGACGATAGCGTAACTTCATGGAATGTTGCCAAATTGCCAAATCTACTAGATATTCTTGGACAGAAGGTTCCCGGTGTCAACACTGCCTATCTGTATCTGGGAATGTGGAAGGCAACCTTCGCCTGGCACCTCGAGGATGTCGATTTGTATAGCATCAATTATATACACTTTGGCGCACCGAAACAGTGGTATAGCATTTCCCAAGAGGATTTGGGAAAGTTTGAAGCTGCAATGAAGAGTGAGCTTCTTCCCCCCCTTAAAAAAAAAAAACCTCCCCAAATTGCCACCATGTTTTGAGGACTGGCTTTTCATCCCTCAAAATATATTTTATTTTTTTTTGCTAATATAGCAATTAAAGGTATCTGGCCAACGGATGCGAAGAACTGTGACCAGTTCCTCCGTCATAAAACCTACTTGATTTCCCCTGCTCTTCTAAAGTCACAATTTGGCATCAATGTGAACAAATTGGTCCACTTCGAGGGCGAGTTTGTCATAACCTACCCATACGGATACCACTCGGGATTTAATCTGGGATACAACTGTGCTGAATCTGTCAACCTTTGCGACTGAAAGCTGGCTGGACTATGCTCGCGTCGCGAAGAAATGTAACTGTGAGGCTGATAGCGTTTGGATTGATATCAGTGAAATCGAACGCAAGCTTCGTGGCGAATCCACACCCGAGTATTATGATGAGGACATTGAGATGGGTTCTGATGACGAGGATATGACTATGGACGGTGCCTCGGACCTCCTTACCCCGCCGCGCAGCGTGCCGGAAAAGCTTGGGGTGACGCGAGGCAGGAAAAGAAAATGCGACAGTCACGAGTCAAGTTCGAAGGGTAAACGGGCTAAGATGCATGGGGAGGATGGCCCCAAGAAGATCCGTTGCGTCCTCTGTCCTAATAGCATGGACTATGAAGAACTCCTAGCAACAGAAGATGGCAAGTCTCACGCCCACCGCCGCTGCGCCACCTACATAGAGGAAACAACCATTCTCAAAGACGAATCCGGCACAGAAGTAGTCTGCGACATCGACAAGGTCCCCAAGGCCCGTCTGGGTCTCAAATGCCTCTACTGCCGCGAGATCAACGGCGCCTGCTTCCAGTGCATGCACGGCAAATGCACGCGCGCCTACCACCCCACCTGCGCTCTGCTAGCCGGGGTTCAGGTGGAAATTGGCTCTGTGGCTGTCATAGCTGATGATGGGTTTGAGTATTCGGTGCCCGGGGTGGATTTGAAGTGCAAGTATCATCGTCCGAAGAAGTATGCGTATATGCAGGGGGAGACGCTGGATTTGGATCCGAAATTTACGGCTGTTGCGAAGGGGCTGAGGGAGGGGGAGCTCGTGCAGTTTCAGGTGGATAGGGAGATAATTGGGTGCGTTGTGCTTGAGAATCGGGTGGGTGAGAGGGTGTTGTTGGTTAAGGTTTTGCCGAGGGGGTAGGTTTATAGCTTCTTTATATATTTTAATGATGGTGACGCTGCTGATGCTGACATTTCTTTTAGGGATGTAATCGAATTACCCTATCGATTTTTGTTGATTGTGCGAAAATCATCATTCCCACCACTTCCCCCGGGAATTAAACCGCTACCTTCCCACCTCGCGCGAAAACCAGATTCGAAGAAGGATTTGGCTTCTTCCCTCCCATCCCCGGGTACCCCATTTGGCGATGCGCGCTTCATCTATCAATGGGGCGAGTTTGTTCTTTTTAACCTTCCATTCAACTCTTCCACAACCCACGTCGATCTCTCGAAACCGGAGCAGATGTGGTATTACCTGGGCAAATCATCAACGGAGTGTCGTGCACAGTATACCGATAACCCCGATAAACCGTTGCATAATCCTCGCTCGCAATTTTTGGAGAGTGTCAAGTCGCTGAATGCTCCTGTCGTGACGGCAGTGCTTCAGCTTCATGGTCCGTCATACGCACGCAATCATCCCTCTAGGCCATTCTCCAGGCCATTCTCCAGGCATCCAGTAGCCGCCCCGCCGTACCCCATAGTGACATCGTCTGTTTCTGTTCCCATTACCGCTTCCGTTTCGCAACCCGCACAACAGCAAACAACAGCCAAACCACAACTTGTAAAATCGCCTACAGTCACGTCCCATCAACCAATTCCACCACCACAAAATACATCACATCCATCCCCATCCCAGCTAGGCAGCCCGCAAGTCCTGTCTGAGAAGCAACGGCCACCAGAGCCACAGAATAATAATACCAATAATGCTAATAATAGCAATCATAAACTCCCGGTATGGGCCAGTGACATCACGTTGCAGTTTGCGATGGCCCGACGTCTGGTGGCGTCTATTACTGACCACGCCAATCTTCGCGCGGGATATACAATTGTCAATTCTGACTTTGTCGTCCAGACGCTGCTAGGCCAGGCGGGCTCAGTCCTACCGACGAACGGGATGGAGAAGTTGAAGACGGCTATGGCGGAGTCAATGGTTAGGCCTAAGAGCGATAACAGCCACAGCAACAGCAGCGATAATCACAATAATAATTCGTCGTCGTCGCCGCCGCCGCCACCACCACTACAGCCATTGAATATGAAGGCGGATGAAGTAGACCACCTGCTCCGAATGCTCCGGTTTGCACTTATGAATCTCACGACGAAAGTAACAGGCGCAGCGGGGATGGTTGAAAAAAAATCCCCGAAGAAAAGCACCCCGCAGGCTCCTGCTAAGGAAGAACTATCCGGTGACGACGGTGATGTTAGTGGCCTGCTGATACGTCCAAAACTGGAAGGTAAGTATACCTACTTGGATGTGCAACGTCGCCAGTCAGCGTCGGTGTACCAGTCGCCGTATGCGCCGGGTTTTGGGTTTTCGGAATATGCTAAAAAGGCGTATCGGTTAGTTGGTGGTGGTGATGATAATGATGAAATGGCTCAACAGCAGGGGAGTCAGTCATTGTCGCTACGGTATTTTGAGTCGCTTTCGCGGACGGATAAGGATAAGGTTATTGAGGCATGTGGGGTGGAGGTTACGCGGCCCCGTTTACGGACCAGGAACGGGAAGCCGGTTGTGGATGAAGAAGAGACACTTGATAACGCAGTCCTGGATGGGGATGGCAGCCACGGCCACGGCCACGGTCATAGACATAGTTCTGTGTCCAGATTTGGCCAATCGGCATCCTCCCTGAACGGTCCAGCGTCGTCCCTCGATGCGATGGCCCTAGACCACCATCACCATCACAACCACCATAATGACCACCAAAACCACAGCCATCACGACCACGACCACGACCATGACCACGACCACCTCTCCGTCTTTGACATCTCCATGGCCATGCACACGCAAACACAGATGCACTTCCCCCTCCACCAAGCCGACTCCCCCGCCTCATCAAGCTTCGGCCGTCCCCAACTCCGCTACCAATCCCCGCAAGACTTCTCACACATCGAACATGAATCCTTCATGCTCCCCCGCCACCTCCAACTACAACTCCACGAACACGACCACGACCTCTTCGGCGACCAGCATGCCAATCAACGCTTCTGGCAACGCAGCGTCATGCCGTGGGTCGATGGCCAGCGCTGTGACGGCGACGGCGACGGTGACGGCGACTCACATTGCGGCGGTAGCCGCGCTGGTTCCCGCACTGGCGATGGCGACGATGATCCTCTTGGTATCAACGGAGTTGGCGTTGGAGTTGGTGTCGGCATTGGCGTTGGTAGTGGTGGGGGAGGCGCTATGGGTGTTGCCGATGGTGGATTGCAATCGCCGGATGAGCAGCCGCATCATCGACCTTTTTTGGCCCGTTTAGGCCGTCTGGACATGATTATGCGTCGTCGGATATGGATATAGGGCTTGGTAGGGGGCCTGGGTCGTTGCATTCTATGGATATGGCGGGCTTCGGGTTTGATGGGCCGGAGGAAGGGGAAGGAGAGGGGGAGGGGGAGAAAGAAGGTCAAGATGTGGATGCGAATGAGGGTGGGCATGGGGATGAGGTGAGTAAAGGAAGCAGTCCTTGAATGGCACTCTCTACCCGTCGAACTCCGCGCCGGAGTTCTCTCCAATTTTTGCACGGCATTTTTGGTGAAGCACCTCTCTCGCCATCCACATTCGTTCGATGAAACCGTTCTCTATCGGAATCGAATTCGAGAAAATGTGTTCTTTTGCTTTGCGCTGCCGATATTAGCGGCTGGCCCCAGCTCGCCTCATGTCCTCGATTGCTCGGCTCTGCCACTGTTAGCGAATTCTTTGCGTTCTGCGCTTGATTCATGCGCTTACATCCAAAAAAGGGAGCTTAAATCCCCATTAGCGACCCGCCTTATCTGTGTGTTTGATCAAAGGAAAAAGAAATTTACGACTGAAATAACTTCCCACTCCTTCTAATGCCAATACGATGATCAAAAGAACTTTGCACCTTACGCATGTTGTTCTTAATTCGTTCATATGTGTCTTGACTTGTTGTTTGCGGTCCATTTGGCAGTTTTAATGTGTTTGATTGTTTTTGCCCCTGAAACAGAGAGCGAACGAAAGAGAGGAAATTTTTTGCGTGGTTGTTCATTTTTGATCGATCAGCTCAACGACGGAGAAGA
This sequence comes from Paracoccidioides brasiliensis, assembly GCF_000150735.1. Taxonomy (NCBI): domain Eukaryota; kingdom Fungi; phylum Ascomycota; class Eurotiomycetes; order Onygenales; family Ajellomycetaceae; genus Paracoccidioides; species Paracoccidioides brasiliensis. The sequence goes on from NW_011371360.1 coordinate 1,868,987, forward strand.
TGGGAGCATCCTATACCCCGTCAATACCCACAATACACGTACGAACGGATTACGAATTGCAGCTACGGATAAGAGGTACACCATTGCGTGTTCAGTGACACGATTTTCGTCGTTGTCCTGCTTGACTTTGTTTGGTTATTGATTTTAGCTTGCGCATTGTGTATGAATGCATGCATTAAGTCAACAACAGTTTCTTTTGCAGGTGCCGACGAAAGGGAAATTGGAGAAAGGAGAAAGGGGAGAAGGGATATAAGGAAGATTTCCCCCGCCCCCTTTTTTTTACCAGTCAACAGAACCCAAAGTCTGACAAACAAAAATTCAACATTTACCTCCCTATTTCTTCCACGCCTTATCCGATCCCAACATACTTCTGGCTCTTGTACATAGATATAGCCATTTCCACAACAACCCATTTCCTCTCGACTCCACTATTTTACACAGTTTCCAAAATTCTTCAACTCCCAAAACGTCGTTTCCGTCCCTGTTTTTAAAACAAAAAGCAGCTTGATATCCCCTGCTGCTTAACCCCCTTTTTTTGGCCCTTTTTTTGGTATAAGTGGTCGATCTGGTTTGGAGTGATGGCGGAAGGATGGGTAAGGAGATAAATAGAAAGGATGGATGGAGGAGGCGATGGCGTTGAAAAGAAAATTAAATAAAACAATGGTTCTAGGGTGGATGAAACGAAACAAAAACGGCCTTGTTTGTTGGAAATATCTCTCCACTAGATGAGTTTATAGTTCTTTACTTACATAGCTTATGAATAATAAAAAAAGGGCGCCTGTTTTCTTAAGGCATATAATATGAACTGATATTTCTAGAGTGATTTTGCTTGGTTTTCTCCTTGTTGGATGACCAGATAAATGGTATTGACGGTATAACTATAAGAATCAGGTCCTTGATATATTCAGGTATCCCGATTGGAATCGTCAGTGAGGAAAGTTGCAATAGCCATATCTACTCTTCAACCATCCTCAGATGAGGCACTAGTATATATTTCATTGTTTTGTCTCTTGGATTCATAGGTTGATGGCCCCCTCCCTCTTCCCCGCATTTTCTATAAATATTCCATCAGACTCTCAGAACCCGAGAACCCCTAAATAGAATCAGCATACTTTGCAGCCCAAACCGTACCACACACGCAAAACCCTTCGTCCAACAAACAGACGTTCTAAGGCTTTACCACCGCTCTGGCGGGCAGCAGATGTCCCAGACACTTGCAGTTTATCGTCATCTGCGACAATGAGCTATTTTTCACCATAATGGGCAGCTGTAAAGTAATTATGGCACGCCACCAACTCAATAGGATAATACACAACTCAATATTTGACGGGCCTCTTATTCCATTCAACTACAATATGTAGTTACAACTACAGGAACCCGCAAGCAACAAACCTATATTTTACCCCCCACCACCACCACTCTTCCACAACGTTCGGAGACACTTTTATCATTTCAAATATCTAACAGCGCCATCGCTGAGCAACCGCAACAACAAGCCGAAGTGCGCTAAATTATTGCAGAGCTAGTCTGAACTCGGAAGGCTGCTGTAAAATGTTACAACATCTGTAAACTTCAACTCCATCTCTACAAAGATGAAGCTTTGCAGCTACAAAGGAAATAGAGGAAAAGTGAAGATAAAATAGATAGAAGAGAGAACAAATAAGCTTAAGATAACAGTATTATTTTTTATAATTAACTACTTATTGTCAGCTGTTTTACTTTTATTATATCTATCTTGTTTTTTTAAATTTATTAGAGATTATTTATTTTAATTTTAATTTTAATTTTATTATAATATTTGCAATCATAACTTTTATAATATATTTAGCAAACTTTCTTTAAATAAATATATCTAATTCAAAGTATAACTTTATAATAAAATATTTAAAAAATAATTTATTTATTTAATTAATTTAAAAGTTAACAATTTATAAATATTTACTATAATTTTTTCTCAATATTTTTTTATAGTTTATAAAAATAATATAAATAAAGATATCTTTAAAAAATAATTTATAGTAATTTTATTTTATTTTTTTATATATTAAACTTATAAATAATATAACTTTAACTAGTAGAAAATATTTATAATAATTGAAATAATTTAATTAATTAAATCTTCATATAATTTATATAAAAAATCTATTAGTTCAATTCTTTAAAGACTTAAAATTTATTAATTATATTAATTAGATTATATCAAACTTTTTAAAAAATACAAGAGTGATGCGTACAAGCAATTGAATAGATAGGATAAATCATGTCTGATTCTCTTCTAATAAGATGGGCGGACGCCCTACTATATATACACACTATGATCACTCTATATGGTAGGAGTGATCACACAAATATAGAGAAGATTGAGGTTCCTAAGTGGATTAGGGAAGGGCGGAAGAATAGGGGCGGAACGCCACAAAGAGAAAGTTGAAAGAAATTATAGTTAATATATTATCTTTGAAGTTAATTTAATAAATTTCTATATAATTTATATATTCAGTATTAATTTTCGATTTATTTTTTGATTTTAATATTAAAAGTTTTTATTATTATTTAGTTTATATATTTAAGAGAAAGGTTTTTAATTTATATTTAAATTTAAATAAAAAAATCAAAGATTGAAAATTTACTAGCTCTAAAGATATTAAGATATTCTTTAATATATTAATCTATATAAAAGCATGTAACTCTGAAGAAGTTATAAAATATTAAAATAGTATTAAATAAAAACTCATCTATTTACTTTAATTTTATATAAAGTTGGTAAGATTTCAGCAAATCAATAGATATATTTATATATTTATCTTCTGAAAACTTAAAAAATAAAATAATTGATAATATAAGTTTGAATTTTTAACTTTTAATTTTTATGATATTTGCAAGAAATACTTTATTTATAAATTCAATCTTTTATTAAATAATATTATAATTTATTTCTTTGATCAAAGTTTTCATATTTATAAAGTATTGAAGAAGTCTAATAAGTAGAGATATAAGATATATGATCTAGAAGAATAAAGTTATTTTTAAGTCTTTTTCTAATAGAGTCATCAATTCAATATTGAGAGAATACTAAGTTTTCTATTATTGAGCTGAACTGAATCTATGATAATAAATATAATTAACTGTTTTTAAGAATTTAAAAGTTAGCTTAACAGAGAATTTAAGTTTAATATCAGAGATTTTTATGAAAAATTTTCTATCAGACTCAATGAGAGATTTTACAGTCAACTTAGCGAGGAATTCATGCAATATCTATAGAGAATATAGATTTAATATCAGAGATTTTCATAGAATATTCTTTACTAAGCTTTATGAGAAATTTTAGAGTCAGCTTAGTGAAAAATTTAAATTTGATATTAACATTCAGAAGAAATTATCAATCTCATATTCAACTTTTATTGAACTATTTCATCTCAATTCCTCTATTCAAACATCTTCATAATTATGACTTTAAAGCTTATGAAACTACTAAACTTAAACAACTTCCACCTCTACTAGTTGAACTATAGAAGTATTCAATTTTCAAGAAGATTTTCTGGAATTCTCTATGTGCTATATCTCAAGATAAAGTTTATTGTTTAGACTGGTAAGATAATAATATGATATTAATATTGACTACTATTCATCTTTATAATATCTTTGTTATTTAAGAGTAAAAATGATCAAAAAAGATCTCAACTTATGAAACTTAGATTAGAAAAGTCTTTGAAAATCTTACAGATAAGAATTTGTCAATTTCTATAATTATTAATAACTGTAATTATAATATAAATGAAATTGATCTAGCAAATCAATATAGAAAATTATAAGACATAGAACTATATATTATAATCAGTTTTCTATACTATATTTGATGCGTATAAACAATTGAATAGGTAGAATAAATCATGTCTGATTCTCTTTTAATAAGATGAGCAGACACTCTGCTATATATACACACTATAATCACTTTATACAATAGAAGTAATTGCATAGAATAGAAAATATAGAGAAGATTAAGATCTCTGAGTGAATTAGAGAGGGATAAATAGAGAGTGAATACTAATATAAAAAGAGGTGAAAGAATAGAGATAGAACATCAGAGGTGAAATGCCACAGATAATAATAGAGATGGAATACCACAGCAGGAGCAGAACACTACAGGTAATAATAGAGGTGGAACACCATAGTCCCTCTGTTCAAAAGAAGAGGTTTGAGCACTTGTATAAAGCAATGTCAAAATAAAGAGATGGGTAGAACTGAAGAAGTGATTTTTTTATTCATTTTGATATGCTATTTCAGATTTTCTTTTGTCAGTTATCATAATTGAGTTCATAATTCTTTCTTTCTATCTCTCTTTTCTTTTCTTTTTATTTTTTGTGCAGTTGTGCTAATGAAATATAAGAGGTCTATTCTTAGTCTGATATCTTACTCTCTCATACTTGAGAAATTGCTATTGTTGATCTCTTCAGATGTGTCTAGCAACCAACTCATTATTATGTATATATCTGCAAAAATCATCTAAGTGTTCTGTTAAGATGAGAGAAATGATCATTGCTAGGTCACTTTTCAATTCCTCTCACAAAAGATATTTGATCATAGTCTAGTCAGAAATCACTGCTATTTGTAGAAAAGTGATCTTGCAGATGATGTAGACAGTGAGTGATAGCTCACTTATCTTGTCAAATAAGAATTGCAATTTCTGCACTTGATTTCAAATCTTCTTTTCTGAAAGCTGGAACTTACTATGTAGTTTGTCAACTGTTATTACAAGTGACACTGTCATTTCATTTCAGCATTCAGACAATAGCTCAATGTGCCACTTCAGAGTTCTTTTTTTGAGATATAAAGAAATCACTCTGAGAACTACTGTCTTCTCTTTCAGAGTTATCATGAACTCTAATCTCAATATAAAAGTAGTCATATTTATTTTGTTTGAATTGTAAAGTATGAGATCTGCTGCTCAGAGCCTTACTGACTGCTTCTGATCATATAAAAAGATAGTAATTTCATCTAAGATGCTTGTCATTAAGAATGCAGATTGATCATACATCTCAGTAATGAGTTGATTATCTCATCTTATTCTATTGTCTTTCTCATTGTACATGTAATGCTTTGTGCTGTCAGTTCTATTGCACTTTAGATTGACTCTGACATGTAAAATCAACTCTCACAGACAGCTTGTTGCTCTCAACACTTCTCAACTGACTTCTCTCAGACTTAGTCTTACAATAAATAAGTAGATGATGCTGACACACTCTAAACAGATCTCATAAATGATTGATTTCTTCTCTCACTCATTAAAAAGAGACTTGCAAATACAGAGCTGAGATTTCAGATCTGTCACTCATTTCTCTCACTTCTTTAACTGCATATCAAGATCTGTCAGTCTGTTTTTTTACTTTCTCAACTATACATTAAACCCTTCAAACTTCTCTATAATACTCAGTATCACTTTCTCATCACAGTGATCATCTTCTGCAACTGAGTGATCAAAATCTGCAAAGACAGAAGTGATAGATCTCTGATTTCTAATGTGCTTGATGACTTCTGTTCTGAACATCTGAATTCACTGATGAAAGATGATTGTTCATTCTGCTACTGGGATTTCCTGTATTGTTATACTTATCTTATTGTATCATCTCACAGAGACAGTGAATAGTACCTTCTCTGTCTTGAAACAGTTGTAGAGAATGATCAACAGTTGTAATTCTGTGTATTGACTGCTTTTGTTTCTTTACACTTCTGTGATTATTATTGTGTACTTTTCTGTAAACATCTGTATGTATTGATGAGAACTGCTATAGTAAGTGTTCTCATCAGCACCTTGCTTCTTGCTAACTAATCCAGTGCTCTTTGATCTTGTTGAAAATTCAGAAGTCATCAGAATGACAAGAGCATTCAAATGATGAGAGTGTTTATCTTTAATGTTTTATGAGATGATTAAGATGATTATTTGAAGATGATCAAGATCTGATTCAGAGGATGATACTACAGCTAATGCTTTTTTTAAAAGTGATTGAACTAGTGATTATGAATTAGAGCAACTAGCAATTATGATTTAGAGTGATTGATTTAATAGATCTTGAACCTTGATTGAATCAGCTGATCTTGAATCTTTTAGAGAGACATGGACATGCCACCAATTTGATGCATACAAGCAATTGAATAGATAGAATAAATCATGTTTGATTCTCTTCTAATAAGATAAGTAGATGCTCTGCTATATATACACACTATAATCATTCTATATGATAGAAGCAATTGTATAGAATAGGAAATATAGAAAAAATTGAGGCCTCTGAGTGGATTAGAGAGGGGCAAATAGAGAGTGAATACTAATATAGAAAGAGATGGAAGAATAGAGGCAGAACATCAGAGGCAGAATGTCACAGATAATAATAGAGATGGAACACCACAGCAGAGGCGGAACACCATAATATTGAATCTTGATACTGCTGTTAATAATACTTATAAGCTTCAATATCCCTATACAAAGCAGCAAGAGGTCTCAGATAGTCAGCTACTCAAACATATAGACTTCTAGGAGAAGCTCTATCAGCAACTCTTTGCCTTTTCTAGCTCAATTCATAATCTACCATCTGACCAATTGATCTCTTCATTGAATCAACACCTGGATTTCCCTGACAAAGCGCCTATCTTGTGTGTAGTGTCAATATAAAAGAAAGCAGAGGTCAAGGGAAGCAAAAAAAGCTGATCCGTCAGAGTTAGATTGTTCAATATGTGGGAGGAATGAAATCCTATACTATCTAACTAGGCAAATGTGAAAAAAGTTTAATAAATTACAATGGTACTATATAGATAAATTACACTAACGAAACCACGCTAATTTGACAGATGAAACATAAACATATTGGTTGACGGACGCTAGGTGGCATTTGGCATGGGAAACTAAGGGCCGTGGGGTTAATGGGGCCTCGAATGTGATAAGATAACATTTAAAACCGGGCATGTCATTTGACCCCACAGCGGATAATATCTGAATGATCTTTTGATATGTTAGTTAAAAAACTAAACATGATTCTATTTTATATATAAATTGATACTATCTTAAAGTTAAAAAATTATTATATTATAAGTTTTAGAATTAATTACTTATTAATATCTTTTTATAAAAAATTTAAACAACTAATTAATTAATGATATATTATTATATAAATATATTTTAATAAAATTTCTCACAGAATGAGCAGTTATATTCAAATATTTCAATTAATTAGATTTCAAATCAAATTATTTACACTCAACAACTTTGAATTAAATTGAATTAAAATAATATTAAATTTAAAATATTAAGTTTTTTTTTTTAAGTTTTTAAAAATTGTAATTACTATATTGTGATAAAGTTTATATTATATCATAAATTTAAAATTTAAAAAATAAATTATATAATAAATTTAATTATTAAAATAATAAAATTTTAATATTTATTTCTAATTATATATTTTTTAAATTTTAATAATTTATTAAAC
>NW_011371360.1:1876589-1978861 GCF_000150735.1 Paracoccidioides brasiliensis
ATCTTAATATAATATATTTTAAATTAAACTTTAAATATAAATTATATTTTTAAAATTTAAAAAATAAAATATAAAAGTTTTTAATATTAAATTATTTATAAATTTATAATAATTTTTATATTAATTAATAAGATTATTATTTATAAGTTTAATATTAAAAATTTTTAATAATTTTCAAAAATTTAAAATATAAAATAATTAAAATAAATTTTAAATTAATTTAAAAAATAAAATATTTAATTTTAAATTTATTAATAAATATTAATTTTAAAATTTAAAAATTAATTTTATATTAAAAGAAAATTAAAAAGCTATATTTTAATAAATAAATTTATTATTTAAATAAAAATATTTTAAAATATTAATATATTTTTTTAATATTAAGTTAAAAAAATTTTAATTATTTTTTTTTAAAAAAGCTAAATATATAATTAAAGAATAAATTTTAAATTTAATTATTATTATTATTCTTAAACTATTATTTTAATTAATTTAATTAATTTTATAAAATTAAATATATATATAAATTTTTTAATATATATAAATTTAAACTTATAAATTTAATTTATAAAATAATTAAATAATAATAATAATAATAATAATAACTATAATTATGAAGAATAAATAACTACTTTATATCAATTAATTAATATTTTAATTATGATATAAAGATTTTATTCAGTCAATGTAGTTTAATAATATTTATTATTTAATCATTCTTATTAATTATAAATCATTGATTTTTATAAACTAACTTTAATATTAGACAGTGCTGATTCTTATCTTTCAAAATAATCACTAATGATATAATGATCTTTTTTATACAAAGCTTCAATAATCATAATTCATTCATTGTTTTTCTGAATGACTATTTTTAAACTCTTACTCTTTTCAACTGCAGTGAACTATCCTGGGATCAGTGCAAATCTGCATGCAGATCGAGAGGGTATGCTAATATAAACCCATGGAATTTGAACGAATTGCATTTCGTTTCCCCACTAACATGAATATGTAGTGTGCCTATACCTCGTACGTATCTGGAAAGAGGGCAACCAGGCCATCCAGTGGTAACCCAACAAATCGGCCATCCTGTCTGTGCTCATCAGTTTACAGGCCATGGTTCTATCCGAGTAACTACCAGTAACTACCACTAGGAGCCCGCTCGAAGCGTTGAAATGGAGCTGCAAGCAGACGCCAACTCACGAACAATATAACCGACAATCACGGCCAAGGAGTCTCAAGTTCGCAACGATTGCTGGCTACAAGAGCCAGACAAAACGGAATGGTATTTGGAGGGATAGGTGAAGGCACATTTTGCCAGTGGTGTTAAGAGTCTGTAGTTAAGGACATCGCGTCGCCATTTAACAATAGAATATATCATGACAACATATTGAAAACTGGAAGAGCTACAGCAGGATAACTAAATGTTAAATTGCCATTGAGGCATCCACCTGGGGTCGTGGGCAAAGGGTATCAGATAATAGGAACTCTTTGATAAGTCAATACAGAATCAGCAAGTGGTTTAGTGAATGCTGAACAACCGGAGGAGTTAGATGACTCTACAGAGCATATTTACCCCCTTCGGTCCCCTGAAAGGAGAGCTCTCTCTGTGTTGTTATCATTCATGTCGATCCGTTTAGGGAGTAAATCCGATGTTTGACCTGAAGATAGGATAATTTCTCTGGGCATCTTGGCCATGTAAGCGTTCCGGATAGTTATTGAAGTAGCTCACTCCACTACATCTTAGTTAGCCAATGGGTCGGCTCTTATTGTGCCCTTGGTTCCTGGGCACTAAATAGCCACCCACCGGGCGGGCGGACTCCGCGCTGAACGCTGAAATCCGCTTGAGAAACTTGATGCCTGTGAGAATTCCGATTTTTGACTACTTGCCGATCCTTTAGGCCCGTATTTCTCCAAGGACAGTTTGTTTGGACATCGCACTATCATCTGTTCTGGTAACTAAGCTCCATTCTCACTCCGGGCTTAATGTCAGCTAGATAACCGCTCAGTGCATCGGAATCTATTTAAGTTTTCGGAGGTGCAAAGGGTGGAAATGTCATTTGACTTAACTCCCAAGGAAGAGCCATGTTTTGCCTTGTGCATTCTTGGTTCTTGGTGGAAACTTCAGTGCAACAATGTAAGGCTATCCACAGTGACGATATTTGGGTTAAGTTTTTTGCAACCAGTTAGCGAGTTCCCCATAGGCTTGGGCGGGATCCCCAGTTTTTCCCAGGGAAGAAAATTGCGTAACATCATCGTTTGGCATGCAACAAGGGTGGAGTTGGTCGGTTCCATTTTCATGAATGATTGGGTTTACACGAGGGGCTATCTTAGACACTTAGTTATCACTGCATCGACGTCACAGATATATTTGGCGAACCCAGGGCGTGTGACTAAGGAAGACCGCAGAAGGTCGCTGATAACTAATGCTCCCTTTGTCTTCCTGAACTTCCACGCTCAAAATCCTCTACTCCCTGCCAGATCTCATTAGCAGAGCCCAAGTCCGAGTGCTATGCGCAAGCAAAGGCTTCCGGGGCTTTGGTGTGTCTTATCTACCCACCAGCATCCTCCGCCTGTGGCCCCCAATCGTGTGGGGGAGGGGGATTCCCTACAGTTCACCGGGCCGGATACCGTTCAAAAATTCAGCGATCCGCCCTGAGAGCATTCCCGGGTTTTGAGAACGCAGAAAAGTTCTCCTCTTTAACTCTCCCTGTCACCCTCAGTCCCTTTGAACTCCAGTTATTCGTGGATACCAGTGGCTGCGAGCTTGCGCCAGGATGGTAAGAGGTCCAGTTGAGGATGTCTCGCTGCGCAACGGCTCGGGGGATGCCAATGTCAATGCAGATGTTGCACTGGAAAAAATGGGATACAAGGGGGAGGCTGCCGCGAAATTTGGGAATGTTGAGTGTATTGGGCCTGTACGTTTTTTTTTTCTTTTCTTATCACTTCAATCACTTGCCCTGTCCTACATTGTTTGGTTCAGTGCCTGGAAGCAATACAACCACATACTCGGCGGGTTCAGTATAATAGTAAATACAATCTGACAAGGGGAACGGAAATTGTTTCACAGGTCCTTTGCTATCATGGCCGTGCCTTTTGGCCTCAGTACAACCCTGTATGTCAACCTGATCAACGGACTCTGCGTTACGATCATTTGGGGCTGGGTATTCGTCACTCTCATCTCAATGGCAATCGCCGCATCGCTGGCCGAAATCTGCTCCGTGTATCCTACAGCGGGCGGCGTATACTACTGGAGTGCAATGTTGGCGACAAAGAAATGGGCACCATTGATGTCTTTTATCGACGGTTGGCTGACGCTTGTGGGCAACTGGACCGTCACCCTCAGCATCAACTTCTCTGGAGGCCAGCTGATTCTCAGCGCTGCAACACTATGGAAGGAAGATTTTGTCCCCAATGAGTGGCAGACAGTCTTGATGTTCTGGGCAGTGATGCTGGTTTGTGCTTTGGTTAATGTATTTGGTGCAAAGTACCTATATATCATTAACAAAGTATGCATATGCTGGACGGCTGCGAGTGTGGTTATTATTATGGTTACTTTACTATCCATGGCAAAACATAAGAACCCAGCCAGTTTTGTATTTGGGCATTTCGACGCCTCCACAAGTGGATGGTAAGAAGGCTTCCATTTGTTTCCTATTCTCCACAACTCACAACATTTTGTCCATAGCTAAATACTTCCTACTAACTCCCCCAACCACCAGGCCGGACGGCTGGTCCTTTTTTTTAGGGTTGCTTCAAGCCGCATACACCCTAACAGGGTACGGCATGGTGGCAGCAATGTGCGAAGAAACCCAAAACCCTCACCACGAAGTTCCCAAAGCAATCGTCTTATCCGTTGTCGCAGCCGGCATTACGGGCATCGTCTATCTCGTCCCGCTTCTCTTCGTCCTCCCCCCCGTCGAGCTACTCAGAGCTGTTGCTAGTGGCCAACCGATCGGTCTCCTCTTCAAGACCGTTACCGGTTCCGCAGCAGGTGGCTCCGGACTCCTCTTCCTACTTCTAGGGATCCAAATATTTGCCGGAATCGGCGCCCTGACGGCTGCAAGCCGATGCACATACGCCTTTGCACGGGACGGTGCGATCCCCGGATCCAGGTTGTGGTGCAGAGTTAACAAACGCTTTGACGTACCGTTGTGGGGTCTAACCTTATCCACACTCATTGATTGTCTGCTGGGACTCATTTATTTCGGCTCTCGCCAGGCATTTTTCTCCTTCACAGGTGTCGCGACCATCTGTCTCTCAACCTCGTATGGGGTGCCAATTCTCATCTCTGTCGTGCGCGGACGCACAAAGGTGAGAAATGCACCCTTCTCGCTCGGCAAATTCGGCTACACTATCAATGTCGCGGCAGTAGCTTGGATTGCATTGGCCACTGTGCTGTTTTGCATGCCTCTTTCCTTACCCGCGACGCCGTCAACGATGAATTATGCTAGCGTAGTGTTTGCAGGGTTCGCAGTGACCAGCGTTGTGTGGTACTTTGTGCGGGTGCGCAAGGAATTCAAAGGCCCTCCTGTTTTGTTGGAGGGTGATGATGTAAGGGATGTTACGGTAGTCAATTTGGGAAAGCCTCATCCGCATGTTGGGGAGGGATCGGAAGAACTGTCGAGTCCCGACGAGCGGCACAGGGAGTATTTGAAGACAGCATAGCAAATACTCTTTGGCCGTTGATGGCTGCTGCTTTCCCCCCCCCCCCCTCCTCCCTCCGTTTTTTCTAGAAACGGGCGGAATCCACGAGTTAGATTCTGGGTGTTGATCCATTTTTGATTTGTACATCGTAGTTTCGCATGTCCTGAACTTAAATGTTCTATATGGCTGCTGATAGAATACTTAATGTTAACAAGATCGCATCAGCGGCGGCTCTACGTCCTCGACGATGCGTTCTGTCAATATACCTGGTCGGATATAACTATCCCATAGCAAATTCCTAGAAATTGGTCTGCCCTTCGACTTGTCTACGTCTAAGAACAGGTTGTCTCGTCCAAGAACAGAGCCAACTCCCGGATTCGCGTTTTTTCAACATTCCTCAACCGTTATTTGTTTGGCTTCCCCGTCAGCCTGACGGAACCGAGCTCAAACGAATTGGAGACTCCTGTCACAGCAGTTTGGAACCCACATTGAATGGCTGGCTGCGTCTCCAAGGGGTGATAACAGGTGATTCCAAAGGGTAAGGAGGATGAAATGCTCGACAAAAGACTTCAGGCTGAGTTGAACTGACCCTGCCATGTGCAATCTCCCATTGTTTAATCAACCGAGAACTCCGTACCTCATTTTGGTGGATCTCTATGTGCAATACCGCAAACGCTTTTCATCCGCATCGTTAGCTAGACATCTAGGGAGGTAATGCGACCTGCGACTTGATTGAATTGGCCAAACACCAAGGACACTTACACTAAAGTAGTGAAATGTATCCCTGATAGACGGGTAGCTATCCATGGATTCGCTATGGTCCGATGTAAGGGATTAAACTATGCGACACCGGGGGACATTAGAATGTCTCTATTCAACTAATTACCGCTACTGCAAATTTTGGACTTCTTTGTCCTGCGAGTAAAAGATATAACTAACTCTCCGACAGCACCATAGTTACCCTGTATTAAATTCTCTATAGAACTATATGTCGACCTCACAACCTGAAAGAACTCTCAGACCACCCATGGATGTCAATGAATGGCCAGCTCTTCCGGCTTCAAGTTGATTGGCCCTAGGCAAGTTCTGTTGGCAAGTCAAGCTAACTAGTTAACTTTACTTGGTTAAACAACCAACAACCATTTCTCAACATGAAGTATCAACGGCAATTCGTTCAATGTCTGGGGGGTCAACTACCTAGCAAACTTTACCCTCGCTAGATGAATTGGGGATCCCCCTCTTTGCAACACTGGTTTCACGGGGATTCTTACGATTATCCGTTTCAAGAAAAGCCATGATGAAATCCACCATAGTTAGCTCACTCTGACTCGGTTGTCCAAAGACGCCATTCAGCCGTAGTTGCAAGCCGACTCACGGCACTCAACCCTGGCCAGTCTTCTTTTGGCGAATACCCGAATTGGCCCCCAGTAGGGAGAGCATATCTGCGATATTCCTAGACATTGACCACTAATTCTTGGAGATTGCCACAATCACATTCCATGCCCGGAAAGCTCTGGGTCCCGAAAATTGCGGGGGTGGGGTGGGGAAATGCCCCTCGGCGATGGTTGCTTAGCATCGTCCTGTGTGTGTAGTTATGTGTCTGTGTCTGTGTTAAAAGGCTGAGGTGAGGGGGAAATCCTACCTACCCAGCTGTTCTAGTGAAGAATTTCATCTTCTCTATATATTTCTTCACTTCCTTTCTTCTCCTAAGGTCTCGCTTTTGCCTTGGTTCCCAAGTCCCAAAAGATATATTTTTCCTCAATTTTTCCTCATCACTCTGGTGCCGCAACAAACAAACACTGGACACAACTTCCTGTAGCTACAACATCTTACCTAAGTTCACTAACTAGGATATCGCCAAAATCGATATCAGACAACATGTCATCAACTAAGAAAAGAGTTGCCCAGGTTGCTGGCATGCTCACAGACGCGAAGTCTCCTGATCAGCTGCCCTGGGATCCTGATATCACAAACCTCCCTCTTCGTAAGGATCTGCCTAAGATCCCCGGTGCTCCTGAGGGCGCCGCTTGGGTTTGGGGGAAAGATGACTATGTGAGTGGAATGCAATTCTTCATAAAGGGCTTCCGATATCAATACCAACAAACATTGAACTGACGTGTGATTGTCCAACAGGTTGGTAGACTGAATCTGCTTACACCAAAGCGAGTCAAGGCCGCCGCAGAAGAGATCAAGACAGGCGAGATTGTGCCTCTTGAGTACGCAGTGACCCCATAGCATAAGAGAATGTGTCTGGGAAGCCTGTCAGGGATGCCTGCCTTCGAAGAAAGCTGACAGACTTCATGTATATGTAGCCTTCCGTTGAACGTCCCAGAACAGCCTGGATTTGGTCGTGAGAAATTTGTCCACACCATCAAGGCCCTGGTTCCAGGAATCGCCTATGACGATAAATACGAGCTCAACACTCAGAGCGGAACCCAGTGGGATGGCTTTAGACATGTATGTGTGCTGTCAATAGCGGAACTGTGACTTTTTTTTACAATATAATGGCTAACATGTTCCCTGTTCGAAGTTTGCTCACAGAGCGTCTCAAACATTTTATAACGGGGTGCGCAAAACTCTGTACTATCGTTATGGCAAAAGCTTTGCCGTTAATTTAACTTACCTTCACAGACCACGGGAGACGACATCATGGGCCCCAATTCCAACCACAAATGCAGCATCCACCACTGGGCCAATACCGGCATCGCCGGGCGTGGCGTCCTCCTCGACTACCGCACCTACGCCAAAGCCAACGGTATCAACTACGATCCTTACACCTCGCACGCTATCACTTTTGACGAGCTCATGAAGTGCGGTAAGGCCCAGGGCATCGACATCCGCCCTGAGTCTCAGGGTGGAGATATCAAGGTCGGCGATATCCTCCTAGTCCGCTCAGGGTTTGTCGAGAGTTACTATGAACGTACTCCGGAGGAACGCACGAAGCTAGCTTTGCGGGGGCATGCCCCTGAAAAGTTAAAGGAGGGTGACAGGGAGCAGTCTGAGAAGGAGCAGTATGCCGGGTTGGCGCAGGAAGAGGCCATTATCGACTGGCTGCATGACTGCTACTTTGCTGCCGTCGCGGGAGACGCCCCGTCCTTCGAACGCTGGCCAACCCCAGTCTCATACTTCTTGCATGAGTATATCCTTGCGTTATGGGGTATGCCTTTAGGCGAGATGTGGGATCTGGAGCGTCTGGCAGGGAAATGTCGCGAGAGGGGGAGGTGGTTCTTCTTTGTGACAAGTGCCCCTGCAAATGTCCCTGGTACGTATTTCTTTGCTTCTTTCTGCCTTTCCAATTCCTCAATTCCTCAATCCCTTCCCTTTTTTCTTTTTCTTTTTCTTTCCCCCCCCCAACTGCTCTAACTTAATCGCCAGCTGGCGTGAGTTCCCACCCCAACGCAACGGCAATCTTCTAAACCAGAGTGATGAAAGAAACGAAAGCAATAGGACAATGGTTGATGCAGGGAAGTGTGGAGTTGAATTAAATATGATGCGTGATGATACATCCATGGTATGCCTTTCATGAGACTTCCGTGTCAACGTCTGACTTGATGCATGCAGTTATTTATGAAGGCTGTTGAAGGGCTCAGCTGTATTATGAGAGAGCTTTTCATTTCATTTTCTTTAATTCCCCTCTCAAAGGAATGTGAATCCATTTCCTGGTTGCTCTGTATCAATTCAATTGTGAAATTTATTCTCTTCATTAAGAAAAGCTGCAAGGGTAACTAAATAGTTCTCAACTGGTTAATCCTCCTGTCTTCAACAAATAGTAACTATCAGGTATTCTGATATCTAGAATTATTGTATCTTCATCTAATGCAAGATCAATTGCCCATCTTATTATACTTATAATCCCCAAAAAGGGGGCCACAAGAATAATCAAACTTGAACAGTGATCCGTGTTATCTGATATAGCATACCCCCCCCCCTCTCCCTCTTTATTTATATATTTATATATATATTTACAGTTTTGCCTTCTTCGCCTCTTCCTCCTCCTTAGCTTTCGTCTCCCGCTTCTTAGCTTCTTCGATTTTCCTCGGACCCGCAAATCCAAAGATGTACGCCGCAATCTTGCGCATTTGAATTTCCTCGGAGCCCTCCGTGATGCGATACCGACGGAAGTGGCGGTAGATGTGTTCGAATGGCTTGTGACGGGAATACCCGTTGCCGCCATGAATCTAGAAACAATTCAATCAACGCATCAGCAATACTCTCTTTTCCTAGAAGTTTCGTAGGAATCTCATATCTTACTTGAATAGCTCTATCCGCAGCCTGGCAGCACAACCTATTGGCCCAAAAGTTACACATAGCCACCTGATCGCTTAACCTCTTCTCAATTTCCACCCATGGCTTCTTAGGCCCAGTTACAGGGGCGTCCCCATGTCCTCCACACTCCGCTGTAATCTTGTCCATCTCGCAACTTGTCCGCAATATCAGAAGCCTCAACATCTCCACCTGCGTCATCAATTCTACGACTTGAAACTGAATTGCCTGGTTATCAGCAAGCGTCTTGCCCTTGCCCCACACCTCCCTCTCCTTCGCATACTCAATCGATTTGTCAAGACAGAAGCGTGCAGCGCCACACGAAGATGCCGCCTGCCGGATCCGATTCTCATGCACAAAAGTCTGCGCAATTGCAAGCCCCATGTCGAGTTCGCCAAGAATTGCGGAGCGGGGGACGAACACATCGTCCAGCCCCACCGTGGCATGGTCCGTTGGCATGTTGAAGGTCCATTCGTAGCTGATCAAGTTGATACCGGGAGTTTTGCGCGGGACCAGAAAGGCTGTGATTCCTCGCGATGACCCCGGCTGGCCGGACGTACGCGCGAAGACTATCATATGCGTACAGTGGTGAGCGCCCGTTTGCCATTTCTTAGCTCCGTTGATCACGAAGCCGTCGACAGCATTGGCGGGGCCCGAACCAGCGGGGTATTCTCTGCGATCTGGGAGGGCAATTGTCTCCATGAAGGTGGCATCGCTGCCGTGTTTGGGCTCCGTCAATCCAAAGGTGGCGCGATATTCTCCCCTAAGGCGGGCGGGGATGAGGGTGTGGCGTTGTTCTTCGTTACCAAAGTGATGCAACATTAGTATATCAGGGAAGTTGCCAACGACGCTGTGCTCATTTTGCAGATCGTTGGCGAGCGAGACGCCTCCGCCGTAGACCGGGTGTGAGGCTAGGTGGTAGCGAATGGCGCTCATCCAGAGATTTGTGTTAGGGTTTGCTGCTCCGCCGTATACCTTGGGGAGAGGAAAACGGTAGAAACCTGCTTGATCGGCAAGTTTGCGTGCCTGGACTGGTACAGTGTACTTTTAGCATAATTGATCTTGCAATTTGACGATCGCAATGAGTTTTACAAGTGGACGTAAATCTTGATAGGATCTAACCTAGTATGTCCTCCCATTCCCTCCGTGGCAATCCTTCATTGTCCCAATCAGTCCGTGCATGTTCTCGTCGATAGTCAAAAAACCTATTATTATCTCCAGCATGCTGCAATGGGAGAATTGTGTTTTGAATGAATTTGTCCAAGGACGAGATATGGGAAACGAGATCTGAGGGAAGGTCAAAATTCATGCTGCCCTGCGACTGCGACATAGTATTTGGATTTTCTACAAGAGAGCACTAGTTAATGAATTGAATCGTTCTATCCTATCTATCAAAAGGTACTATCTCTGCTGGTAACGATACTTATATGAGCATCGTTGTCTTGTCTCAAAGAAAGGATAACCGAGGTCGCTGCTAGGTACTCATTTAAAATGTAATGAATCCCAAATATAAGAAATCGGCAAGCATTTTCTCATCACACCGAAATTACAACAAGATGGTTCCGGGGGAGGATCATTGATGGCCTTTGCCGCTGTCAAAGCCTTCCCCGCATTTGTTTAAACGCGATGATGCCGAACCCCTTCCTCGGCAAACGGCTGATTCGGCTATTTGATTGCCGTGCCAAGAGCAATTGCCGATATTGCCGACCTTCGCCTGATTGGGCATGCTAGACTTCTGGAGACAACAAAGTGTGGTATACTCGGGATGTTTTTGGCCTGGCGTTGCTATGTGATAAAATGATGTAATTAATGAGATATCTTGAAATCATTTCGTCCAATTATCCATTCTACCTATGGGTATTGCTTTTTGAAGCTACACTGTCTCCTCTGCGTTCTACGATAGATCCTCGTCTCACCACGGAAGTAAAGGATTTCTTTTCCTCTTCTTCTTCTTCTTTCACACTAGCTTAACTGGCTGTATTCTGAAAACGTGAATTTGACCTTGCTTGTCTCCCTCTGCTTCCCACAGCAATGGCCTTCAGGAGAGATGAAATAAATAGCTGCGCGATCAATCCTACCGAGCCCCCATTCATACTAAGCTCCACGCTAAAACAACCACCAACTAAGTTTGATATCAACATCTGAACTCCTCGGGCTCAGGCGTCGGCAAATGACAAATACTCATGCTTGACAGTGTTGGTGTTTTAGTTCTCGCAGATAAATAACACACAAATTATGGGGAACTCCTTCTGATGATCATATACAATCCAATCTAATATTGAAAATTTTTATATCTGTGATCATCGATGATCATGCAACCAACCGATTAAGCTTGTGGAAGTATGGTTTTAATTCATCAGTGATCTCAACCTGCATTTCTTCACAGAGAGAATGAACGATGCCGATTTCTCTATACATCACATCTAAGTATCACGTTTGATTCTCATTTTTAAACATTTTTATCATATCTCTTTCAATTAGTCTACAATTCTTGCTTTATTAAGCTCATGAATCTTAAATCTTTTAACTCCTGTGCTATTTGCCGCATCACACTTCCGTAAATCTCAGTGTGGCATCCATTTAGCCTACTATTGCTTTCCTGTAGTCACACTAATCCCAAATGTTATGAACATAATTCCTTACTCAGTCCGTTCACCAAAACAACCCGGAGGCCTTCCCCGGATAATCATGTTTTTTTGGGATTTCATGAAAGATGACAACGTAAATACCTTGATACAAACCGGGAAAAAAGGTTCACGAGTACCTTGACAATATATCTGCATTCTCGACCTAAAGGTTGGCAATATTGGGAAGATCTGCAGCAGCAGAGCATTTCTGGGATTCCGACACGCAAACAGCAGCAGTCTGGGTCCATTGGCCTTAAAACTAGCCAGAAGTGTTGAATGTTCATGACTATTACTTCTTTTTATGTGACGGCAACGTCGACCTGGAATGCAGAATATGCAATTTGGCGGACCGTATCAAAATTTTTCCTTGCAGAGGCAGAGGACGCGGAAATGGTGTTCAAGTTCATGGACAACGACAGTCTTAGCATCATCACTGTATTTTCTCCCGCGCATCTCCGTTCCCATCATGAAATGGTACATCATATCATTAATTCTCGGGTTATTGTGCACCAAAGACACCAAAAGCTTTACTCCATTCCACCCTGAATTGGAAAGAAGAATATGGTAGAAAGTCCTCTTTGTGAGCGGGAACAACGCATATTGCACCAAACACAACAAAGTTGGAGTTTTGGAATTACTGAGATGTAAAGACGCAGCTGAGTGACTCCTCGTTGCCGGCGGTAGGGAAGATGCTTGGAGATATGATAATCATAGGGTCTGTGGCATTGATCTATATACATACCCGTCTGAAACTCCCGAAGCATTTTGTTGCCAAATTGAACTTCTGGGGAAGAATCGGCATTCTTACCTGGTTAGGAGTGTCTGTATCTATGTCAATGACCGGTGTATAGCAACTTCAAAAAAAAAAAAAAGATATCTTATCTCTGTTTTCCAAGGTTGGCATGATCTGCTCCCAAAGGAATTTTAGTAGTACCTAAAAGAACGACAGAAAACTTTAATACTTAGCCATGTGTATAGCCATTTCATCTACCACCCTCGTGAACTCAGCCATACGTCCTGTACTTTATCCTTCTCAACGCCTTCTAGACTCGAATCCACCACCAGCAGATAACTGAACCCAGCAAGACAAATGCAACAGTGATTTGGCCAAATCCGAACTTTTTCCCCTACTCTAAGCGGCCGAATATTGTTCCTCGGACCCTGCCACGCAAGAATCCCATGCTCTTGACTAATTCGATCCACAATCCACCCCTTTCGATCTCCATCGGGGTCATACCATCCTGATTCGGCCACTCTTGTGCCCTCTCCGTTTTCCAACCAGGGGGTCACAACCCCCCAACCAGAATAATTGCGGCAGGGTTCTCGCCCCAGACATAGTCCTCCGCATGCGACTAATGCCTCGGGTGTGTTTCTGTATGGGTATAGACTGGCAACTTCTGCCAGGACCGTTAAGGCTATGTTGCTGAAAGAAAGATGAGACGAAGATGGTCGAGCATGTGTTACTAGCTGTTGCATATCTAGAATGACGTACGCGCCAGCATGTAGCTCGATGTCATATGAGAGCTTAGAATGAGCAATTGACTCCTTAACGCGTTGCATTGCTGGATCAAGAGCATTGAGAGAAGTGAGATTCTGCACCGATGTAGTTGTTGGGGTTGCACCGACGGAAAGGATGAAACGGCGTCCGGAATACTTTCCTACTGTTGAGGCGTATTCGACAGCAATCTCACCACGCTCGATCTCAGCTTCCAGATAAGTTACTGCTTCATTCTCGCTGCTTGAGTTATAACTATTGCCAAAATGACTGTAAAATCCGCGTAAGGATATGCTTGAGGTCTCGTCGTGCTCCGCAGCATGGATAACTGCAACGAGATCCCTGAATTCATAAGAATCAGGGCAAACTCCAGCTCTCTGATAGCCAGTGTCAAGCTTGATAAACACTCCAAGAGTATCCGAAGTAAGCTCCCGGTATTTGGCAAGGAAGGGGATTATTTCTGGAGTATCCACTAATACGGATATGCTGCCTTTTCCTAGCGAGGCTCCAAGGACTGCAAGTCGCTTGAAGCACGACGGTTGCACTGGTAAACCATAGATTATCTAAATTTAATGTTAGAACATGATGTTCGAAAATCTTCCCCAAAAAAAACAAAACAAAAAAAAACAAAAAAAAAAAAAAAAAAAAAAAACCCCTTTCCCTCACATCTATGGATCTTCCTTTTCCTTTACATTCTTCCAGGTAAGGTTTGAGCTGCTCAGCTTCGGCCAGAGTTGAAACGACTAATCGCACCGTATCGCTCTTCTCCCCGACTTGGAATCGTGTAAGCTCTGTTGTCTTATTACACATGTTAGCAGACCAACTTCTACATGATGCAGGCACCGACCTCAGGAGGAGTGCATCCCAGACCCGGCTTAAAAATGCTGAAACGTAATGAAAGGGAAGGATCAGCAATTCACCACGACCTGCATACCTTATGAGTTTTGACATGAGCGCGGAAATGAACCCCCAAAACATCTGCTGCATCGAGCATAAATTGGCAATTCTGGCGTGCAGCTGCCACATCTATAATTGCGGCCGGTCCATCGACGTCGGACAGCAAGCGCCCAACATACTGGGCTTTGATGTCCTCGGGCGAGGCATTGGGGTAATTGGCCACACCAGACATTATTTTAGTCTATTGATAAAATGCTTTCTTTTGCTGCACAATTAACTTGGACCTGGATATTTGGGGTATAAGTGATGTTGTCCCGAGAAGTCAGTTGAGGGAGACTGGAATAATTGGATAAGACTTTATTTCATCGCCCTGCACTTGTGGAGATTTTTGGGAGCCGTGGAATTTCGCATTAACGGAGGGTCAGGACTGAGACCAGGATTCCATAATTCTTACATGTCTGTTCTCAAGTTTAAGCAATGTAATTAGTTAACTAATGTGGACCGGGATATGGTGTTGATAGAACCCCTCACTTTACTCCCTTCCAAGTGAAGTCCTGAAAAGCGCATGGTTTAATCAACTTCTGACAGATGTCAAAGGTACTACGACTAATCTATATATAGTGGAAAATAGGTCACGTGTTGGAAGGGTGCGACAACCCCCCCATGTAAATAATTCCTTCAAGACACCACTTGCAGAACCCCAATTACCAAAACATCCTGGACATCCTCCAATAAACTCATCCAAAGCAAGATGGCATCCGCAAAGCAAGCAAGTTGTCCTCATTCATAAGGCTCACCGCGCCCATCCCAGTCTTGTCTCAGGGGATAATTTACAATGGGATTGTTTACTGCTCCGGACAGGGAGGAATGGATCCGGCCACAGTCAAGCTGGTCAAGGGAAACAGTTCATGAACGGTGTCTCTCTCTTGCCAATCACACCAATGCGCTTGTGATTTTCACAGCTAACACTGAGATTGCAGGAACCAATATTCCACAACCTGAGTGCTGTGCTAGAGAAGGCTACTTCAAGTTTAGAGAAGGCCACAAAAGTCAATGTCCTCCTTGCGGATATGGGGGATTTTGCTGCCATGAATGAAATATACACCATGGTGCCCAAGCCCGTAGCTACCCGTAAAGCTGAAGGGGCTTCCAGAATAACATCTTAAATAGCTCTAATGCTCATCAAAAACTATGGGGGAAAAGATGGAGAAAATGGCTCATGGTCCAGGATTATTTCGATATAAAAGTATGTCATGGGACGATCGATGTTCGTAAATGATTGATCCAAATAGATCTTTTTCCCGGTCCTGCACCTTCATCAGTTACTAGCCACAGCAAATTTTGAATAAGCCGTCCTTATTCAGTCATTACCGCTTACCATTAACTAATATGTCTCCAGTCGCAAACCCAGGTTGGCTCGATGTTGGAAACAAGAAACGGGACCTTCAAACTGACCAAAACCATGGGGCGCCATCCACATAATGTAAATTCCTCCAGATGGCGCCTTGAGACCCCAATTCGCCTTCATGCGCTGGAGCAAATTTGCGTCCACGCAAATCCAAGTTTCGTCCAATGGGTTAAAATGTGCGAATGCGGACTCCTCAATCCAGCCAACCCAATCAACCATCAGCACAAATCAGGTCCTGCAGTTTTGTTTCCGACAGCAGTGCGGAGTAAACACACAATGAATGAGACGAGATCAGAAGTTGGGAATGGCGGTGAATGCAAAGGATATATCGACGAAGAAATTGAGATATGGCCCAGTTTCAGAGGACTACCGTTGGTATATGTAATTGCCTAGCTTTTTGCCCTTTTGCCGTGCATTCGATAAGATGGTTTCGTGTCCTTGTGATAGACAACCCTACCAACCTGTTAGGGACGGCTGGCGATGTCTCGAAACATTTTCAGTTAGCATTGGGAGTTGAGCTGACAAACTGCTCGTTTACCCAAAAACTCTTCGATTAACAACGTCAGTCAATATTAACCAAGTTTTGAAGCTGCAGCATCCATAAATTCCTAAAGAAACGGTTGTCTCAATCTGAATCGTTGAATAAACAAAATCCCAGGAATATCAAATTCGCCAGGACAAAACTGGCAAGTAGAAAGTGAAAATATACGAACATTAGCAGCTGAAAATCAACCGGAACGCAGAGGAAAGGGGAGGGGGGAGGGGGTGAAGTAATATACACGACATTCAAACACGTATTTTGGATCATAGTCGCAAAGTCGACTGTGTACCCGCAAATTCTCGAAAGACCTCGAAGAAACAAACAAATAGGATTCTCATACAAAATAACATCCCAAAGAAAAGCAATATTCACATCCAAATGTAAAACAATCGTCCAAAGACATCATAAAATCATCAATGTGGACATAAAGTACAAAAGTGCAAATCCCAAATAAACACAGCAGCGGCCAATTGAACCAACCGCAGTCACGAAAATTCCAAAATCCAACGTCCGCCTTCCTACACACTGAGTAATTCGCCTCACACCTTTCTTCTTCCCCAGCAGCAAATACATTCGAAAAGGACCGCTGCTAGCTTCCACCACGAACCTTCTCACAAAAAGTCCTCAGGCCAGTCAAACTCCTGCGGTAAGGGCGCATTGTTCTCCTTCATACCCCGCCCACTAACACTTGCCGCAAATTTGACAGGCAGAGGTGGGACTGGAGGGATATCATCCCCATGTATCACTGTACCACTGCTGCAGTTGCGCTTTGGCTTGGGCTTGGTGTTGGTGTCCATGTTTGGGTCTGGATCGTCGCTGTGGCCGTGAGGAATATTATGGCATGAAGAAGCGGTGGAAGGGCAGCGGCGGACCGTGGCTTTGAGCTTAGGATCGGAGTTTGGATTTTGACCCGAATGGAGCTGGCCATCGCGAGTATGCTGGGAAGGAAAAGACGCGGAAGCCTTTTCATTATTCTTAGAGGATGGATATGAAAACAACTCGGGCTTCTGAAGTTTGGCTTTTCGGGTTGATTGGGTTCTTTTTGGAAGTAAAGAATCACCGAATCTGCCTAGATATTTGTCGGGATGTGTTGGACTTGAATCGCTGTCGTGACCTTGGTGGGTTCTTGGCGCTAAGGCCAAATTTTTTACATCTCGAGACCCAGGTAAAGTCGTCAAACTATCCTTATTATTCACCGCTGGCCCTCTTTTCTTGAGTATGGAATGAGGATTGTTCGTATCCTCTCGATCCAGCGCCCCGGAGCTTGATATAGCTTTATTCTTAAGCACCGGGTTAACTATTGGCTTCTCCGCTATCTGGCCAAGGAGAATCCTCTCAGAAGGGAGAGAGGCCAACGCGCCCGGTACGAATTTCTTCTTCCGTCCCACCCTGACGCATCCAATGTGTGAAGGAGGTATTGGCGCCAAATCTTGCACTTCCTCATCCTCAGGTTCATTTAAACTCACACGTACACCACCAAACCCACTGGCAGTCACACTCACATTCCCGTCGGCATCTCCGGGTCCCGAAATCATGCTAAGTTGCTGCTTCGCTCGCTCCAACTGAGTTTCCAAGGTAATAACTTTCTTCTTTAGTTTACGCTGCTTCTCTAAATCTCGGTGAGAATGCTGGTTTCGAAGAACGCGAGAATCCCCCTGAACGTCATCATCAATGGAATTCCCCCGCTTCGTGGATGACGTGACATTAATAAATGACGCCGCTTTACGGAGATCCTGTAATGAAGGGCGAAACACAGACTTCGACAAACTGGTGTTGTGTTCTTTGTTGGGTATCGAATTGGTGGAATGAACATGCATCCTCTGTTGTGTGTGGTCGGGAGCTTGCTTTTGCTTTTTAACGCCGTTCTTTTCCGGGCCATGGTTTCCACCGCAGGTTGGGGTGGACTTCACCGTCCCTACGTATCCAGACGCTTTGAGCTCAGCATATGCCTTCTCAGCCTGAGCCTTGCGCTCCTTGAGGACATGTCTGGGGGGTATGGTGGCGGCTGATGTGGTTGAGGCAGCTGTAGTCGTCGGCTTCGTTCCATCCTGGGACCCATTCCGAATCTCAGCGACATTATTCCAGATGCCGAAGGTATTAAACGTCGACGCAATAGCCTGTCCAAACCTGGCCAGCCCGGAGCTCTTCGTACTTGGCGTTTCTGATGCAACAGAGCTCACTGAAGTTGTAGTTGTCGACGTATACGAACGGCCATATTTCCAACCTCTACCTGGAGTACCGGCGTTTCCCCAAGCAGATGTTTCTTGGTTAGCGCTTGTATATCGATCAATTGCCTCATCCACATCCTCCCCTATATATATACCAGGCGGTTTCTCGCTAACGCGATCATTCATACTCCCCTCGAGGAACCTAGATCGGCGTTCTCCCTCTCCTGCTGGAGCCGCGGAAGCAGAGACAGAGCGAGAACAATAACGTGTCTTCCCCTGGGACTGACGTCTTCTCGAACGGAGGCGGGAAGTTGTAGAATCCTTTCCTCCATGAGCCTGGTTAGAGCTGTAGCTGGATTCTCTGTTACTTAAGGGCCATTCATTTGAGCGCATACGTTTTGGTGACTTATTCGGGCCGTCCTCATACTGATTTTCAATGTATTCGAGACCGTTAGTGGCAGTGGTCTCTCTAGAAGACTGTAGTTCTGGGCCCTTCGGGGTAACCTGGCCGTGGTTAACCTGGCCGTGGTCGTAAAGGGGGTCATGATGATAACCGGAACTATGGTTATTCGTTCCGCTAACCAATTTACGCTTTCCAGACAAGGTTAATCCTGCAGAGCCGTTGGCGGTGTCAGGGTTAACAGCTGTACGGTCACTCTCCCGCTGGTGGCCAACATGATGGCAACAGGGAGCTAAATAATATTGGTGATCGATCTGTAAGGGAAAAGTGTTAGCAGAATGGAGACAACAGCAACGGTAATAGTAACACTATCCACATCGACTACAATAAAAGACATTCAGAATATATGATACCCAATACAAACATAAACCAAACTCTTGGTGTAAAATTCCAAAGAAAGTTCGCATAAAAAAGTGTCTGCCCCGCAAAAGAGTGCTGGGTCAGAATAAGTATGAGAAACAAACAAAGAAAAGCGTAAAGTTCAAAACAAGCCACGAATTTCTAATCTGGGTTTACCAGATCTCTTCCAATGATTGGAGCAAGATTGGTTTTGGTTCGGGCCAACCATGGAAAGAAGCGTAAACCCCCGTTGCAAACGAGTAAAAGAAGGGGTCGACGCAAACTGAGGAAAAAAAAAAATATATAAAAAAAAAAAAAAAAAACCTACCTGTTCATTCACACATTCCTTAGCAGCCTTATGCTTGGAATGGTGAATCTCTGTAGTTTGTTCCTGGGTTTGCTCCTTCAGCTGTTGCCCCAACGTCAGTTCTGCAAAATGATTTGTCTTTGTTTTCTTCTGACATTTCCTGTCCCTTTTCTTTTCCTTCGCCATTATTGTGACTACTTGATTGGCTGGGTTCAACAGCAGAGGCGCAAAATGCACACGAATATCAATCAATGCCTTTGTTATGCAGCCTACGCTCAAGGGCAAAATACTCCTTGCTGCAGCTACAACAACTTCCCCTCACTCAACTCGCAGCCAGATCAAGATAGTGAACTTGTGGCCCTGCCCCGATAATGTGCGATGATTGGCACCTTTTGGGCTTGCGTTTCGGTTCCTGATTCTTTCAGAAATTCAAAATTGCGGTCAGCAAAAACAGAAAAAAGAAAAAAGAAAAAGTAAAGAAAAGAGAAGGAAGAACAGATATAAAATATCTAGGAAGTCCTGTAAAGCAAAAGCAAAATGGTCCAATGTCAGCTAACATCCCCAGCCAGTTGACTTGCAGACCGGAAAGAAGCTTCAAACAAAAGGCAATTTGAGGTCAGGTAATTCCCTACCAAGACACCTGGAAAAGGAAGCAGAGATAAAGACTGGGTCGCAAAGAAAAATTGTTCAAGTAAATCAGGGACAGGTAACAAAAAATACCAAAGAACGCAAATGAATATTCAATTTCCCCTCACCTCACAGCTGAAATCAATCAGCGCAGGAGTTAATTAAGAGAACTGGAGTAGATGATCAAATATTAATTACTAGCCCCCTTGACAAGATGGAGCCCCGAGCAATAAGCAATCAATAAATAATAACTCCGGCTTGTCGCTTTGGGTTTTGTTTGTTTGGGGGGGGCCTTCAAACAAGGTTGGTTGGTTGGATGGATCGGTTCCGAGAAACCAAGCCAACCAACCAGAGGGCGGGGCGCACTGACGAAAGGCTCGAAGCAGTGGGTAGCCAACCAAGGCCAGGCAGGTTATTCGGGAGTTTTTTCTAAGCTTGGTTTCCTTTCCTTTCGTTTCGTTTCGTTTCGTTTCGTTTCGTTTCGCTTTGTTTTTGTTTTTGTTTTGATTTTTGATATTCTCCAACTACAGCAGTCGAGGACTGGAAGAGAGAATCAGCTTGGGAGCTTGGAGTGCAACTGAGCTGTATGATGAACATTTGCATGTCAGTAAGGTGAGGTTGCTATGGTGAATGTGATTGTCACTGTCATTGTTGTTTTTGCTGTTCGGCATCATACATGCCATGCCCACTGACAAACCGTGATGGTACGGCGTACAGAGTTGAGATTTGGCGGTGGACTGAACTCAACACGCTCCATACGCTGTATTTTGCCGTGGGCAACTTGGGGAAGAATCAGGTGAACTGGGCAACTCAACAAGTGGAGCAGAACATACCTATGGGATTGTACGTACCACTTCTGCGTGTTACGCCTGGATATGATGAATTGATTCCAGTTATAAGTATGTAGCACGTAGCATAGCACATCTCCTTCAAGAAAGGGAGAAGAGAGAGAGAAGAGAAGGAAAGGAAAGGAAAGCAAGCAATAATAAGAACAACATCAAAGTGCCTCATGCTGCCAAATAAAAGTATCTCTCTCCAGCTCAACCCAAACAAAGCAGGGATAAACTTTCATTTCCCAACCTTGGAATGACAAAACTGATCGAGGCTGGTTTTACTAATATACAAAAACAATAAGACTTTTCATAAATGCCTCTTTCAATAATGTATCGACGTAGAAGAGCCCTCGTCATTTGTTTTATTTTTACTTTTGAAATCCATTTCATTCTGTATATATGGGGTGGATATACCCAAAAAAAAATTAGCAAATTTGAATCAATCTCGTCAAATACAACCTGCTTCCTGCATACAAACCCACCTACATACCAAATCAAGCCAGAAGAGTAGGAAATAGCATAGAGCTAAATAAATCAACAATGACAGACGATCAAAGGACAGAAAAAAAAGTGAAAAGATTGTGACGCAAGTTACGGAGAAGATGTTTAAGAGTAGTTGAGAAATGACTCAGAAACAGCAGACAAAAACATGGCAAGGAAAGATGTCCAAAATTAAGGTAGCAGGAAGAAACAAATATGGCAGCGAATAAAGTGATAGAATATACCTTTAGAAATGAACGACAGAAATTATAGGAAAATAAGGCAAGCATTTACATCCCCAGGAGCAGAGAAGAAGAAGGGGGAAAAAAAGTTAAGGAAATCAATTTAGTACCGCTTGGCCCCCTATCTAACACCTCTTCTGCTTGGGCTTTTAGACAAAAGAAAGTCAGTCGCTAAGTTCTGAAGGTCATTTTTAAATTTCCTCTGCTCCCACATTTTTTTGTCCAAGTCATAAAAAAATTTTAAAAAAAAAATAAAAAATTGGTTTTTGTTTTGTTTTTGGTTTTTTTTTGGCGCTTTTCAAATCGAAATTCCTCGAAAGCTCAGCAATATCAACCGAAATTTAATATAAATATATATCTGCTTCCTCAACCCACCTCCAACCAATTGTTAGATTTCAAATTGAAATGGTAATGAGAAGAAAAAAAAAGAAAAAGAAAAAATAAAGGTATCGTGCGTGCTGGTGGGTATGCATGTGTAGTAGGCTAATTCCAGCGAGAGGCGACGAAATCCAAATTCCAGACACGCAAGATCAAAACCAAGGAAACAAGGAAAAAGACAAATTGACAGAAGTGAATAACATAGAATAGTAACACCAGAGTTACCTTGAGGGAATGCACTGATCAAGGTAGAAGCAAAAGAGAACTTATGGACTAAAACTGGTTAGGGGGTAGTAATTAAAAGGAAATCCAAAAGCGCAAAAACATAAGCCGGAATAAGGGGTTTAAAAAAGAGAAAGGCATATGAGAGAATAGACAATGCCAGGTAGGGTGAAGGTCAATTTTATCAACGTATCAAAAGATTGACAGACAGACCAGCTTTGTTTTGTT
The DNA here is from genome assembly GCF_000150735.1 of Paracoccidioides brasiliensis. Lineage (NCBI taxonomy): Eukaryota > Fungi > Ascomycota > Eurotiomycetes > Onygenales > Ajellomycetaceae > Paracoccidioides > Paracoccidioides brasiliensis. The sequence goes on from NW_011371360.1 coordinate 1,898,752, forward strand.
TGGTTGTTGGAATCATTTTGCAGTCACCAGGAGAGAGAAGGGGTTCAGCTTCGGACAAGCAATGAAGGAAGGTGGTGTTGAATCGAAGTTCGGCCGCCCCGTTTGCACCAACAGAGACAGAAGAAAGACAGGAAATAGAGATCATAGATCCGATCCGCAAATATCAGCCTGCAAGAGGCCATCCTCACCCGCACCTCTACCCCAAGAAACGTGTCGACCTATTTACTCAACAACAGCACACAATTCCGGCCCACGAGACAACAATTCCGGACCATGAGGCAACAATTGCAAAGATTGAAGAGCATGAACCGGTTTTCCATTGCAATACATCAACACACGCTGCTTGGCCATCATCCTCCCATCGGCTCGTCGATATTTCATGAGCTCATCATCGGAACCAGACGTCTCGCCAAACTCACCCAACTTGTCGTCGCTAGATGCAGGTCGCTGCCCATTACGCAGCGGCTCGTCTTGGTCTGACGAATCGCGAGTTCGTTTCGAAGGGCCAGATTTGTTGGCGAAGAGCAATCGGCCATCAGGGGGGACCGAGGTATACGAAACTTTCTCGGGTTCGGGCGCGGGGAGGATGACAGACGTGTCCATTTCGACGGAGATGGGGTTGAGTGTGGTTGGAGACATAGTGACGGGAGTTGGTCTGGTTTGGGAGGGTGATGGAAGGGATGGCGGAGGTGCTGCGTGGAGCTGAGTTGATGGTATGTATAGTTTTGGATCTGCGACGCGCTGTTCGTAAGGCATGGGTGGTGGATTGGACGGGGTATCAATGGACGGAGTCAGAGGGATATTGGGCTTTCGTTGGTCGTAGACATCTGTATGAGGAGTTGAAGGAGAGTATGGGGTATATTTTGGCTGCTGTGAGTCATATTCTGGTGAGCCTGCTGAGACTTGGCGTGTGTGGGCATAGCCAAGGTGAGGTGAAGGGAAGGGGGCCTGTGGGGGTGGAGCTTGGTGAGCGGCTGTCGGCGGCGGAGGTCCATGGTATAGTGTTTGATCAGTGCCAAAAGCAAAGTATAAGTGTGGTGGCGGGGCAGTTGAAACTGGAGAGTGGTGTTTGTAAGAAGAAGGGTGATATCCATATTCGGGACTCGGTTGAACACGGGAAGGGCCTGCGGAGTATCTGTAGTGGTCATCCACGGAGGCATGGCTCGTCGAATGAGGCCGTTCAACGGGAGTTCCTGGGTAAGGATCGGGGGTCATATGTCTGTCATCGTAACCACCATAAGCCTTGTTGGTCTTAGGCTCGCGGCGCCTCATGCGGACATCACGTCGGATCCTGACACGGCAGCCTTGTTCGGCTACGATGCGACTCAACGAAGTACTCTCTGCAAGACCCGGGAATTTCTTCGCGCTGTAAACGGTGAAGGGGATCGATTTAACGACCAAACGGAAATCAAGAAATTGATTTGGCGAACGAAGCTTTGAAGGGTTGGGTGCTGCCAGGTAGCCCTGGGGCTGTATCATTGGGGCGCCTTTACTCGCATCCTTGGGGTTCTTCATCTCCTCGTAGAGGTTGAAGTTCAATCGGTAGAGACCCTCATGCCGTACAGAAAGGTCCGGGAAAATGAAGTATCCCGCCTGGTGTGGTCGATCTAGATACGAAATACCAGCAACAGGAACTCCTGTCAACGCTGCACAAGTAGGAGTCTGAGTCTGGACTCTGCCATGAGCAATTGGACGGGCCCATTCGAGGGTCGCGAACAAGAAAAAGTTGGCGTTATAGCCAAAGGTGATGTCGGTCTTGTGTTGGTCGTTTAAATCCGATTCGTAAATGCGCAGTTGAACCACAGGAGGTGGGTCAACAGGTCGACGATCCGCAGCAGCTGGTATAAATGGTCAGCATCCAAGTAAATGAAAATATCGTCGACTGGGTTTCCTTGATCTGCATATTTTTTTCTCACCCACAACTTACATTTGGCTCCGGCACCACATGCTCTAGCACGTTCCGGCTGCTGAATGACTGTCAAGGTGTAGGTAATCATTTTCCCCTCCCGGGTGACGCGAGACACGCTATTTTCGGTCTCGTTGGGAGGGTGTAGAATAGCAGATTTCGTAGCCATGGCGGGCGATATTCAGGAATTGCCAAACGATATGCTGAGAATATATATATACATATATATAACCCGGTCAGTCGTCCGATCCTTCAAGCAACAGCACCCACCCAAACACACACGCACACAATTGCTCTCCTACGTATTCGACGAGAAAGGGAATAAGACCAAGGCGAATCCTGGAAATGCCTAGGTTCTCCAAATCTCACAATATGTGCTCGCAAACTGGAAAACCACTAGGATATATAGTAGGAATATGGACCACTTCACGTACAGTGAAACCAACCAAAAACACACAAAACAATAACCAAATCTGACAACGAATAAGGCAGCTAGATTGTTTCAAAACGTGATCGACTGCAACAAGAAGGGTCGGTGTGCCAATGACAGTCAGTCAATGGGGAATAGATTATCAGCAGCGACACAAATACTGCATAAGCAGCGACGTTGGGCGTGAAATTCGTGATCGAAACGAGCGAGTAGGCCAAGAAGGAATATTGGGGGAGGGGATTAGATATAAGAGACAGTAGGTGGATGTGTTAATTCTCGAACATGATCAATTCAACCAAAGCGATAATGGCTGCTGCTGACGGTGAAGTTGACGATAGTTGGATGATAGCTCAAGGATGATGGATGGTGTGGTGGGATCGTCTGAGTTGGTATGTCCCTATTGTTAACACAAGGATAGATTCCATACACATGAAGAGGGAAGAGAATGAAAGAGTCGAAGGAGAACAGAGAGAAGAAGAGAGCGGGAACGAGAGGCGAGCAGGGGGAGGGAGAGAAGAAAAAGGGCGACAGGAGTTCGAGCGACATGGCGCCGCCAGGTAAAGCGCCGGCGGTAACTCTCCTGGTGAGTTTTTCGGGGACCACGTCTAAGAGGCCCTAGGCTAGCGGGAACTTTGGTTGGGGGGGATGGGGGTTGGGGGGATGAGAAATCCCTGCGGGGGGAAGTGGGTGGAGAAACCACCTGAACCGGGGGACAGCCCCGGGGACTCGTGGTGCAGAGAGCCCCGCGATTCGTCAACCAGCGACGCCTCGCAGCTCCAAACACGGACGGGCACAGGCTGGACAGCAGTGCTGGCCAGTCACAGCAAGGCGGGAACGAATCCCCCATGCCCCCCATCCCCCCCCCCCTTCTTTCCAGCAGCACGCCTAAGTTTGCGTCTAGTATTTAGGACTGTATGTTCTTGTACGTCCTGTACGTCATGTAACTATGGAGTACTGTATGAACAGAGCGAGACGATTATGATGTATCTCACCAGCGATCGCTACCTGAATCACTGTCGCCTGCATGTCATCGAAAAACCTCCTCCATATTATTTATTATTCCCCAACCTTGTCTCATTGCCCATTACTCATGATTGCTTGATATCTACATTGAAAATGAATAAAGTAAAGCAGTAAAGTATGGATTACACAGGATACGATGTGAGACCCTCTTCTTCTTCCCACAACCACGTTCCGCAGTCTCATCTTTCTTCCAGTAACTCAACCGCTGGGTCAATTGTCTGCCCAAAATTCCTATTCCCAATCCCTCGGGTCCAACATACCAATGCCACAGCAAATCAATGCCCTCACCTGCAGGTGGTTGCTGCAACCCTCGGCGTCCACAATGCCAACATCTGTCCGCTTGTTGGCATGTCGCCGACTATCTCAAATTCTTCTTGCTTTAACTTTTCCACGCTGTCACAGTGGCTACGAGGTCAACAACAATGTTAATATTAAATGGAAAAGAAGGGAAAAATCATTCTCTGTGAATGTATGGAAGTCAATATTATTGCCCTATCTGCATCATCTATTTTTTTATATTTATATATATATATATATATATATTTTCTTCTGGAACCCAATGGTATTATTATTCAGTGTTCATCTGGCCGTTAGGTCAGGATGAATGACAAGTCGCAACCACCACATATTACGACCAACACCGAATAACGGACGATAAAATACCACTTGCTAAACTCGCTTGACGCAATCCAGAGCAGAAAATCCCCGGAACCACCTCAATTATACAAGCCACGCTCTCAGATGTCTTTTCTTCGCCTCTACCCAGCCAGGAATGCTAGGCTGTGTTCCGGAATATCTCACCCGCGCAGTCCAACGTCTTCTGTCTTCCCCCTTGTCCGCCTCTGATTCGTTGTGGGACCCATTTTCACATCTCTCGGCTCTCTCTTCTCCCAGGCCAAGCCGACCGGGTGTATCACCAACCTCCCTACTAATAGTATCTACTAGTACTAAGTATAATCGTTCAGCCACCGACGAAAAGGACAAGCCTTCCTGAGCAAACTAGCATGGAGAACTTGGGAGAGGAAATGTAACTAAAGAAACGCCCTACCTTCCCCCCCCCGCTTTCCCCCGGGGGCCCCACTGCGCTAGACTCCGCAAGCCAGTTACAGGCTTACAGCGACCTGCAAATCCAAACTCCCTGCTGCAGCCACTCAGCATCCACGCATGCTTGCCCAGCTGCTAAAAGATCCACTCCAATCCACCAGGCCGTGATCACTGCTGGGGTGGGGATGGGGTCAGCACTGGCTTTCCTAGCCAGTACGATAGATCGTACACTAGTAAAATGTAATAAATCTCTTCTACCAACTCAATCCAGCTGCCACAACCTGTTTTGGAGTTCCGCAGCTAGACAATCCATGAATCACTGATTATTCGTCAGAGTTCTCTCTTGTTTGGACTTTTGGCGGCCTTTTTCGAGCTTCTCTTTGTTGTGTGAAATTTTATTTGCTATTTTAGGTTTGGTTTTAGTGTGCCTTTTTTGATCTTTGCTTCTTCAGGGTCTGAATAAGCCGACGTTCATAGGTCGCTCGGCCTTCGATATTCTGGCCTTAAGCCTCCAGCCTTTTCCATCAAGTTGTGCCCTCTCCCTCCCTTCCATCCTTCACTTTCATTTCGGCCTTCGATCGCCGTTCTTATGTCCTGACAGCATAATATCTGAAACCTGCTTCCCCAAGGCTTTCGATCATGTGAACCTAGGTAGGTATCTGGGTGGCCACGATCGCGATACCACACGAACATCCCTCACTGGGCACAATTTTAGGAAGCCGTTGAAGTTAATGTCAATGTTTCCGTGTACGCTTTCTGGTCGCACTACAGCTGCCCCACAGTTGAGAATTGAAATATGTGCAGGAGCATGATGCTGCTCTCCATAGCCGCAATAGACGACCAAGAGATGTTTCGTTTTGCATACACGTATCAACGGTAGATGGGCGGGAGGGCGCCGAGCAGTTCATCATCTCATTGGGATTTCCAAACAAGATAAGATCAATCATATCACGTCCTCTCCCGATAGATAACATGTCCGATTGACTGAGATGAAAGTAACCGCCAGAGAGTCCTTGCCTGTGCAGCAGGGCTCTGCGGAGTTATTATCATGTGCCCTCCCTCACTGGAGCAATCGATACCGTGGATCCCTACTCCATTCTCTTTCCATGTTGAGCATCGACAGATGCTTTATATTTTCAATGAAGCGCCATTATGCATATTATTTCTGAATAGGAGAAATATGAAGACAGAATTGGTTAATGCTTTCTCTTTAAGTCTCGTGCGACGGGAGGGCAAGATCTGTCAATCATTCCATTCCTCCTAGCCATCTGTTGAAATATTTCACCATCTTCCAAATCTTATCATAACGCTCAAACCAACTGATCGCCATATATCGCTACCAAACTCCAGAGCTGCCTCAACGAAAGGATACGCATGGCCATCACCCCCTCATGGATCTTATTATTTCGCCAAAACCCTCCGTCGAGCTTCTAGACTACTTTTATAAACTCAGATAGCAAGATTTTACCTTCGATTCAAAGCGTATATGCTATCCATCTATCTGCCCAGACTGGGGGAAAACCCGCCTTCGTAGAGTACGAAAGGCGTTTCAAGCCTCTGACGCACATGACATGCTCCTTCACAGAAGCCACTTTGTAGACGAATCTGAACCACCCTTTGCCTTTTCACAGCCCCCCTTCATGTCAATACCATTTCATTCCCTATGGTCATCTGCACAGTTCAGACATCCGATGCACGACTGTTAAATGGATTCCAACTTCTGGCAGTGGTGAGGCAAACGGCCATTTGGTGGCATGGGATTTGTTTCTGGAGAATCGGCAGTTGGCTCGTTCATCCAATGAAGCCTCCATGCGATGTTCACTGGCGGGTGAGTGACGAAGGTGGACATGTTGAGAGACCAGGTGATTACCTGGTTGCCATGTAGCTCTCTCTCCGTGGAATCGTAAATGGATGCATGAATAACTTTCTTTCGCTGTCGGACGCCAGAAAGTCAAAGACGGAGAGAGTAACAATGTCAACCCTGCAAAACACGGTTCCAATTCAATTCCACCCGTCACTTCTTTCTTCCCTTTTCTACCTTGATATTTTCCACCCATTTACACTTTGCTTCGTCATTTATATATCTCAACATGAAAAAAAATAAAATAAAAAAGCAACATAATCAAGGGTTGTCACAAAAAATCAATTTATCTACCACAAAAGAAAAATAACTCTCACAAGCCCCTTCTACCTTTGTCAATTTATTTTGCCTTAATCCATGCATCAATTCTTCAGTGCACTGCATTAAAAGCAACAAATGAATAAGCAATGTCAATCGTCTGGCGACTTGCTGTGTAACTGTCAGCGGGACAAGCCATTCGACATTGGAGTATGCAGGGAGCTTCAGTCGGATTCTTCCTCTCACTCTCTTGCTCTCGCTCTCCCTCGAGTGTGACACCAAACCCTCTCATTAGAATGAGGACGACTTCCTTGAGCATCTAACTGGCCTAAAGTACTTTGTATATATGTGTCGCTACTAGAAATTGACAGGGTCCTCCTCCTCCTTTGATAGACATGGACCTGTCTTGTGAGAATATTCCTTGACAGAGATACGCGGGTGACCTTCCGATTTTCATCTATTCAGAAGAAAAAGAAAAAAGGGAAAAAAGAAAAAGGAAAAGAAAGAAAAAAAAGTTATTGGAATTTTAACAAACCCTGCACCTGTGCTTGTTAGGCCGAATCAAAAGCTTGGGCTGACATTGGTGACAAAAATTGCGCTTTCTAGGGTTTGGATTTTGCTGTTGGTAACTTGGGTTTCTTAAATAGCCCTCCGCCAAAAGGATCAGTTCACCACGTACAAATTGTCTCAGGGTATCTGGCGGTTTTCCAGATGTCGATGACGCTGTTTACATCCATCAGGTCCGTCATGCGAGGTAGCCCTTTTGCTCACATACCCAGTGTTGGAGGTTTTATCTATGCTCCGGTTCGTTCTTGATTTTATTCGGAGATATTCAAACGCACTCCTTGAGCCGCTGGTCGATTTTCAGCTTAGAACGAACGCACATTTCTCCACTCAAAACATCCCTGATGACTGTGGTGCTGCTCGGAATGTATGTGGATATATGTCTGTGGTTATGTTTGTGGAATGATTTTCTTGATTTTCCCTTTTGGTCCACGCCGTTTGGTAACCTTGCGACTTTATGGATTTGATTCTGTCTGCAGAGTGAGGGAAAGAATTGTTGGATTGCAAAAGGAACTGATCCGACGCTTGTAGTTGGCGGAATACATCAACCTGGTTTATCTGATCTGGAGAAGAGGTACAGTTAACCCCTCTGAGCTCACCGCCTCGATTTAACCAATATGGTATCTGGATTTGCAAGAAAAACCCTGAAGAATAATAAAACCCATGGCAGGAAAAGCATGCTATTGTGCCTCACTTTCAGCGGGGACAGGATTGCAGCTTTGCAAAGTCAGCAACAGTTTGTAAAACTAAGCGGTCCACGTCACCTTTCCTTTCCTTTCCCTTATCTCATGGGTACTCAGCTTTTATCGAAATGGAACAACGTTGCAAAGCCGTTATAGAAAGCTTGCGAACTCTTCTTGAGTTATTGGCGCTAATAGCCACAGACAGAAAATATGCAGCGATTCCAGAATTTGAGGCCTGATTCGTCAGGCGCAAAAGGGAACTTTCCTGAAATCCCATTATTCCGGGGTAATTATCATGTTTGCCAACAGGGCGGGCCGCTGGCTGATAGGCAATTCTCCTTTGGTATCATTGCCGATCGACAGCACATATCCTTGATACTCTCGTTGAGCGAGGAAAGCTACTTGTCGCAGTGCTTACGGAATCTGGCGCATGGTTCCTCCATATTATGGCCGTAGCAGCGGGAGCTTATCGGGGCTGGTTAAGGAACTGGGTCTGAGCCGCTGGCCCATCTGAGATGTCCACGGATTGTGTGGTTCAAACCGAAATACATCAACCAACGGCAAACACTGGCAACCGGGAAAATTCTCTCAAGCTTGGGTTCCTTCTGCTGTGCCATGCGGCATAGCGAGGTGTAGATCTCCATTTGGAATGGCGATTGTTTAACAATTGGGCCTTTGTTATGTCGACTTTCAAGCCAAGCTGCAGTATTTGGTAGGAATATAGGTTTTGACTCGACCTTATTACCAGAGTGGACCGATTTTGGAGAAAGGAATCCTCCATGGATACGAATCAGCATCCAGGTCTTCGGATGCCCAATATCCGCATAAGCCTCAAGAAACCAACAATATCAACATCGAGAGAAACCGAAGACCAAATCGTTCCTCATTGGTTGAACTAGAGGATTTCTACCAGTGGAAATTTATTAATCCTTAGAATCACTTGTCATTGTGCATTTTTCTGCCACAACAACACAGCCATGCAGTCCGTCCCATGCTCAATGGCAATGGTGTTTCGCACGCCTTCGTCAATGAAAGCATCCATGGATTTGAAACTTGCCACCAAAGTTGCAGGATAAGCAGAAACCGCAGAGGCGAACATGATCGATATCAAATCTTTGGCTCGTAGGGAGCATCTTCGATAGTTACGACCAGAGACAATTGGCAGTAATTTAGCCTTACCCCTTATTTTAGCATTTCTGTATGTCGATGCCTTACAAAGAATGCATGGAGCAAAGCCAAAAGAAATGAGACAAGATAAAATAAGTTGACAAGTGCCCTTCACATGAAGCACATGGTGGTCGAGATAGCAGGTTCTGCCACTCTTTCAGTTCTCAGGGTTAACAATGATGGACCAAATACAATTTTGGAGTTTGGCATTTTGAGGGTTTTTTTTTTTTTTTTTTTTTTTGAACTGATCACAAAAAAATCATCCACGAGTTGAGACTTAGCGCGAAGGGTGCAAGTGGAATTTTGCTGCGAGGTGCCATATCATTTCTCGGTAAGCATCGAATCCCTAATTACCTAGTCAACTAGTTAACTAGTTACACTTAGCAGTGTGGTGCTCTGAGCTATACACTAACTAAGGAAACGCTGGAATAATTCAGCAATTCTGACGAGGTGCGGATATGGCTACATCAGATACCGGCTGTCGTTTTGCCTCAGCTCTCCTCGAGCGCTCCGTAGGCAGAATATCTATTTGTCAAGAGCAGAATGCGGGAGCGAGGTAGAGGCGTTGATATCGCTGCTGAAAATTGAGATATCTGGGCCTAAATTTCCTCTTAGTTACAAGGCTGCAACTTGCAAGTGTGAGACTGAAGCGAACCACTCAAGGTTTTGCCTTTTTGGAAGTTCGAAGACAATCAATTACAAATCTGACTTTTTAAGACTGTATATTTCTGTTGTGGTTACGTTGCTTGGACCTCTTGACAAACTGGACTTTCTGCCCAAAAATGGGCCGCCAAAGCATTGTACGGTATTACGGCTGGATATTGACTGATCTTCCACCGCGGCCGAAATCTAGAGGAAGGATTTTGACATCAATATGATTCCAACAATGTTTACCGCGGCGCATTGATTATGTTTTATCATGATTAATTGACTCTGTTCTGAGGGTCCCAAGTTTTCTATGTGATTTAAAGCCCTTTCTAGGTAGATCATCACTTCAATGAATGCCAATCCCGTTATTTCCTCGCTGGGGGCTCTTGACACCAGCAAGTTGTCGAAATACAGGTCATGGCTGAAGTGCACATCGTTATCCACACGAAAAATCCTAGATAGACCTTACTTCATCTAGGGTCCCTGATTCATTTAATAATGCTCTTTTCTTCTTTTTTTCTTCTAGAAGCGGAGATTTCCCCGAGCGAAGAATTTCCGCGGTTTCCTCTCGTCCACACGGTGCTCCTAAGTCCAATGAATTAAGCGTGGCGGTCCGTTGCCCACGTATCAAATCGTCAAACGGATCGATGCTAGTTTGATATTAAATGCGGCTTGCCGTTTGGGAGCACATTGTTTTTCGTGAACAATAGTTGTCACCTTGGCTGTTTTGGGTTTCCACAGGGTTCTGCCAATCACCCAACGGAAAGCAAATTTGGTGGGGATGAAAGTTGCCCAGTGGACAGAGAATTCCCCCTGAAGGCTTCATTGGCGCACATACCGAGTGTTGTCTCACAACTATTGTCGACGTTATATCGAGTCGTGATTAAGTCTGTGGTCCCCAGCGTCGCGGCATGAATTTTCAACCGACGGACAACAGCCTCATTTATTATCAATCCGTTCTTCTGAGCAGAAGTCCCCCAATATTTCTATCCGATCACTCAAATTCATCGCTCAGTGGTTTGATAAATTTTGGAGGGCTGCATGCATTCTTTTGAACAGTTAGCTAGTTACCTCAAAATCTGCAGGTAACCTAGAGTTAAAACCCAAGTTCCCCCTCGCGGTTGTGGAATCATCCCAACAGTCTGGACTGAAAGCGGGTAATGACGATCTTGTCAAACACGAGCTTTCGACGATAATGGCTTAACAATTACTAACAAGGAACGTGTTTGATATCTTCATCCCTCTGGAATTGAAGAGTTTAATGTTGGATTTGTTGATGAGTCCCATTCTGCTTGTTTTCTTGCCAAAAGGCTTATCAGCTTCCTGGATATTCACCCTTTGCCAACATTGAGCCATAAATATGTACGATTTGCCTTAAAACTGCATGTTTTCTTCGATAAAGACTTTATGATCTTTCGCTGTTGAGATAACATTACCATTTCTGCAAGTTTTCTCCGCCGTGGAAGAGCCCACGGAATCCACGGCAAACAGAATCGCGGAGGACTCAACTTGTACGACGGGATACCGTTGATTTGAAAGTTATGACGGAGCTCTGAGATTTGTTTCCGGGCCACGGAATCCTGCGACAGATTAGGAGTAGATAAGGATGAACCTAGGGCTTCAGAAAGATATAGTCTGAGGTCCATATAAAGAGGCCATTACTTTGTTGTAAATGCTGATAGGCGTGTTATGCTCCCTGGTTCAAAAATTGAGCAAAAGAAAAACAACCCCGCGTGTCGTTGTATTGAGGACGTACAACATGGCGTCGGAAGAGGCTCAGTGTGCATTTTAAAATCTTTTAAATCTTTCATCTGCCTTTCTGCCCGGCACGATAAGTGCCTTCGTATAATATTTTTTTACATGATATCTAGAGAGCTTCAGCATTGTAAAAATGTGATGAATCGCGAAACTAACAACGACATGCGTTTGGTAGGGATGCCAAAAGTCAAAGGCTCATTCGACTCCAACGCACAGGATGATTCCGAGTTTGAATTCGGAGGCGTAGTTATTCGGTGCCAGTGCCATAGTTCTGTGGGTCTCTGACCATCATGAACCACATGTGCATCAGAGCAACGCTCTGCGGTGGGCCAATTTCCAACCCCAGAATGACAAAAGCTTTACGGAGTCTCTAACGCAGACTCGCCCATCTTGCATGTACCTATGCTTTCCCACACCGCAAAGCCTGGGTTATATAATGGACACTCATCGCACTGGACGGGGCTGGCTACCTCCTCCCCAGCGTGTATGTATCGAAAGGGACGGCGACTACTCGCATATGGAAGGGTGGGAAGGGGAGGGGGGCCAAGCAGCTAGACTACTACTGCTCGGCTCTCTGGTCATGGCATCTAAGAATTTCTGAAGCTCTAGCTCTGTATGTGTCAGGTGTTTTCAAGCTTTATACGCTCATCGACGAGTTAGGGCCTCTGATGAGCGTAGCTATTTGTTTCCGTGTTTCTGTGTTTCGCATGCTTTCGGCAATAACTAGTGAGGGGTGATCAGCATCTCATGACTGGGTCATTCTTTTATGACTTTTTCATCAGAGCAGAACTCAATCCACGGCTCTTTGGATTGTTGAATTTCAAGATGTTTCTCGAAGTCCGCATTCCACGGTACTTCCTCTTCCTTTTCCCCCCTAACTGCCTCATTTGGAGGAGTTTGGTTATGTTTCTGGAGAACTCGGATTCCTGCTCATGTCGCATTTCATTTACGCGAATGCCTGCTCTAAGGGCGAGGAACTCATTATCACCAGCTGGTATTCTCTCCATGCTAGCATGCCAATTTTTCTGTAGTTTTGACGGCTAACATTTAGTTTCAGGGAAAATGTTCTTTGAGAAACTGGGGGTTCTTCTGATCTTTTGGAATATGGCTAGTGTGCCAATGACTTACTCTTTGCTGCACAATACACTTCGCGAAAAACCATCCCTCTGACTATCATTTGAATCCATGGCGCTGCTGGCTCTTTGTATTTCGCATCTCCTCGTTTACTGGGTATGGGATACGGCAAATAGTCAGAAGAACTGATTCAGAGCCCATGAGCACGGAAGACTGGTGAATCGCAAAGCATTCCCTTCATTCCCTTGGAGAACTTCATAAAACCATCCGGACCGTATCCGCACTGAAACGGCAGATTTTTATCTTGTAAAAGCAAATAATAGCGGATATACAGCAGCCCCATACAAAAATTAATAAGGATCAACACTTCCGCTCGCGCTCGAAATGAGCGTGAAGCCGCATTGGCTCCTTGTGGCATTTCTGCAAACAGGTGAGGGAAAGGTAAAAGAATGATGAGAGAGTTCTCACACAAGGGAATGAGCTCGAGGAGCAGGATCAATTTATTAACAAGGAACGAACAAGATTTGGACACGTTCTTTGAACATAAACCACATGTTGTACATATTCAGAAACATGATTTTATACTGGACTTCATTAATTCATATCACGCGATTCTGAATTGCGTCCACCGCTGTTGGATATAGGGGATTCTTAAGGGGCATTTCTAGGACTGAGGCTTCTCCAATTGCATTTATTCATTGTGATATGATGATACCAGACTAATCCGGACGATCTTTCACAATGGCAATGTGAAAGATTTGGAGATCATAAAGTTAGCTTTATTCTCAGAGTCTAGAATGCATTCCTAGGACTCCAAATCAACCATCAGTGTATGGGTGTAATATGCAGAGGAGGTTCATATATTCGTGTGTAGAGATTGTGCCCTTTTAAAAGGGATATTAGAAACCCTCACTTCCCTTTCCCGCCCTTCTTCTTAGACTTATCCACAACCTCTATCCACTGAGGCTTGACCCCCCGACTTGCTAAAGCAGCTTTGACGAGTGTTCGATGATCACCATGAACCAACACGCTCATCATTCCCTTAGCCGCTCCCACAGCTTGCGAAACGCTTGTACTACTCGAACATTTCTTCTGCAACTCATCCGCCAACAGCTGCGGCGTGGCGCCGAACTCCTCTACTCCTGTTATCTTGGTGGTTACCTTCGAGCCCACACGATGTTCGATGGTCACGGTGACTTTTGGACCGGGTCCGGCCTTCAGTTTTACGTCGTGGAGCGTTTGGTCAGGCTTCAGCATGGCGTAATAAGGCGCACAAAGATAAGGGTTTTCAAGGAGGCGTCGAAGAATTCCATCACGCTGGATGGTGCCGCGTTTCAGAATAGCCAGATCCTCGACCGAAGAGGATAGAATCGTGTTGCTGATGAATGGGTTGAGTGATATAATGTGTGGATTTGTTGGGGATATGATGGGAGGATCTTGGGCTGTCAGATAATCGTTGAGTTGCTTAGAGACAGCAGAAGGCGTGTAATAATTGTTAATATCACTGTTCGACAGAGGCGGAAATAAGACAGGAATAAGTTTTCCGCTTGGCCGATAGAGAGTTTTCACCGTGAATGATTGGCCCACTGCATGATCTTTGCTGCTTCCATCCAACGAAACAGTCTTGCTTTTCTCGGTGGATTTGACGGTGCTCTCAGAGCTGCTCCTTTTTGGAAGTTTGTAAGGGACGAAGTTGACGACTCGGGCATTGTCAAAATCGACGTCCAACAGCACTGTTTCGCCGCCATTGCGATCTTTAGCCTTCGCCAGCCCCTCTTTATCTAGGTGCTTGATAAACTTCTTCACATTTTTCCAGGAAGTCTTCTTGATATTATAGAATTGAGCTTGTTGGGCTGAATGGATTGGAAGGAATGGGGTTATGAGGTTGGCTATCAAAAACGATGGTTGGATAGGGAATGATATCCCGTAATGAGAGGCGGATGGATTATCAACCTTGTGTTGATGAAGGCCATAGAGAAAGGCATTTTGAAATGCCGTGTCAATCTCTGTATTCCAGTTAGGTTTGCAAATCCGATGCTAGAAACTGAAATTGGGAGCTAAGAAAGATAATCTGTACCTTCAGTAGTGGGTTCCGGCAATTGCTCGTCTGGATCTGAGCCCTCTCCCTCGCCTTTCGCGCCATCCAACCAAACACCACCATCATCCCCTTCGCCTTCGGCATCGATTCCACCCTTATCTGCATCTTCTAGCGTTAATTCTTCCAGATCCTTCCCCACTTCATTGGCACCAGGAAGCCAACCATCTATTTGATCTGGAGACGGCCGGCCTGGTCGACCCATGTTACCCCAGCTCCAGAGCTCATCTCCCTCCCACGTTACCCCACTGACGGCATGACCCTTCGTACCTTGCACCTGCTCCAACCCTGCCACATCGATTTCGCAAACACCAACGAATGTTGGTACGCTGGGTTTCTCCAAACTCGCCACAGCAACAATCGCTCCTTTTACCGCCCCCTTGGCGAACGGCGGCCCATTAGCCAACCCCGGGGTCATCAGGTCTGCGCCCCCATACAGCTTATTCATCACCAAACTGGGGGTATGTAGTAGGGGGATGAGCTGTGGGTGATGCCATAGCGTATATACCGTGGGATACAAGCGGCCATCTGAGCCTGCGCCTTGTTCAGGTCGCACCCATAGGATCCGTTCGTCGGCATCGGGATGCGAACCTACGTAGATAGTGCCCAAGACAGGTTTCAAATCGGGTCCTGCTGTAGTTGTAAAACGTCCAGACATGGTATTATCGGGGAGAAGAGATTTGCGAAGAGCGGTGAGGCTAGTTCCGGCTTCATTTTGTGGGGTTTCAGACTGCCCGTCGTTTGAAGAGGCAGATGTTAGAGGAATTTCGATGTTAAATTGTTGGATAATTTGGTCCGCTACCTTCCGTCGGTCGGAAGTGCGGAGGGGGGCGAGGGGTTTGAACTGAGAATTGTGGTTAGTAAAAACTGACGCGTTATCCATCTCGATGATTGCAGGGTGGAGCGGGTCACTGATTAAACAGGGAACTCCTTACAGTTGGTTTCTTTTTAAACATAATCAAAGGCTGTATGTACGGTTGTGGGGCATATAGACAATGGAAACTGAGAATGTGCAAAGAATTTTCATACGATGATCTGTTTCCTCTCACCTTGATCACCTAGAATTTTTGAGATGCTGGGATGGTTGTATTCTTGAAAACAAAAAAAATGAAAACAACACATTGTGTGAATGATTGCTACCCAGGTACCTGACTACGTAGGTTTAACTGCTGTGTTGACTCATCATTCAACTGAAGCTCTTCCAAACAAATATGCTTGTTTCACTTAAATCAGTTAAAAGAAAAGAAGAGAATTCCAGCAAAGAGCTAACCATTAAATTCTGCTTCAAAAGTTGAGGGGATTTGTCATTGCAAGCAAGTGCTTGATCTCTGTTCTGACCTGCAGCAACATTGCAACTTTTCTGTTACCTTCACTTGAAAACTCCACTCTCACTAAAAACTCTATTCAGATATTAAATGAATTTTTGCCACGCCCTCTACACTTTCTTACTATCAGTTTATATGAACACAGACAATCAGAAAGCAAGCATGAAAGTGCTTCTCAGGAGACGGTTGATGAATGTATTGAAACTTGAGAAAATGTTGGAGGCAAATTTGTATCAAGTATACGATGTACAACAGTGTCATCCGCAAAGGGGGGGGGGGGGGGGGGGGGGGTGCAGATCCATTTTCCACCCAAATAGCCCCCCTCCATACCGCACTATATAGGTAGTCTTCGAAGATGCAGGTGGACTTTATCTCTGTTTACCAATTTCCTTCTCTTTTACTAGATTTCCTCTGCTTCTTTCGTCATCTGGTGTGTATGTGCAGTATTATTTCAGATCACTGGTTTAACCCACAGCCACCTTCAGATGTCCTGAGCTAAACAGCCCACTCGTCAGCAAGACGACAAGCACATAAAACATGCTTTGACGTTGGAGAGGGGGAAACGGGTAAGAACTATGGATATCTTTTTCCCCCCCCCGCCAAAAGCACCGTGACGGCATAGCCTGCTTTGCTGTTCGTCGAACCAAGAAAGTGCATTATTGTTCTCATCCCCGAGTGAGCGTTGAACACTCGATCGCAGCTATGAACCTAAGCTGCTGGACGCACATTGCGTGTACCCATTTCTTATTCAAAATATGCCATTGTTGACTTACTCAGCCTCTTATCTATCAGTTGCGATGTGGACGCCTGTTCCGTTCGTTCATTGTTAACCATTGCATATCACCTTATACGCGCGTACAATGCATGGCTGTTGGCGCATCACTCTCTTCACCTTTCTTATTATTTTTACCTCAGCTACAGCCATACCGCTCTTAAAGGTCCCCAAAACAGTGTGCGGAGGGCCTTTTACTATTCCAATCCTCGTTTCCGATGATTTGAAACAGATCGATTTGGACAGTGTTACGAGCTTATCATTTTGGGATATTGTCAATAGAACCGCGGACACCACTACTCTGGATGCAGATTCCGGAGCTACGCTAGCATACAGCCCGATCCAACCCCCTGCGGAAGTGGATGATCCTGTCCTAGTTTCGTGGGCTGCCGAAAATGCCGATATTCTTTCGACCCTCAATCCTAACAATACAGGCCTATACTATCGCGACCAAGTCTTGAATCTTACAACCTATCCCTGGAACACAATCGGGAGAGTATCCTTCGTGCGTTTTAAAGGAGATAGAGGAGGGTGGTGTACAGGATCATTGGTTGGGAGGAATCTCATGCTCACGGCGAGCCATTGTTTTCCGTGGGGCTACGGTAAAGATCGATGGATGAAATTCGCACCAGGCTATGGCAATGGCTATGAGCCATATGGCAGCTCATACGTGTCACGTTGCCGAGGAGTGCAAAATATCTTTAACGTCACCGGGATTGACTACGTTATCTGCCATCTCTGCGAACCGCTTGGCGACCGGACTGGGTGGATGGGAACAAAGTGGAGGAAGGATGCGCATTTTTATATGAACCAGCAATGGAGGAGCTCCGGATATCCGAGTGATGCCTTTCAGGGGAATGAGCAGATGCTTGTGTCAAATATCAGCCTCATTGATGTTGATTACCATGAACGGCTTGGGAAAGAGCTGGAGACTAGAGTGTTTGCATCACCAGGGTGGTCTGGAGGCCCTATGTGGGAATATATCGATGGGGAGCCGACCATTGTGGGTGTTTGTAGTGGGGGAGAGAAAGACTGTAGCGAGGAGGCCGGTGGGTGCAAAGGCGTGAAGGATTCCAGCTCCTACCATGAAGTCTCTGCGGGAGGCAGACTTATGACTGATCTTGTCACCTATGGTCTCACCCATTGGAATGATGCTGGCTATATGGACTGATCTCTCTCCGTCACAAGCACAGACAACCATTAGATGAATCTGTTAAGTTGGTCATCCCTTGATGTGGCTCACTTGATTTAGTCACCGGCAATTTGACCACAGGTCTCCCGTCTGCTTTTCACAGCGCTAGGACTGGCCCCCAACGATGTTCTTATAATAGACAACAAATCAATTGAATCTTATTCTTAAGCCTCCTGTGCAACTACTACTCTGCTCTCATCCCAAAAATTACTGACAAGATTAAATGAGAGTTGGCATGCGCCAAAATAAGTGCAACATATACCGCTACATTCATGAGGATAGTTGCAAATATAAATATAATGGTTAGCAGATGTAGTGTAGAAAATATCACACATTAAATATTTTAGATATTAAATATGCTGAATATCGGAAAGTGAGGAAAGAAACAGCTTCTTTAGCCCACATTACTGAAATCTTATCTCTAAAATGACTGATTGTCGATCCCTCCCCTGTCCACACTCAACTCCACAGGACAATAAACTCAATCCACTAGCGACAACCATAAGCAATCCATACCGCTCTCGTTGCGTGCTCATAAACCTCAAGTATCATGCAGAGAAATATCAAGTTTCCTGAGCAATGGGATAAGAGCCAGCGCTGCATTTCCATCACTAGATAGGGAAAGCCCTCCAGGAAGCGGTTCTCTTTTTGCAACTTCAGCCGAAAATGTGTTCGAAAACATACATGAACAAAGCGCAACGCCACTGACCGCCTCTAGCTGGCCCAAAAAAAAAAAAAAAAAGAAAAGAAAAGAAAAAGACTGATGTTTCCACTTAACTAGCCAACATATTGTACCTCCATGCAAGCAAGCTTGCGTAATGGGTATATATATGCCATGTTCTCCGGGCAGGTTCGAGAAGGCGAGATACTCCTTCGTTTGTTGTACTGCTGGTTGCCGAAATAACGAACACACCAATTCAATGCCAAAACATGGCCCGAAATGAGTTTGTCTCCGGATTATTGGAGCCATATCCGCAGTCCGCAGCTGCGCAGAAGCTTTGAAACGGTGTGACTTCGTGTTCTCCCAACTGAGACCGTTTCCCACGTTCTCGATATTGCCCGGCAACTTGCAATGTTTGCATGTGAGGGATTAACCCTGAAACTTCTAAAATTCGAGACCCAGCAACTTCCGCTGCAATCGCGGTAGGACGGGTATCATTCAGTGGAAGATGGCAAACTTCAGATCGTGCGAGGTAGGCTGGGTTTAGACATATTCCAGATAAACCCCCACCCCCACAAATGCGGAATATGTCTTCCGACGACGAAGGTGACGTACATATGCAGGTAGAATAGCCTTTCATTTGGGTGCTAAGATTTTTCCAGTATTTCAAATCTAAGCTCATTTGAAGGTCCTCAATTCTGCGTAAATCCCAGTCCTGTTAGCTTGATTCTCGCCAACAAGGGGATAGGGGTTATCTATGCCATGACTAGAGTGAATCTCAGCAGGCTGAGGCAAATGTTAATTCCTTCAGTGACATGATAGTCTTAGCGAATATCCTAGTCCAAACAGGCAGAAATATGTCATGATGTGTGTTGAGCATGAGGTTGTTTTCCTGTGATGAACTGCCATGTTCAAGTGAACTAATCCCAGTGAATTGCTCCACGTGATCAAAAAATAAAAAATCAAAAGAACCGTGTTTCAACAAGAGAGAAGTTGACCCAGATTAGTTGGAATCTCGAGCGGCTGTCCGGGATTTGTTGGAACTTGGCGCTGGTTGCCGTGGCATCGTCATGAAAGTCGGGTTGGGCAGTTTGTGGGGGAGCCAGGTTTTTGGTTCTGGAGAACAATATCCAAGATCATGCTTTTTTATTTTATATTGATTTCTACTTTTATTTTTTTTTTATCACTTCTGTCAGCTGCATACTCATCTTTCATTGATGAGTTTGATGATAATAGATTGAATTGCGAGACTACCTACATCTTGGCAAGCGTGTGCTGTCAAACATCTGGTATATGGGCTTTTCTTCCTTTTGTTTACATCGCCATCGCAAATCAATTGAACCACATTGTATTCATCTCCGCCGAAATATGTGAATGTCGCTATTCACATTTCTCCCTGCTTTCAATTTTTGGGGGTCTGGGAATTGTCTACATATTATAAAGGCTGACATGAAGGATTGAGAATTTTTACTCCAATTTGAAGTCCACATAAACCACACACCTACGGCGCATCCCAACTTCACATCCATCTACACATTTTATATATTACCTCACCCAGCACTCGCGGGCCTCTCTCCCTTCTCGTGACGAAGGATGCGACTAGACCCGCTCCCTCTCCTCCCGCTGCTCCTTACCTCAGCCCGAGCCGCTGTCCGAGAAGACTACTCCGACAACACCGACACATCCTCCCCATTCCACCTACCGCTCTTCGACAGAAATAATAATAATCATAATAATAATGGAAACCCGATCTTTATCGACAGTCGCAATGCGAAAGAGGCTGTAGCACTAGAAAGGCGCCAGAATCAGTGTCCGGCAGGTTTCAACAGCTGCGCCTTGCTAGGTGCTGCCGGTGCATGCTGCCAGTCCAATGCCGTCTGCTCGCGCGACGATGCGAATCACATCGCCTGCTGTCCCAGCGGATCGATGTGTACTGGTAAACTGACAGGTGGGCAAATATCTAAACTTTTTCCCCTATAACCCCGATCTTATAAACTAGTTAAAAATTGGTAACAAATATCCAAAAACCTGACCAGTCCCCTCCCAAACCACCTCCACCAACTTCATGTTCCCCCAGCCAGGCACCGCAACAACCACTCCACCCCTAACCCCAACTCCCACCGCACCGGGAACCGCCTCGGTTGTCCCCAACGCCCCATATCCGTTTACTGTCATCCCAACCACCTTTTCCAACCAAGAAGCCTGCGTCACCGCCTACTCAGGCTGCCAGGCGCAATTCTCCAGCTGTACGGCGGCGCTGGGAGGTGTGCACGGCGTCACTGTTGGGGGTTGGAACGGGCAGGGGATAACGGTAGCCGGTTACGCGCCGACAGCGGGGAATCCGCAGTCTGTCTGCTCAAGTTTGAGCACGGCTGCTTGCCATGGGTTACAGGTTGGGTATTGTACGGCGTTTAGGGGTGGAGTGGGCTCCGGAGGGATTGGACGGAATGGGGGTTGGAGTGGGAATGGATTGTTGTATGATATTGCGGCTGGGGTTGTAGTTGCGGTTGCGGGGATGATTGTTTGATTTTAATTGTGGTGTTGTTCCCCCTTTTTTTACTTTAATATTTGGTTCTTATATGTGGTGATTATCTTGTGATGATTCTGAATTTTTTTTGTTCTTTCCCCTTTAATATTTGGTTAACGTCGGGTTTCAAGCGTCTGCTTTATTTCCCTTTCATCTCTCTCCTCTTCTTTTTCCATATTAAGTGCTAAGATATATACGACACCACAAATATGTATATTGGCCTTGTACATGTGAACAATCGGGATTAGCCTTATTTCTTTCTGCCGATGACTTATAGATGCTGGGCTGTTCTCCGGCAAGCTTCTGCTGGTTCTGCAGTCTTCCCTCCATTATTTCGTGGCTTTATAGCGCAAATCTACAAGTTGGAGCCATTTCCCACCCTTAAGCCTTATCAAGACGCCCCTTGCGTTACTTGCAAAGACGGACGGATGCTACATCATAAATCAAGCACCCATCCAATGATCCAAGGATCCTAGGTCGCAGTGAACGAATTAGTCAGCATATTAGCTTTTCTCGGTGCTGGTACCTTTGCGGGAGATCCGGACCCATCAAACTCAGACCGCAATGTCAAGACACTTTATTTACTGCCTGCGTGGAGTACGGGAGTAGAGATCGTACATGCCGAAAAGCAAATACTTGTGTGTGGCCTGACATATTCGCTGGCCATGTTTCTGACCATCTCCTGTTATGCCACGCCGGCAAGTCGCCGGTCGGCATCCACCAAGCTTCCCCGCCCAAACTCGGATGACGCAGACGCTGTTAGTACCGCGCACGAACAACTCACACCACCGTTATTAACAACAGTCTGTTCTTCGATTATTAATATCCCCCGTTCCGCAGTTGGGGAATTTCTAGCTCGCTCTCCTACAACTACAATTATTAACTAAAGTGCCTAAGGGCGAAATCCATTACACCCAACGGGGGCCGGTGTTGGCTGCAAAATTAGGGTGGTTGGGTGAGTTGGCACTAGCTAACTGAACAGTGATGTAGTAATAAGAAAAGTGGCTGGGCGGGACAAAAAAGAAAGGGCTGGGTCTTAGACAAGTGCACCACCACCTCAAGTTTGGAGGGCTTTCTTTTCTTTTCTTTTCCTGTTTTCGTCTTTTCTCTCTTTCTTCTGTTTTACTTTCCTTGGTTTGGAATTGATGTGCTCTTCTTGTCGTATCGTTTTCTGCATATCCGTTGAGATCTTGCCAAACCTGTCAACGCGGGAATAGTTTTGTTGCTTGAGGAAAATCTATCCACCTCACGTATTCTCACCTCTAAAATTTCTTCCAGCCGTTTGTCGCAAAGCCTTCAAGAGGTCCAAAATTGGGTTGTCGTGCACTCTACGAACCGGCCTGTACTCGTACGGTGGTTGGTGAGAGACAACAATAGACGCCCATTGAGTCGAGGATCTAGACTGGACTTCTTCCAACCTCAACACAACCAAAATGCAGCGCCTCAGGATATCCTCAGGCGCCTTAGCCATCTTAACCATCCTCTCACAAGCGCCATTGACACAATCGTTCCCATTCCCCGTCCATTTCAACCTCAATCTTGCCAGCCGCGATTGCACGCCATGCGGCTTCTACAGCCAAGAATGCTGCACCGCATTGCAAACTTGCTCCACCAACGCTAACAATCAAGCAGTTTGCGTCAATTCCCCCCCCGCGAAAGCTCAAGATTCCGGCCAATGGGAAACCTTCACAACGACATACGTCCGCACAGATCTGGTAACAGTCACGTCGACTGGGAGCAGATTAATCACGGCACCAACCTCCGGAAATCAAGTACAATGCCAACTCAATCTCGGCGAGTCCCTCTGCGGGACAATATGCTGCACAGCCGCCCAAGCTTGCAACACAGACGCACTCCGATGCGTTGAATCGGGAAGCTCACCCTTCGAACCAACAGTTGGCCCCGCCCCAACTCCTCCGACCAGACCAACCAGCTCCGGCCGCGCAACAATCACCGCCCACCCAACAGCAGCCGTCCCATTCATCCCGCCTGTCGGATCAGACGGACAACCTCTCCCTCCACAGGCCTCCACAGGCGGCAGACTCAGCGGCGGCGCAATCGCAGGCATCGTCATCGGTGTCCTAGTCGGAGTTGTCCTGCTATTCCTCATCTGCCTCTCCGCCTGTGCCAAGGGCGCCATCACGACCATCCTGGCACTGCTGGGACTAGGAAAAAAGAGAGGAAGCAGTAGCGGCTCCGGTAGTACCCAATCGTTCTCTGACGTTGACAATCGTCCACCGGGTCGTACGTGGTTTGGTTATCGTCCCTCCCGGCCGCCTGCGGGCTCAGCCTCGTACTCCTCCTATTCTAAAAAGTCAAAGAAGTCGGGCTTGTTTGGGATGGGAAAGTGGACTAGTGTCGGGCTTATACTTGGTGCATTGGCGATTTGCCTTGGATTGAGGAGCAAAAAGAAGCAGAATGGTCCTCCGAGCTCGGCGTCATATTCGGACTCGTATTATTATTATGATTATAGCAGCAGCAGTAGCAGTAAGTAGACAGCCACGGCGTTTGAAGTTTCTTTTGGTGGTATTTGCTTTCAATGTGCTAACCAATTTCCCCCTCTCCTTTAGGCAGCTCAGCGCCCCGAACGAAGCGGTCACAGTATTCGAAGACAAAGTCGAAGTCAAGATCTAGATCGAGGTCGACGAAGCATTGATTTCTCTTTGTCTGATTGGCCTCTTTCCACTTCTCTGAATTCTGCTGGTTGATTTCCAAAGCATCGTCCTCGAATAGATCTCCATTCATTTGTGTCGATGTTCTGGCGTTTCCCGAACTTCCTTTCATTTTCAATTTCTTGTTTATTAGTCTTGAATCTTGTTTGTCAATGATGCGGCGTTAAGCGGGGTTTGAACGGGGCACTCTTCATATGTCTACGATTTGAAATGTCGACTATGTATATAATAATGCGGATAATTTTTCCTGTTATGAAAGATTAAGGGATATCAGGGATACGACAGACGGGTGCGGAATATGTATGTATGGAATGTAAGGTTCAACGAAGAGCTAGGGATGAAAGTAAATAACGACTAGGCCAAAATGATATAAATTCAACTTGTGCAAACTAGTTATATCATTGAAAAAGTGCTCCGTTTAAGTAAAGCCAAGGAAAAGAATGCACAAAATGATTGTTGGCTGTCCCAGCTCACATTCTACTCACATTCTTTTCATACCTGGTGTTTTCATTTGATCGAGAACCCCGGAAGTTTGCTGCCGATGTGGACCTTGGGTGTTATTAGTGCCTTGGGGTGATTAGTCATCACCGGTCGAATCAACTGACCCGCCATAGTCCGAACTTCTCCCAACCCAGCAAGTCTTTCTTGTGCCTCATTACTTCGGACTTCGCACTTCGGACTTCAACCACCCAGTTCTGTTTCCTTTCTTCACTCTTTTCTGCCCTATCTATTCCTCAGAACCCATACCTATCCTCTCATCTGACTCATAGCGTTGTGCAAAGTTATTCACTCGGGGACAACCTCCCCAGAGTGGTGGCTTTCATACTCCTATTTTCGCGATGTTACAGACTCAATCCCAACACCTTTTCTCACATCAGCATCAATATCCCCACACAGCTGCAGACGCTTCCTGGATCCAGCAGCAACAGCAGCACCAGCAGCAGCAACAACAACAGCAGCACCAGCAGCAGCAGCAGCAGCAGCAACAGCCCTCCCATTACCAGCAGCAGCAACAGCAACATCAACAACAGCAGCAGCAGGCGCAGTCCCAACAGCACCATCCCCAGTCATCTCTGGCAGCCCAACAGCATGCTCAAGCGCAGGCAGCGGTTGCCGCTGCGGCTGCTGTGGCCCAACACCAACATTACAATCGGATAGCCTTGAATAATAGCTCTGCTGCTTCCGCTGTTGCTGCTGCTGGTAACCAGGCTGCGTCCGGTGTAGATAGTGCCGCTGCTGGTGCTGGCAATATCGATGGGGGAATCAGCGAAGAGAATCGGAGAGTCCTTGTGTGGGTGGCTGAGCTTATGGATCCTGCTCGGCGAGAGGCTGCTTTAATGGAGCTTAGCAAGAAGAGAGAGCAGGTGCCGGAACTCGCTCTTATAATATGGCATTCCTTCGGTACGTGATGATGAGAGGTTGTCCTCTTGCCTCCTCCTTGCTTTTGCTCTGACCATTTTGTCGCCTTTTCAAACAACTGATGCATTTATTTTGGGGCAGGTGTTATGACCTCTCTACTACAGGAGATTATCTCGGTTTATCCTCTATTGAACCCATCCCAGTTGACTGCTGCGGCCTCGAATAGGGTTTGCAATGCTCTCGCTCTGTTACAATGTGTGGCTTCGCACAACGAGACGCGCACTCTTTTCTTAAATGGTAATATTAATATTGGCACTAACTCTCTTAATGAAATTATAATCTGAAAACTGATGTGCTGACTCCTGGCCAAAATACAGCACATATCCCTCTTTTCCTTTACCCATTTCTTAACACCACCTCGAAATCTCGTCCGTTTGAATATCTCCGTCTCACCTCTCTTGGTGTAATCGGCGCGTTGGTGAAAAATGACTCGTCGGACGTCATAAACTTCCTGCTCACGACGGAAATCATTCCCCTATGCCTTCGCATCATGGAAACAGGCTCCGAACTAAGCAAGACTGTTGCCATCTTTATTGTACAAAAGATCTTACTGGATGATATTGGCCTTGCATATATTTGTGCTACTTATGAGCGTTTCTATGCCGTTGGAACCGTGTTGAGTAATATGGTCACTCAGCTTGTTGAGCAGCAAACTGTGCGGCTGCTTAAGCATGTCGTTCGTTGTTTTCTTCGGTACTTTCCTTATCCTAAGGACCCCCCTGCTTATTAATCTTTTTTGCTACCCGGTTGTCTGAGTTATGCTCCTAATCTTGCTATCTAGTCTGAGCGATAACAATCGCGCCCGTGAAGCCCTCCGCCAATGCCTTCCGGAGCCCCTTCGCGATGCAACATTCTCATCAGTCCTGCGTGATGATGCTGCCACGAAACGCTGCCTAGCTCAACTTCTAATTAATCTGTCTGACAATGTTGTCGACGGGACCTCGGCTGGCGCCACTATGTAAGATTTCTAACCCAAAAAAAAAATCCAAAGAAAGTAGGTTGTCGATTCCTCTTTTTCTTGTTTTCTTTTGTCTGCGAAATAATACTCGAATACACTGATAAGGAGAGAGAAAGGGAAAAAGACTAATAATAGTGGGCGGAGGGAAAGAATTTTTAACAAATAAGGAGTCACATCCATATTTGCTACGATGTAGGACGAACTGAACAGACAAAAATAATTGCCAAATAGGGGCGAACAAGAAAAGGTCTTGTGCAAATCTCGGCGTAGAGGCATCATAGGCAGGGTACAAGGGAAAAAGGAAATGTTTCAAAATGCGGATCTTCTCTTTTTTTGCGTTTTGTTTCTTCAATTTGGCTTTGATAGCACCTCGGGGGCTAGGTAATTTGGGCGAGTGAGTTGGGCGAATCTTTTATCTATTCTTCTTTTCTTCTCTTCTCTTCTCTTCTCTTCCCCTTTTTCCCTTATTCTTTCTTTCTTTCTTGTGCTTTTGTTGTCATGTAATAAATGATCTCATTTTACTTAATTATGCCTATAATTTTACCATCATTGCTCAGTTGTCATACTCATGTCTTATGTTTCATTTCTCCCGGAGACACAAACGTGATCCCCCCTCTTGTTTTACATCTTCCAGCTTCTTCCCCAGTCTCTCTTTCGAAGGTGCTCCTTTTTCTGTCGCTTCCCTCTGTCAATTTTATGCTTCAGCACTGGAATTGTCTTATCTTTTGATTTTAATTTTCGATTTGTGATTGTGATATGGGGCCATGCCATGGATGATCATTTTACATTCACTTTCTACTTCATTACCATCTTGATTATGGTACAGATGGGGAAAATTCCTTTGGGAAAAAAAAAGGGGGGGGGGGGGGGGGGTGGGAAGGGAAAAGAATAAATGTGCTTCTGCAGAGATGAGCATTTGGGCAAGTTGTCTTGTTTAGCTAAGGGTTGAGTGTCATTTCTCTGTGTTTCCCTTCCAGGTAGTATTTTTATACAGAACGAATCTTCTCATACAGAATTTTTAATTTACAGTTATTCTATTCAAAGGATTTGGTGTTTTTCAAGTTTTTCTGAAGGGAGCAAAAGAGGAGAGATGAGAGGAGGCTGAGAGAAGGCTCTATTAGTTCAATTTTACTTTTGTTAAACTTTACAGACTCCCTTGGTTTGATGGGATTAGTATACAAATGCCTCATTTCCTTCCATTCTATCTTTTCCATGCTGGCCTTGTTGGTGATATGGTTAGGGTTCCTGGCGGACTTTACCAAGTAATAAGGGGTCATAAGATTAGGGGGGGATGTTGAGATCTATTCATGCTTAGGTCCTACCTTTTCTTATCTGATGATATTTTAATATCCTACTTGGCATTGCGGCAATGTCTCGCTTACTCAAACATATGATATCATCATATTGGGCGTTAGAGTTAAAACGTGGTTTAGAAGGGGTTGAACATGGGTTTTAAATCTTGTGCGGAAAAGCACTCGGCGAGGTTTATGATAATAATAATAAACCATGACACTTACCCCTTTAAAACTACATACGCATATCATACCTCAACATACCCTCACATCCTCAGCTATATGCTCTTGACGGAATTGATTTTAATCATACATCTCCAACCCTGATCCTTAGCTTAATCCTAATCCTAACATACCTCTTACCAGTGTTGGAACGGTGAGATTGAATAGAGATAAGTAATATATGCAGTGTGGTTTGGTAAGTTATTGTGAAATGTGTATAAACTTGTTTGACTGAGCTAGTTAGTTAGTAAACTAGTTAGTTATTTTATATGGAGTGACTAACCACGCCCAAACTTTTAAACACCCATCAACTAATAGTTAGTTAATTATTTAGATGACTCGGTGATTTGCGCTTACCAATCTTCCCCCGCCAGTCAGCATATGGCTTGGCAGACGCGACGCTTCCCCCTCTAACCCAAAGCGTTTCCTGGTCCTTTTCTCCTCCAGCCCTTGGAACTATCGACCTTTCCCGATTTGATCGACGTGCCTCAAGGAGCCTTGACTTTCTCCAATATATGAAAATAAAAATATATGCGACTCTGGGCGTCTTGTCAACTCCCCCCATGTCACTTGTTTGTTATTCTATGCCTCTCTGGTTCTTCAATTTCTCCTATTGATCTAGTATCTTTTCTGAGCTTCCCCTCAAGCATGTCTGTCTATGGACAATAGACTATAGACGACCGTTAGGAAAAAGAGGGCTTCCGGCACCTTTTCGTTATTCCCCCCCTAGTTAACATCCGCCGCGCAGACCGTCTGGGTCAGATCCCTAGTCTACCTTGATACCGAACCTATCTCTAGTCGAGACCAGATAAGCCTTTTATTTCGCGTCAAACGATCTCATCCGCGGACTCCTGCGAAAATAACCTCCGTAATGGTTTTGCGAAAGCGCGCCAGGGAGGAGACCGAGGATTCAAGTACACATGTCGCGAAAAAGAGTGAACCGCAGCCGGGCCATGAAGAAGAACATGGCCTGCTCTACCAGCTGCGCAATATGTGGGAGTTTTCGAATCTTGTGCAGTATATCTATTCCTTCGGGAAGGTGGTGAAGATTAGCGATGATATCGATATTGATGTGCGTTTTCCTTGCTTTTTCTTTTCATACGGGATTCTATTGGGTTTCCTTTATCCACTCTCATCTACTTTCCAGGCCAAGGAACACACTGATTTGCTAACGCAACTCTTTTGATCTCAACAGAATTTGGAAACGGAATGTCTGAAGCCTGGTCCTTCAGCAAAACTTCTCGATATCGGACTAACCCTCCTAAAATTCGTCTCATCCCATCGCGGACTCACGTATGCGCCTCCCCCAACACCTCTTCCCCCCCCCCCCCTCCCCCCCGGTGGCATAGACAAACTCAAGTTAGTAATTTTCCTCTGTTATTTTGGCGTGATAGGTCGGAAAACTTCGAAGAGTATACCAGGCGGCAATACTTGGCAAAAGCACCTGCCCGTAACCCGTTCGGGGATGCAGAGGAGCCGATCAAATTCAACGATCTCGATATTTTTCAAAGAATACGTATCTTGCAGCAATTAGCATTATGGACTTTCTGGAATCCGGATCGCATGCGCGAAAGGATGCCGGAGCAAAAAGAAACGGAGCAGACTCAATGGGTATGTAACTGGTAGACCCCTTGGACAGATTTGTGCTGCTTCTTGAGGAGCTGAGTGCTGATTTTGGCTGAATTAAATAGCGCGTGGACGAAATTGGATATGATCGCGATGAGCGGCTTTACTACGTGCTCGATGATAACAGGTTGTACCGTCGAACTGACCCTCCCATCCCGGCTGCTAGGCCTGCTAAACCAAAGGCGAACAGCAAAAAGGCGAGAGCAGCTGCCCGCGCTGCGAAAAAGCGAAAACTTTCTGGAATAAAAGATGAAGAGGATAAAGAGCCCAAGAATGAGGCTAATGGAGGCGCTGAACAAGATTCATCTGACCATGGCTACAAATGGGAGTGCATTGCTATTACCCTTGCACAGTATAACGCCTTCCTCGAAACAATTAAAAAGTCTAAAGATCCCAACGAAGAGTTCCTTCGAGAACAGCTCGTGGAGAATGTCATCCCCATCATTGAAAAAGTCGAGGAGTCTCAACGAAGGAAAAGAGAACGAAGAGAGAAAGAATTGATTAATATGCAACGCATGGCCAATGCAAAACGCTCAAGCAGAATAGCAAGCAAGCAAGACCGGGAACGCCAGGAAATGGAAGCTGCAGAAGCGGCGCGAAAGCGTGAAGCAGAGCGCCTTGCTGCGATTAAGGAGCAGGCGAAGCAAAAGAAGATTGAGAAGGAACGGCTGTACCGCATGATGACCCGGGAGCAGCGTCTCAAGGACCGTGAAGAAAAACGGAGATTGCATGAAGAGGAGCTGGCCAAGATAGCGGAGGAGGCAAAGAAGATTGAAAGCGGCGAGGCGAGGATGTCTAAGAGGCATTTGAAGGCTGAGATGGAGAAGCGCAAGAAGGATCTCGAGGCTCTACAGAACGAGGAACGGTGGATTTTCGATTGTTCGGGTTGTGGTGTTCATGGGGAGAATCTTGTAAGTCATCTTTGCCGTTCTACTGTGGTGCGGCTCGTAAGTGGTCACTAAGTTCTGACACAGGATGATGGCTCTCATATTGTTGCTTGCGAGAAATGCAATATTTGGCAACATATCGAATGTCTGGTTATTCCAAAAGATGAAGCGGAAAAGGAAGATTTCCATTTTGTCTGTAGCGACTGCAAACGTCGTATAGAGGAGGCTAATCTACCGAAAATCCCTCCTCTGAAGTTCCGCATTGGCGCCTCTTCTTCCCCTCCCTCGACTGGCAAGCCAAAGGCCAATGGAGAAAAACGCAAGAGGCAGAATCATTCCATCTCCCCTTCAGTGAAGAAGGCCAAACACCCATCTACTTCCCCTGCTAAACCTTCGGTCCCACTGCCAAAAAGCAATATTTCAACGAATGGCTTTGTGGTTGAGATTAGCCAGGGGCAACGGTTACTTAACCCTCAAACCACCTCTCTCTCTAGCCAGCCGACCATACCCTCGTCACCCCAGCGCCAAATGCAGCAGCCAATACACAATGGTCTCTATCCTCTGCCTCCTGGTCCCCACCCTCGTTCCAATATACAGCAGCCTAACTCCTCATTGGCTCCATCCCCTTTCTCCCTTACCAACGAAGCCTCAAACGCGCTCCCGCGTCCCAACACTCAGCCGCCGGGACCTGCCCCTCATTTTCTTCACTACCAACCTCCAGGACTCTACCCAAGATCAAATTCCAGCTCTTTCACCCCCCAACACGTCTCCGCATCCCCATCAACGAAAGCAGGCTCCTTCATATCCCCAATACGAAACCTCCCCTCCATGTCCCCTACGCAGGGAAACCAAGACGTCGGCCCGCTAGCCGGATTCCCACCTTCATCACTTCCGAATGGACCCCTTCCCGCCACTCCGCGCGTCCATCACCAAATTCCCACACATAGCGCCATTACCTCCTCCCCAGCTTACACAGCAGCCCAGCCATCTAACCCTTCTCGTACATCCCCTTCTCTCTCCTCCACCACCTCCACACCAGCCAGGAACTCATTTGCATACACCTCTCCCTCTCCATCTCTACCTCCCACTTCAGGTATAAGTCCCATAAAACACACCCCAGCACACCCACCTCTTTCATCCTTTACCTCTTCAAGCACGGTGACCACGCCCATTCTGCCACCTGTACAGAGACTCCATCCCAGTCCCAAGCTAATGGGTAGAGCATCTCCCGATTCCCCTATACCACCACCTGTCAAGAACATGACTCCCGATCAGGAGGATCGGAGAAGGAGGGAGAACGAGTTGGCGGTAGCGCAAGGTCTAAACCTGAGTCAGAGTCAGAGACAGCATCAGTATCAGTATCAGATATCTGGTACAACGCCACAGGTTTTGGATTGCGTGATTCTCCCACAACCGCGGGTTCAGCAACAGCAACAGCAACAGCAACAGCAACAGCAACAGCAACAACATGCCTTCGGGACGACTCTGGTTCAGCCAACACAGAAATCAAATAATAATCAATGAGAGACAATGCGATTCGAGGATATATTTTACAGGTTAAATGGCAGGATCATAGATGGATGAATGCCTTGGATGAGCTGCCTCTCTTTCAAAATTTCGCTTTTTGTTATTTCTCCTCAACTTTTCCCGCCACTCCTTATGTTATCTTGAAAAAGAAAGTAACAAGAAGCCTTGGAAAAGCATTCAAGCAAAGCAAACTCCTCGTTGTGTACTGCCTTGGGGAATTAAGGAAATAGGAGATTTCAAGTATGCATCATCCAGGATTTTTACTTTTTTGTTCAAGCTGCTTTTCAATCACAAGAACCACTACGTTATGTTTCATTATTGCTCCCCCTGTTATTCAGGCATAGGTAACAATATGCCTCCTATCGCTAAATGCGTACGATATGATACATATCCCATTTTGCGCTCTCTTTCTCTCCCCCTTTCCATCATTTTCTGGTTGATTGAGATAAAAGAAGTAGAAAAAAGGGGCTGATAGTGCACTTACTTGTTTTTGTAACATCATTCAAGCATCCATATCCCCTGTACTTCATGTGTATATATGGTGCCTGTATGTATCATTAACTCCATTTATTCTTTTCTCTACCCTGGATGTTCTGGTTTTAGGACCCTTTCTTCTCTTTCAAGGAGTTTTGATATGGTTTGGCAGAGTGAGAAATGGATAGGGTGAGGTTAGCATAAAATTATAACTCTGAGGTATGAAGATACCATAATCCGTTAAATTTTCCCTTCAATTTATAGTTTTGGTGCTATGTTCAAATTTAATTATTTTTGACATTCTCTAGAGAAACATTAGCCCCTTTACTTTTAACTCGACTCGTCTACAAAAAGCGCCCTGCAGCATTTTTTACCCCTTCATTTATCAGAGCTCATGTTTTGTTGAAGCTTCTCCAAATCTTCTCATAGTCCATTGTCTCCTCTCCTTCTCCAGCCGGCAGATATTAGATAGATGGATGTATTTGAGATGCTGAAATGCAGACAAAAGAAAAGAGATGTTCAATTCCTATCGTCCATGAATACTGGAACCCGTTGTCCAAATGTGACGAATCTCGGGATAGATAATCACTTAGTTGGTCCTTTCGAAACATGCTTATCAGCCAGCTTCCAACACACATCCCTCCATCTATCGAACTATCCATACCTAACAGAAGGCAGGCTTGAAACGCATTTTTCCTGCTTCCCCAAGCTAAGAGGAGCAATGTCTCGAAAACATGGGTGAGAGGAGTTCCCCTTTTTCGGGATATGTTACCAGCTGGTTCATCTCGGCATCTCCAATAGACATGGAAGACGCTAACACTATCATTCTGATGACTTGATATCTGCACACAATATGAGACCGACAAGACTTGTTGGTTTAGAAAGCAAGGATTCTTGTTTTTGAAAATAAAATAAAAAATCCACAAACGCGAGATAGAGACACAGGACCCCGGCGCTTGCAGGCTGTCAAGCTAATCATGTCACCCTCCAACAAGTTTCAATAACAAATGAAATTGAATCGGAGATATAATAGTGAGCTGGATGGTGAGACTAGGTATGCACTGTAGACGGTTGTACGACTGGCCCATGCAGGCCTAAAGTCCAAACGAAACACGACAGTACGGAGCGGAGGAAAGTTGAAGTAATGCCCTCGGGCAGGGAAGAATCATAAAAGTGAGCATGGAGAAACTGGAGAACGAGGATTGAAATGTAGGGCAACAGGTTGAAAACTGCTTTGCAGGCTCCCATCTATCCCCAACCCATTAAGAAATGAGAATAGGAATTCGGAAATTTGTTTTGCTTATGTTCTGTGCTACGTTCAAGGACTCCGTCGTTTTCTTACTTCTGTTACCTTTAACAGTTATTTATTTTCCCAAGCATAGCAAGCCATTTTAAGGGGTACCTTGTATGCCCGATATTGCAGTGGCCAACGAAGTTTTCGAGGCTGCATGCCAGCATATTATATTTCCACAGAGCATGCCTCATGCAATGTAACAAAATAGCTCGGAAATGAAAGGCTTCAGGCCTGGATGCGTCCTGTGCCACCCCAATATATGGCGCTGAAGTGCTAGCTAGCCATGGCGCGGGTGAGAGGTGTGTTGGTATTCGCTTTTTCGCTGGGAGCAATTTGGACATCCATATGGCATGTGCTTTGCCAAAATGCCACCAGTGAATTGGACCATGGGCTTCAAGAGTAGGAGAAGGAAAATCCTATGTCAAGAGCCTTCATGCCACCGCTCCATCCCACCTCTCATCAAGAATCCAGGGAGAGATGAGACGGGAGGGCGGTGATCAGGGGCCAACACTCCGCGTCTATCCAATCTTCCCAGTCGCGACAATGGTTTAATGCATAGTCATGGTGGCAGTGGGTTACAGCAGCTCTTGGCTTCTGCGACTAGTTCCCCCGCACTTCGTTTCCCTGTCGCTGTCGCCGCAGGTGAAAACAGCTTCTTCGAGGGCTGTTGCTTGTGTTGACATTTTCAGCTTGGTCAAACCTGATATCCCATGGGGGGCGAATGCTTGGAAACAAAACGAGGAGCAGGAACTTGATATTGGACTAGAAACTAACAGGTCGATCTGAGGCCGTCCCTGTATGGCTCTGAAAGCAAATATTGAGTGGCAAAATATAAAGATAGTGGCAACCTCCCCTGGCACGATGGTTGAGTACCATGATTGGAAGATGGCATATACGAGACTGGTTTGTTAGAAATTCCAATAGCTCTTCAGAGCTATCCCGCTTGCGAACCTCCATGGAACGATATGGTAGTGTTCGCTTTAGCTCAATCAGTTTCTCACACTCACACTCACACACACACACTCACACTCACTCACACTCACACTCACACACACACACACACGCACACACACACACACACATACACACAGTCCTGAGAATCAGGTATTGTGTCGCAACAATCACAACCCAACTGTGATGATACGTGAGCTTTTGAAGCACCAGCACCGGACATACCACAGCAACAAGTTTTCGAATTTAACACAAGCTTGAGAAAGTAGCCGGCAATAGTACCACATCCATCCACACCCACAGAGGTTTGTGAATGCCTTGTCACCATGTCACAACAAGAGATATGACCTGGGCGGCAGGGACACGGTGTAAGCGTCATGGGTCTGGGGTCAACTCAAGGGCAAAGAGGAAAATTTGCCACCTTGTTGAGCAAAGAACTCTGTGGCTATTTTAGGATAATTGCCAGCAATATCGATCGAGAGAACTCTGCTGGGCAATTTTCGGATAATTTTTGAGGACGACCTCGCAGTTGTTGCGGTCCGTCCAGTTCTGAAAGCTGTCCACCAATATCTGGTTTTGATAGTTCTGATCAGCCCTGGTTCGATAGGTAACTAGTTAGTCAATGGACCTTAAATATCATCAGCCCACGGGCATCCATCGGCATCAACGCACCCCTGTCAACTTACCTTGGGAAATGGCCGAAGTCGGACTCGAATCACTTAATCCATTTGGGCGTCGTTAATCCATGAAATTGCCAGTGCTGATATTTGGAGATAGCTAAGGGATCTTCTCTTTACATTCCCTCCCTTTAGCACCTAGAGTAGTTAATCGAGAAGAGCAGAGCAGCTGGGGATATTGCCCGCATCTCAAGTTTCACGATGTTACTTACTACTTACTACGTCAATTGGGGTCTCCTAATTACCCTACAAACGGTTGTGCAACCTGCCCGCATTACAAGTCTGTCATCATCGGGAGCACAATCAAGCACCACGGCCCTATAAGAGTCTCTCGTCGCTTAGAACCCTCCCCCTTGTCGGGGAAATGTTTTCCGCAATTTGAATCGCATTGTCTCCCTGAAAACTTTACATGCATTATTATTCATAATTCACGATCTCGCACTGGTGACCGCTTCATTTCAAGCGTTGTCCTCGACATGCTTTGCATGTGCTGTGCATTAGTTAAATGTTAGTTAGTTACACGATTTACCTGGATGTGCTATCTTCTCGAATAGAAAACAAAGGCGACGACCGGACATCTCGGGAAAGTTCTTAACGTCATGGTGGGAGCAAAATATATAATTTTTTAGCGAACTTATACAGCAAGGAAATGCGATCCCGGCTGTCTGGCACAATTCAAGGAAAGGCTCGCTATTGTCGAGGGCGGTTATTGTCTGCGGGGGGAAATTACATAAAATAACCGGCTAACTAGCCCTTGCAAAGGTTATTCCACCTCCTAAAAGCCATAAACCCACGAAAATGGGGATTCTTCCCTTCCTAGCAAGGTGGGAAACCGCTCTTATCTGAATGGTAACTTGATATTGTTGTGTTGAGTTTGGGGGTTATTGTGACGGTAGCTCGGGATTCCTCTAAAATCGAGAACGGTGTCGATGGTCGGATTAGACCCACAGAGCGAGATAGCAGTGGGAAGAGTGCGCGTAAACATGCCGGTATGTTAGCCTACAAAGCCTCCTCTTTAGAGCGTTATAAGCTCCCAGGCTGCTATTAGTTAGTTAAAGCATGAAATGGCATATTCACACATGTATAGTCCCCGGACGCTATGCAGCAAAAGTGATAGAGGGAAGACGGGCATTTTAGATATTTACTATTTACATGCACGATGAGAAATGAACAGGAAACAAAACCCCTCAGCTCTATCTGCCTTCTTGCAAAAAGGGTGTTTTCGCAAGAGCAAACAAAATGGAAAAAGAAAAGAAAGAAAAGAAGGAATTTAAGCTTCGCCTCGAGCCAACCGGCCTCGAGCATGACTGGGATCCGAAAGAAAGGGAAATATAGCAGACCTAGTTACACCACCACAAACTGACCCCTCCCATCAGCATTGATTTGGGTAATATTTGGCCATCCCCGCCAACCCTTTCTCACATATATCTTGCACTTCTCCCAGAGGGGTACCTACAGATAGCATCTTGGATAGAATGATCTTCGAGCACTTATGCAAACGAGGGCGTTACCTGAATACTGTCATACTCTCTCAGCAGGTCAGACATTAAGCATTCGTTCTCAAAGAGAAAATCCTGATTCGCTATGTTTTGAATCGGCGGATTCAAAATCAAACATAGGTGACACATGATAGTAAGACAGAATCGTTTGTCGAGGTTAAAGGGGGGTCGACCGGCTGAACCTGAAGGAAAACACGCGCCTGACAAGAAATCTGTCTAGCATAAGCACAGAGGCACTTCCATGAATTCTTGATGATCAATTTATGAAAATTTCCAAAAATTCCCCTTGGTATTCCCGCTAAACTTGAGGTAAATTGATAAATCCCGAAATGACATGTCCTCGAAGCGGGCAGAACATGGCAATTTTAATAACTGACAGCCACGAGAATATTATTAAATAAAAGGCTTCCAACACCAGATTCCTCAACAGACAGGGTTGTCGGCAACTGAAATAGCTGAAAGGTGATCAGTAAATATAAAAAATTATCCATCATCTTTTTTAAGACGTCATGATAAATTAGCGCTCTATTAGGACTGACCGTGAATAGTATGGGCTTCAATCCAGAATTGCTTTCTACCTTCTCGATTTATTTCTCTTCTCCATGCAAATGGAATCGCAGATGCGCCTAACCCCGCGATATGCCAGACCAATCTAGATAACCGCCCCAGGATGTATATTATCTCACAAGTCAGGGGAGGCCGCTCCTGGCAGATTGCCTGGGACAAGCGGGATGAAATTTAGAGTTGTTTACCCTAGCTTAATAGGGCTTGGTGCGGGAACATTCCCCCCGCCCACTGATTCCACAGATCTGCCTCGAAGTCGGACAGGAGAGTGGAGCCAGCCGTGATCGATGATCAGCCTTGTGAATGCTTGGCAATGTTTACTATTTTGTTGCAGTGCGGGGATGCAGTGTAACATTCTTCTCTTGCAGGAAGGGCTGCAAGGAGAAGTGGAATATTGGAACCAAATAGGACCAATGGGAATGAGCACATTTGCGGCGCAAAGCATAAGTTGACCGTTGGGGGCCGAGATGTGCTTATGCAGGAAATAAATGTATGATTCCAAGACCAGAGAAAAAATCTTGCCTAGGAACGGGCTTCATGGGAGACAGTATCGGTGTGTAGATCTGACTAGCGGAGAGAGCAGATAATAGGCTTGCCCAACGATCCTACGGTGACTGGCATTCCGTACATGAAAAAAACGGAAGGCGACCAGACGCCATGTAACTAGTGAGGAGCGGCAAGCTGTCATTCGGTGTCTCAGACCGTTCTGGATGACGATCTCTTGCTATCACCCAGAGCTTAAATTTAAAAGAGTGCCGCTAACCTTGTGGTTGTTGGCGTCCGGGACGCATGCAACTACGTAGATCAAAAGGCTTGTTGGCCTACCCTTGCAGTGATTGCTGATGTAGGTCATTCATCAGTTAACTAGTTACCTATTAGATAGTAAGTTAGTTGTCCGTATGGTAAAATATGGGGGAACCATGTCTCTCCATGACATTTCCTGCACTATTCCATATAAATGGCCCTGTATCTCTCAGTAAGTCGAGAAGTAGAAGAACGTCTTACACATGTCAATCCTTTCGCTTATAAAGACCAGAAAACTTATTAACTACCGGTCGATTATCAGCGTCGGAGTAATTAAACGTATTCAGGCAGTTATGTGGTCATGTCTAGGACACTTCATCGCTGCTATCCACTCAGGAGCTGAGATATGGCGCGATTATATGACTTCGGCGACTGGGAAAGTAGTCCCCGAAATGCATGGCCTTTTCCGCCCGGAATTAAACTGGAAAACGGATGGGCGTTATTGTTTGCACCTGATAAAGACAATGCGTATGTGTCGCGAGATGCTGAGAAAGGAATCCATCCAATTGGCAGAATTTGACAACAACAACCAGCGGCGTAGCAAGGACGCACAAGCGGATGAACGAACATCTGTGCATATATGTCAGAAATGTTGGCCAATGTCAACTTGCATCCCCCCCCCCTCTCCTCACAAACAAGGATCTTTTATTATGATCCTCCACGTTTT
Source organism: Paracoccidioides brasiliensis (assembly GCF_000150735.1). Lineage (NCBI taxonomy): Eukaryota > Fungi > Ascomycota > Eurotiomycetes > Onygenales > Ajellomycetaceae > Paracoccidioides > Paracoccidioides brasiliensis. Next base: position 1,937,273 of record NW_011371360.1, read on the forward strand.
TGTTATTGTATGGACCAATGGCTGGTGTTAGAAACACTAACAGCAATCATATGTATGTCCAAGGCAAACTAACCTTCAGAGAGGAAGAAAGAGTAGAAAAAGTCCTCGAGATGGAAATGACATACATGGCTATCAATATCGAGATGAACCAATTACACTTCTTGTCACTACTCGGTGCAAAAATGATTTCAAATATTGACCTGCTTCATGCGTTTCTCATTTATTAGCCACAAGGAGGCACTTATCAGAACCAAATTAATAAGTGTCCAACCTTCCTCAGCCCCCGCGGATCCGCGGATCGAAGGTTCCAGGACACGTATTACAAAGTCTCAAGGGATGTGAGTTAGAATAATAGAACTGTTCTATGGGGCCCCGATGAAACCCGAAGCGAAAGCACATGAAATTGAAATAGGAATGCACTGAAATTAGGGGTAAATGGATCAAGCCAGAAGATATGTTTGGAAGGTTTCTCTTCTATGTTGTAAAATTATTCCCTTTGAACGCGATTTTCCCAACCTGACAGTGTGTATGTAGAAAAGGAAAGCAAATCAAAAGTAATTAGGACTTGCCCGCACCTTTTTTTTTCACCCAGCACTCTTCTCAGATTAAAAATAATAATAATAATAATAATAATAAAAAAACTACATGTACTCCAGGGCTACATCTCTTGTTTCTTTGATATTGCGGCAACGCTGTGTCTCAACTTGAAATCTCCGAATAAATCCGTAATGTGAAGAGTTTTGTTTTAGAGGCATAGTTATGGAACATAATGAAAGCATAAGTTTCCCGATTTCACCATTGATAAACCATGAAAGATTCCTCAGGAGTAACCATCCAAATTCCTTGGACAGCTCCGGATCACACGTGTTGCTGGGTTCATGAATGCCATTTTCTCGGCCCCCACCGTTCCCTGTCCGAGTGGGGATATCCAGGGAGGGGAGGAAGCTCTCCAAGACGTTGCGTGTGTCCATGGAACACACATCTTCGAGCGATAGCCGATGGCGAAGCTCTCCGCTGGGCAGTTCCTTCGGAGGATGGAAAAAATCGAAATGAGAGTGAGTGTTCTCACCGTTCTCTGACTGCATTCGGTAGGCTGATAAGTATTAGTTTTTATCTTGGAAAACACGTTTCGAGAACAGCCGTGTTTCCGGGAGAAGGCATATTCCCGTTGGTTGCACACGGACATGTCACACAGGGTTTTCGGGGCAGATTGAGGCGGCAAGGGATTCCCTGCTGAAGTCAACCATAAGGGGTGGGGAGGGAGATGTCCGGGCACTCCCCCATAGCTGCGCAAGACATAGTTGTGAGTCGGTTAGAAGCTCGTTCTTTGGAGAGCAAAAAGGGGGTGGTGTGTGATTGCCAACAGTGCATCTTGAAATGGGAGATAGATAACTAGTTATCGCCCATAGTTAGTTATAACAGGGAACCTGCTCAGGCTTCGCGGGCCTAACAAAGAATTTCTATCAATGTAACTAACTATCCTGAGAAAAATAAAAAAACAGATTAATCTAGAGACTTGGGTCCCAGCACCCATCTATGCTTTATTCTCGAAAGAAAGCGGACTGCCCCTGGATTTTTCTTGGTATTGGTAGTTAGTTAACGTAACCGGAATCATTCCCCCACCAACACCAACACCACCACCACCACCAGGCTGGTCAATATCGTTAATGAGTTAATGGCTAGTATGCGTCGCCAACATTAATCCATTCCATTTCAACTGCGTAAATAAGAGACAATTGTCCTCTCCATTCTCCGAATGGGGCTCAATGGCTTAGTACCGTTTAAACCTAGAGTTAACTAGTAAGGAAAATAGTTCTATGCAGAGGACTAGAAGTTTCTTTTCCGGTGCTTTTGCTTTTTGCCTTTGGTTCATATCTTTGGGACGTTTTTCTTTTTTCTCAGCCTATTCTATGAGATGCAACCAGGCCAGGGTAGTTAGTTGACCAGTTAGTTATCCCTCGGTGTAGCATCCTTATTGACGCCTCTTAACCAAAATGGCACTGCGTAATATGAATGCAAGACTAATGGGATTTTTATTTATTTATTTATTTATTTATTTTTTTAAATTTTCTTCCACGTTTTTCTTCATTTCCCTCCTGTCTGTTATATTTTGTTACCGGGGTTTGATTCCACGTCCATATTTCGACGTGGACATCGCCCTGAGTAGAAGTTACACCAAAGATGCATCAGCCATTCACGGCTCTCCACAGGGCTTGCGTTGTGTATTCTCCCTTCGATTTTTTTCCAGTGTCAAGCAGTGCCACAGCAGCTCCTGTAGTTACATGTCTTCTATTTCGGAGAGAGAATAATAGGAACGGGAGGAACAGGCGTCAAGTATCACCTCATACCATTAGGATATAGATTTACTGCTATAAATATATATTGGCTATCCAGGGATACAGGAAGAGGCGTATGCGGCTCATACATTCGCGTCTACATAATTTCCCCACTTATAACCCCTTGCGGGTTCTGTAACCACTCGATTACTACATCTGTATAGCGCGCTTGATGAAGCCACGCATGGCAATCAACACATTAAGAGTCTTTCAAGATACTCTCCCAATTCGTGCCAAGTCATGAACCCGTATGCAGACAAAACTAAGTTTAAGAAAAAGAAGAAAACAGGCGACTTCTGGAATAAATATGTAGCCTCGCCAATATGGAACAGAAAATGAACTGCCGTGCATGCATATACCCCAACCACGGAGATAAACCTCGATGGAGTTCCAAAATGCCTGTTCCCCGTAACAGTTCCACTGAATAACCGTGGGAGTTTGTTCTTAGGCCCTCGCTAGCCTGACGTTCTGAACGGAAAACGTCTATCTAATGTATCCCTGAGCAACTCGTTTTGTGGAAAATATATCTCAGAGAGGTGCAGATCTCAGGATCAAAAATCAGGCTTCAGTGTCTGCAATTGAAGAGTAATTCAGCTAGTGAGAATAGCCCAGAAACGGAACGAGACAGCCCTGGGTTAGTACCTCGAGTATGTGCTGTATATGCTTCCACAGCTTCCATTAGTTTTTGACCAGGGGCGAGTTCACACGCTCTGATCTCCAATCAAAGTGGAGCCAGCATTAGGGAGGTTGGGGAAGGCCCTGCGCTGAAGAGATTATGCTCGCAGTGCTGGCGGTTTCTCTTATTCCGCTGCCTTGGCCCCCCCCACCCCCCCCATATCCCTGTGTCTATGGTCCCAAAATAAATATTTGAGAAAGTATTTCAGATCGTGTAAATGCGGCATATATATCACGTATTCTGATGCAATATTATAATCCGCCGATTTATTCACGCGCGTACCTCTTCACGGGGCGTGTTTTGCCGTTTATCCTTCTCCTCATAAGGGCTCAGCACTAACTAGTCAGCAGATAGTGTGTATTGTACCAGTAGTGATGGTCCTTCTCGCAATTTAAATGGAGAATTGCAACCAAAACAAGAAAGAAGACACAAAAAAAATGTGCATATAGACAATTTGTACTCATTATCAGCCTCTCCGAGTACTTGGGGCCCCCATTTCCATCCAGAGAATTGGTGATAACTTGTAAATGGTATGGAGAGTTTTGAGAAACTGAAAACAAGTTTTCCAAACGCACCTTCATATGATAGTTTAGCGTCGATGCGGGATATTTTACCTCTGCCCCTGCTGCCTTGGCTCTTCCGGAAATGGATGATCGTAGTTTTCTCCTGCTCGCTTCTCTGGCTCTTACGCCCTTCTAAGAATCAGTTCACGTTGGGGTCTAGAGTCCAAAATAATGATCAATCCGAAGCTGGTTTTTGGTATTTCCTACCCTCAAAATCCATGTGGGGATTCTTGTATGCACCCAGCGGAAAACGGCCAGAAGTCAATTTTGGATCTCCTTTTAGATTTAAGGAATGTTGATTTCATGGTAGCAGCATCGGCAAATACCCGAGCACCAACTCTATTTGGTATCTGTTCTCTCTCTGTGGGTCGTTGGAAGACGTCACTGATATCTGGGAACTAACTATTATTAGGTGTTTCGGTAATAACTCAAGTTGACCGCAATGGTAGAAACTACGTTAGTAACACATTTGTCATTGATGAAGTGGGGTCTATTCCTTTACGTGCATATTTGCTCGTCCATTTATGGAGTAGTGACAGATAGAACTGCAATAAACGTGTATTGAGCGCGGTAGATCGTGACTTTTCTTCACTTGTTGATTAGGTTTGCTGTGTTTTGCGTAGCAGGGATTAGCTGGTCAAATGGAAAATCACTTGCAGCATGTGTTGGGAGAGGGCATGCATTTTTTTTTTTTTTTTTTTTTTTATTTCATATTTTTTATTTTCAATTCTGCCAAATCTCTGCGACCAGCCGGAAAGAGAAAAGCTCACGAAAACCAACAGTGAGGGGTATATGGGGTAGAAAAGGGAGGTTTCAGGGCCCTCTCCGGATTGCATATTGTGTGACCAGGACACAGTTCTTCTTCAATGTTTCATTTTGCAGGGGAACGAATGTCCTTGGAAAGTAACAGGAGCGGACTAAACATATGATCCATTAGGAAGCATGTGGTGAACCATCATGGCTTTCAGTGGAAGGTAAATTTGAATTTTTCCGTGGCGCCCAGTGGGGTAAAAAATTCCAGGGCATTAGGGAAATAGATAGCAATAATATTGGGGGTAGATAATATATGCATATATCATATATCATATATTTCCAGTCTTGAGTGCTGGGTTCGTTACCCTGCAAATTGGTAATTGAAAGCCTAAGTAACTTCTCCATACCAACGTCCGAAAAAGTATTCAGCCGAAGCACAAAACACCTCACCAGGTTAGTTTAAATGCAGCAACGAATGAAACCCCGTTAGCTAAAGGAAGGGGTAATAATAACGTATCGGTTAACTATCGCCCTTGGTTGCTTAACCGTGAGCCAACATCATGGTGACATGGAAGGGGACCGTTTTGATAAGCATCATGGCGACGCGTTCTGTAAATCAAAACTCGTTTTAGTTCAGCCCAGCCAATGGCAGATGTTTATGTAGGCCGCATTTGTAACCACCCTTCCCCTTTGCTAACCAACGTTAGTTAAACTAGCTAGTTAACCAACTAGTTATTCGTTAACTTATGACAAACACAAACACACATTTGAGACTTGATAGAATTAGTAATTCACGCCCTGTCCTCCAGGAGTCCTTTTTAAAGTTTGGCAATGCCGGGATAGCAACGCGCTCGATAATTTCATGAAGAACGTTTTGAGTTTCGAGGTGGGACTTTTTGCAACAGGAAAGTCAGCCAAAATAATGTAATAATGATAATAATAACAATAATAGGAATGCTTATCAAGCACCTATGAAATCTGGAAGAGCCTTATTATCAGAGAAGGAGGCCGGGGTCGCGGGTGGTCCTGTGGCTTCAAGATATGCTGCCAGGTTTGAAGGAAAGAATAAACTGGTCATTTCCCCGAATCCCCGAGACCCGGCGAATCCCAATATTTATTAGGGGTGCTTTGGTAATAGTTTTCCTTCTGCATCAAAATTAATTGCAGATAATTCTGCCGGGGCGCACATAAGGTTTTGTCGGTCAGTGGCAAACATGGACCGACTCTCAACCGGCAACCCTTGCAATAATTTTCAAAAATAACAGATGAAGATGAGGTGAAGTCAACCAGGGAGGAATGCAGAGACTGTGTGAAACAGCCCGAATAGGTGTTAAAATGCGGTCGGTAGATATTAGATCGAAGACTTCTACGCGCATCGAGTTATACCAATGCTGGAAAATAGCTGGTATTTTTGGGATAATAATAGCGTAGTCATGCCACACAGAAGGAACAATTGAATCGGATCCACGATAAGGTCAGATCAGGACGTGAATGACGCAGATGCAGTATTGTAGGGCACAGTTCTCGAAAGACTCGGCGACTTGGTCAGCCTTGGGACTGCAGTCACCGACATAACAAACAACGCAGTGATAGACAATTGTTGTAAATTGATGCTCCGTTTGTGAAACCGGGGTGCATGGGATGCCGGGACAAGGACGATCTGACTTATGCCAGGTGTTTGGAGGGGAACCGATCAAGAAAAATAGGACCACAGTCTGAGATCCAGATTCAGGAGACTCCGGTCTTCTAAAACTGTTATGCACAAGAGGGCAATGCCAGGATCCTTATCATCATTAGTCTGGTCTTCTTCCCTGGTGCAAGGATTGAAACTCGTAAAGATCTTTGCTGCCAAACCCGGTTTTGTGGCTGATGTTGGAGGTTTGATTTGATTTTGATTTTTTTCTGACAAGCCCAAGGGATAGACTAAACGTTATATAGTTAGTTAGCCAACTGCTCTTTACGCTCGCCCAATCAAGGGCCCAGGACTGGACCCGACGGCTCGGGTCAGCCTCAAACTCGAGTCGCAGACGTCACATCAAGCGAGTTGGGCCAAACCAAACTTCCCCCTTGGGTCCCTGACACAGCAAAATACAAGCACAATACCGCGCTAGAACAGGCGGATATGAGATGCTGACCGGGTTGGGGGACCCTGGTGGGCTTCTGCAGGGGGGGCGCCTCTTCGTCACCTGGGCCAATCATCCGCTGTGGGGTTCAAGAACCTCCCGATTCGCGGAGGCCGTTCTTCAGCATCGGAGCCAGAGCAGGAGGGGACTTCTTCGCAATCGCCGTTCAGAACCATAACGGGTATTGGAGGCAAATAGCTATTCGTGCTTGGCGGGGCCGAGTACACTGCTTCTTATGGCCACTTTGGATTACTTGGAGGTTTTTACCAGTAGTTAACCAGTACATTCATTCCGGCGGAACTAAAGTACATACAGTCTATGTTTCTATTACTCTTATGTATGTACTGTACATCCCATTGCTGTGCTAATTGAGTACGTATATTACTATTGCATGTATGATATGAGAGAGGGGTCCTCAGTATGTCTGTACGTACAGAGCCACATGTTAGTCCCTAAGGTGCCTTATATCCGCATGTCTTGGCGCATAGGCATAAATCACATACAGTTATCTCGGTGAGGCACCCTTCTACACGCATCAACGAAGCAATGGCTATTGCTACGTTCAGTTGTCATTTTGCCGCTTGATCAATAGTTCGTCATATGCGCCGCATTTATTCTATTCAACACTGCGCCTCCCATTTGCCCGGGTATTAATGGGTTGTATCACACACTTGTATCATCCATGTACTGGAAACCTTCAGTTGTTGCACATGATCTACGATGATACTTGCCTAGGTATTGTACGTCTAGAATCCTTCCAAACAGGTTTTATCTATTCCTCTAACCTATTAAAGTTATCAACGCTCTGCTGCTCCACATTGGGGCTGCATCTTTTCGATATCAACTATCCAGTCGTTTTGCTGACTGACATCATTCAGTCTTGCTGACATGAAGCGGCAAAACCCCGTAGCTGCATATCCTCGCAACCTTCCCCTAACGCTGGCGTGAACATATGTACCCTTTATCCGGTCCACTATACAGGGCCAAGAAGGTGCAATATGTTGGTCTAACTGCAAACAGTTAAATGTTACATGGCTCCGGCGGCCGCTCTCCCGCTTCTTTTCTGTGATATTTTTTTGGTGTGCGTTGAATCACGTTCTCTCTTGTCTACACCCTGCAAGGGTGTGAATAAGAAAAGAAATAAACGACATGGTATGGTGACAGGTTGACCATTATCACTTAATTTTCCAATATCTATGTTATAGAAGAAAAAGGGGAGGAGAATAAGAGACAGAATAGCTCCCCAAGATCTTTGGAAATGTCGAGACTGGGCTTTCCTTGGGCAAAAAAGTTTTGGTCGTTTTGAGATATGGAGAGCTCCCAAATCCTTTTGCTTAGCTGTCGTCCTAATCCTGATATACGACCGTTCCCTGTCAATGTTGGCCGACTTCCTTGGTTGAGTCGACGCCAAGGGTCTCTCGTACACATCATACCAAACCTTGCCGCAGAACCTCGTCCTTGTCTTGCGGCTGGCCAATAATGGGCCATAGAGGTCACCAGACTGATATGCTTCGCGTTCAACAACATCACGTCAACATCATGATGAAGGACCATTGGGCAATTCAAACGCACAGGGAGGTCTCAGGAACGGCTCTCCTGTCCCATTTTTTAAAGCTAATAAGATATAATACAACTTGTCTTCACTTGTTAAACGTTGGGATTAGAACAAATCGTAAATTGAACCCCCGCAAGTATCTTTAGGTAGGTTCAATTTGGGGCTGGACATTTAGTCGCCATAGAATATCTGATATCCACGCTACTTACACGGCACTTAACCTTCAAAGGTTAGAACTTCCAATAGAAGCATTATTATTATTGGTTCATTCTTCTACTCTCTAATGTCTCTTTTCTGGTTGGCAATTTTCACCGTTGATACCAATGATCAGTGATCAAGAATCCGCCTTATGTCTTATCTCTGCATGCGACTGTCCGTGCCACCTAAAGCAGTACCCGAGACCATTCAGGTTTGTCGCCATCTATCTTGCCGCTCTATTAATAACTTTCTACAGTGGGAAACAACTGAGGTGATTGCATCCCACTTCTATCCTCTAAGTTAATCGGGTGTGATTGATTTTCAACAATCAGCATCAGAAGAAAAATATATGACATGGGAAAGAAATCTGCCCATGCCACCTAAAAACCAAAATTTGGGCCAGAACAGTAATTCGACTGGCTTCTGCAGGTCCCGACAGACTGGAAACCATTTATAATTCACTTCACAGGGCCGGAGAAGGAAAAAAAAAAATGAAAGAAAGAAAGAAAAATGAAAGAAAGAAAGAAAGAAAGAAAGAAAAAAAAGAAAGAAAAAAAGAAAGAAAAAAAGAAAGAAAGAGAGTGGAAAAAAAAATTTCCTGATTATTGAAAAACACCGTGACAATTCACCACCCGGAGATACCACCAGTCCATACGGCAATGATACATTGGCCTGGCTCGTTGTGCCGATACGGAGGAGTGGATGGATGGTTAATCTGGTTATAACTCACCTCTTCTAGCCATCCCCTTTTGTTAGTACGATAACTGATGTGCCTTACGGTCTTCGCCAGCCTCGATATCCTTCTTGCAAAAATCATAATATCGTGATACAAGGCTATCAAGGGTTATGCTGCTATTTTATCCCTGTAAACGCAAGGAGAAGATCCATGTCAGGAAGAGGAAAAAGGCAACGAAGAGAGGGACCAAAAGCTCGAAAATATACCATTGCCGTTGGCATGAATGATCTGGATTAAAGGCTATCTCGGGGAAGTTTACCCTAGACCAGCCACAAGGCGATCGCCCAATACAGTGACATAAGAAAGCCCAGAAGACTTTTTATGTTATTTGATGTATATTCTAATTTCTGACTTTCCCTGCCCGTGTTCTTTTCGCTGTTTGCGACTGTACTGCGAAACGGGGTAGCAAGGGAGGAGGGGGGAAAAGGGGGGGGGAGAGGGGGGAAGAAGAGGGAATCTTGGACCGCCATCATTTGTGAACCATAGTTTGGAGTCCCAGCATCCCTGCCCGCTGCCGCCAACATCTGTTGGTGATAAGCCCCCGCCGGAAAGCTTACGGGCGTGGTGCTTCAAGCGCCGAACAGCCTTTCTGAACCAACAGCAAACCGCAATAATAGTAGCAATATTTCTCTCCTGCCGCCGATGCTGCGTGCTGTCAGTTGCCAATCTACTACTCACCCACATAAGGGACCGTTCCCACTATCTCCCCACCACCCCGCAGAATTTAAAATAAAAATAAAAATATTGTCTGAGTTATGGCTCGCCTATCCTGCATTCTGCTGGCCCTGCCGTCGCGGTTGGCATGGGCCGAAGTCTGTTATTTGGTATAGAGCGGAGCGAGGCACGGGATAAAATAGGAATATGGGCCCTGTTGGCCCAACGCCCTTCTTCTGCACTGTAATGCGAATCAATGTGTAAGCCAAGCAGCTCTTGTCGATCTATTTTCTCATATCGAAGCTCCTCTGCATCTCTCCCTCCGGATTAGTAGCCAAGTAAGTATCACTGCCCGGCATCCATACATACACGGTTTATATCCCTGGGGTATTGCTTTTAGAATCCCAATCCCAAAATACAAATATCACTAAAGATCCCTCTTCATACTCCAATCCCATCCTACTCCTCATTCCCTCTATAAATTGTTATGCATTCACCTTTCGACATTCCTGCACCAAGCATTACTCCATCTTGCTACCAAAGCTCGCTCCTAACCAAATTGAAGAGCAACTTCAATGTGAAACCGCGAGAAACAACACAATCACAAAAAACAACACCAAAACAACCGAATAGACACAAAGGGGAGCTATTTCAGTATCCCTCATTCTTCTTGTCTTCAGCAGCAGAAACCCCTCTGCTGCTTCCGTATGTGAGTACAAAGATGCTCTCCCTCCCCAGCCCCCGCTCCTGGCCCCTTTCAAAACAAAGAATTGCCCTGGGAAACGCTCCCCCTTCCTGAACCCCCAGCCAGTCCATGCACACTAGGAGGATCTTAGTTGTTTCTCCTCCTCATATGACAAGGTTCTTATGGCTAAACCTCTTTAGATCAGCTTCCTGACCAGCTGCATGTTTCTGGCCACTGCCTTCCCAGACGCTAATAAGATATTGGGATAAGCTGTCCCACCCAAGAGCGGGTGATTGCAACAGTTCATCCATAGGCGGCCTGAAGCTTGCAAGCTCCGGCGCTTTCTTCCCAAGCTCTTCTCTTTTCTATATTTGCTCTTTGCATCGGTAGCAAGAGCATAAAAAGTGAGCAAGAAAAAGAGAGCACCATAAGAATAAGATCAGAGCCAACTTTCCTTTACCACCATATAATCCGCCTTCCTCAAACATCAACAAAAGAAAACCACCCGAAAGGCTCAAAGTTGCCGTTCAGGAAAACAGCTACCATATTTTTCTCCGCTTTACCAACCCCTTACCCCGGCCTCTTCCGCATCCGGACCAAATTTCTGTCGCAATTAGCCGCACAATTTCTCGCCTCCCTTCTTGCCAGTCAACCCCCTTGCGCCTCCTAAAGCACCAAAAATAATCTGGTCACGTCACTCCAGGAACCAGGAGTTAGTGACCGGGTCGGCTCGTTCCCTAATCAAGACGCAATCATATTCTCGATCCTTATAGTGGTGTAACGGTTCGCTTGAAACCTCAGGAAGCTTGAGCACTTGAGGAATGTGAAAGCTTCACCTAGCTTCACCCAACCGGAATACATAAAACTCTCCTCCATACCAGCTGCAAGGAACCAAGATAAGAAGTTCTCTTGACCCCAACACCTTATACCCTACCCACCACCGCACATTGCTTCTCCTCTTTGCACTGTGCCTCAGGGGAAGTCTCCCTAGTTTGTTCACCACTCAATTGTTAGGACAGAGTGATCTGTAACACTGTCGGGGGCGGTCTGTGGAAACCGAAACGGCAACTCACTACTTTTTTCGACCAGCAAAACGACTCCGAGTGAGATATGTTAAATACCCATCTGCCGTCGCCTCCACTGTCTATAGACGGAGAACTGACCCGCAGTTTTAACGATTGCTCGATACATACTGCTAGATCACCCTACCCCAACAAACTACCAGTTGAAATCATGTATATGCAAATAACAGAGTCCCAGGCTCTGCAGAATAGTCGTGTTGAGATGGACCCTGATGGGCAACCCATAATTGCTGTAAGTAACTGAATGCCTTTGCTGCGATCAGGAATCAATCCATAGTCTAACAATCCGTTAGGGTGACTATTCGCTTTTGAGTCCATATGGAAACGGTGTTGAGGGTGTTTACCCGCAAATGGTAGGTTGGGCCAGCAAAGCCAACACCAAAGTTGTTCGAAAGCTGATCATCGTGCCACAGGCTGCTCTGCATTCACCCGAAATAACCCTCCGCCCTCGTACCCGAGGCGATTCACCTCTTATCCCGGGTGGTGTGAACAAGCCTAGGGTGAGGAAGGCGGCAAAAAAGAAGAACCGAGTTTCCAAGCATCTCAATAATCACGATCACGTTGTTGATCGTCCCCTGAGCGAACTGACCAGAGATATGAAAATTCCGGTACGAGATATGGAAGCCCATGTAATGCGATCCTCAGAACAACGTCGGAAGGAGGTTGAGAATAAAAAGGGTAAAGTTTCCCGACCGATGAATTCATTTATCCTGTATCGCGCAGCGTATGCGGAAAGAACAAAGGGATGGATCTGCCAGAACAACCATCAAGTCGTCTCGCAAATATCTGGCTCTAGCTGGTCTCTGGAACCAAAGGAGATCAGAGAATACTATGAGCGGCTAGCAATCATCGATAGAGAGAACCACGATAAAGCCCACCCGACTTACAAGTTCGCACCAAACAAAAGGACAAACACTCGGAAGAAGCGAAACATTTCTTCGTTGAAAGAAGAAGACAATAGCGACATCAATGACCTCGGCATGGGATCATACCCGAAAACCGTGAAGCATATGTCCGGGGGTTCGTTTCATGGTAGTAGCTTCCAAAGCCGCACTCCCACTCCTTTGGACCGAGATAGCTCGTACGACAGCCGTCAGGGAACACCATTCGAGCAAAATGGGGATATGTATGCCAACAGTGACATGAACAGATCATCATGGGAGATGTCAAACCCTGGCAGACCTCTTCCCGGCATGATATCGCCTCCAGAGCAAACCCATTATTATCAGCCATCTATCCACCAAAGCATGCTAGGCCCCAATATCGAAGACGTGACCTTCAAGAAGATGGGTGTTCCAGGCATACCATATGACGGACAGGGAGCTTTGGCTGGCCTTCCGGGTAATGCACATCCTGACCTGCTCCAACAGCAACTGCTTCCACAAACAGGATCTCCTGCATCCCTCAACGACATGCAAGTCGACCCACAGCTCATGGAATTTGAAAGCCCACATGGTCTACCATATAACGACAGAGCTAGCTACCATGTCCAGTTGGATATGTGGCACATGCCCAACGGACAGCAACAGCATGTTAGCCCTAGCCTTTCCAGTCAAGAAGATGAACGATATCAGCAGCAATACGCCTTCCATCCTAGTATTCAACAAAGCATGGATGGTCGTGATATGTGGAATGAAAGCCAGATTGAGACTGGGAGTCAATTCGAAGACTGGATTGGTTCTGGGGCTTCATATGAGTGCGGCGGTAATGGCCAGCAGAAACATCTGTGAAATTACTTCTCTCCCGTTCTTTTGTATTTAAGGTAATGTTAGTAAAGATGTTTCCCCCACCCCTAATCCTGTCCTCTTCCATTCTACCAGTGTATTTGTTTATTGCAGTTTGTCGCTATCCTTCTTCGAGGCACCAATATCGGTATGGTTATCTTCAAAGTTACCTGCCAATTCTATGGAGAACTTAACCAGCGTTGAAGAGATTGAACTTGTTTGTTTCTTTCTTAATGGGTTTTGATCCGTTGCTCTTATCCCTGAGTGGAAAGGTGTGTCATGCGTTCCTCTTCCTTTTCTAAATGGGATTTAAGCTTGGTTTCTGGCGCATGATAATTTTCCAAACTGTGTAGTCCGCTGTTTACTGGGTGGGTTGTGTGTTTACATCACTTCTGCAAAAATTCTCTCGACTCCATTTGCCGAGGCCCCTTTTTCTTAATCATTGACAGATTGTTGAACAACAATTTGGTCAGAGTGCTGGCTTTCTCAATATCTTGCTTTTCATGCACGTACTGTTCTGTATTCGAATAGTTAGTAGTTGAATATGATAAGCTCATTCTAATATTTGATGACTCGAGTTTGTTACCCCCAACTCAGCTGACACAATCAACCGTTCATTGAGATAGATAAAGGGAAAGCTTTCATGACAAGGAACCTCTATAATGAGATCATCTCTCGTTAGTCAATAATGAATTCAAATGAGAAAACAGCAACTTCTAATTATAGCACCCTGACTGAAGTGAGAAATACTTCCCTCGTCATAATGATGCAATGTCAGGGAACAGTTGCTGTTTGTCACAGACCTACCTAGTGTGATTGATTCATGCCCCCCAGAAAAGAATCGTCAAGAGTGAAACTTGCATCATAAGTTGAAAGACATGTTGCAGAAGTGAAGCTAAATTAGAAACATAGAGCAAGACAATGATAAATGGAAATGTTTTCATGATGAATGTGACAATGTTATAAGAAGAAACAAAAGAAGAAATAAAGAACTCTGTTGAGTTGATTGAGGCTTGATTCGGCCAGGCAAAGAAAGAAAGAAACTTCCCTTTGTGTGGTGGCGCTGTGTTCGTGGCAGGCACGTTGTTTGTTGGTCTTGGCACCAAACCTCAACCTCAATCCATCCAGAGCTCCAGACAGCAGGTTGCAGATTGCAGATTGGCTCCGTAGAGGATCAGAACGATTATAGGCAATTCCTGCAGAAGCTGACTCAACCAGCTGCATAAGTCCCATTATCCTGGACATCATCGCTCCGAAGTCTTGTGGCGACCCAACATATATCAAATCTACCACCATGTACGGAGACCTGGGGAACAAGCTGGTAAGCGGACCATTGTATTTGACAAATTGCACAAATCCCCGTAACCTGTAAAAGTTTTGGGGGAAAGAAAAGAAGATAGAAGGGGGGATGGGGGATGGGGGACATTCCGTGCGCTAATTGAAAGCAAACTCGACGGCAATCAGGTCCAACATGCAAAACGCGTGCAATCCCTCTCCCAACTGCCGCCATATCAGACAGAAATGGTGCGTTCAGTGGCACGCGAAGTTCGCGAGTTGGACAAGGACGTGGCACGTATCCTAGAGCCGTTCGAGGGCACATTCAACCCTTCGGAGAACCACGCGACCGCCTGCGCCTTGCTTGTGGACCATTTATCCATGCGACGCAACAAAAGATGCCTGCTGGCTTACCACCGGGTGCGTGCCGAGAAACTGGAGGAAATGTGCTGGCAGGGCCGTGACGTGCTGGACGAAGAGCAGATGCAGGGGAGTGATCCGGTTTCTCAGGGCGGTGGTGGCCATGCTGCAAATTCCCTCAGTCCAGAGGAAATGGAGTACTTTCGCCAGTATAGTGATATGCTGGCGGCGTATAAAGGACATTGGATCGACATTGACTTGACGGGTAGCTTAAAACCGCCAAAGGACCTGTTTATTGATGTGCGCGTGCTGAAGGATGCTGGGGAGATTCAGACGGAATATGGGTTCGTATCCCAATCCCATTTGATTTTACTCTATTGCCCTGCTGCCAACCCTTGGTAGTAATATTTGTCTATTATCCTATACTGCCATATTCAATCATTTCCCCTTATTTAATGGCTATTTTCGTTCTGCTAACACTTTCGTCCTTCTCGAATAGGGCTATTACGTTGACGAAAAACAGTCAATTCTATGTCCGCTTGGGCGATGTTGAACGGCTCATTGCGCAGGGCTATCTGCAGCGACTGAGCTAACATGCTGGCCCAAGAATGCGCATCCAAGTAGAACCCTGCTCCAGTTTCATCACTGAGCAAGAGGCAAAGCGAACGATCAAAACAACATCGCCCGACAAATAATGCTTTGATGGCCATTGTTACCTTGACACCATGGGCATTTGCAAGTAAACCCCGGGCGAAGGGGCAACATAACTTGTTCCAACGGCATTGCAGCATTGCAGCATTGTTTCCTTTGCTCCCTGTAGGCAACTCTCCAAACCGGATCATGGGTTTTGTTTTGTCGATGGGGAAAGGACATAATTCCACGAGTCATCAGATAGACAACACCACCAACCTCATTCTCATCACCGATACGTGAAATGTGCAGCAAGATGGTGAAACGCACTGATGTATAACGATTAGCTCCTTAAAACTGGCAACGAGCCAACTGGCGAACTGAAGGTCCATATTATCTTTGTTCGATTAGTGAGAAAGGACCTAATGAAAGCTGCAGGAGATGCGACAACTCTCATTTACATCAAATCACTATGGCTCTCTATGGTACGACGGTCGACGGCCTAAGTGTGGCATATTCAATTCATTATTGCACGATAGCAATAGTCATAAATTATATTCTATATATACTTAGGATGACTCTAACCCTATTGCATGGTTAACATACGCTTCGAAAAGGTGAATAAGATGTTATCGAGTACAAAGCTTCTTAAATTCGGCACTTACTACGTAAGTTAGCATAGACCCAAGTCCCGTTCTAGCCTTTCTTAACCTTCAAGTGTATCCCCAACAAAATTATGTCGGGCGTGAGCGATTACCGTTTCTATTATTTCATAGCCATCATTGCAAGAAGAAGCTGATCTGATCTTAAGCTCGGAAGAAAATATAGCTGTCTCCTGCGTACGATTCTTATTCGACCTGTACACCACCCCGGTTGCCTGATTATCATGCTAAAACCGAGCTTGCTCTGACGGAAGCGATTTCGCAACAAAAGCATCGTCAAACCCTTTCATCATATAATGGGCATTAGAAATATGAGCTCGCTTCCTTTTCCTTTAGCAGAAACCAGGTTCGCAGGTGCATTCAGGAATCAGAAAACTTGAATGCGATGTCCCAGCATGACTTCCTCAGAGTAGAGGCCAATGAAGGAGAGGAGCAACAATGAGTAGAGAATTATATCGTATCTCTCCCAACAATCAGCAATTGACATGGATAGTTTAATAATATCAGCACCTTGTGTTAATGTATTTCACGGTGAACTCGCCTGCCCGGTTGACCTCGCCCACATGTGATATGGTCTAGTTTATCAATCACCAGTTAAAAGTTCTCAGTCTTAACCTCAGTTATAACATCATACAACTTGATATTTGAATATCAAGAATTCAAATCAGGTTTTTTTAAGCAGCTTCTGTTATTCAAATCAGGGATTGACCATCATACAAATCCACATGATTATATTGCTGGCTGTATGAATAAAAAGGCATCTGTTTCATTAATTATTGTTATTATTATTAAATTTTTTTTTTATGAAACAAAAGCTTCAAATCTCAGAAGAAACTGCTCTTGTGCAGTGAATTCAATTCATGAACACATGTGTAACAAACATCTAGACAGGAATTACACCTCTACATTGATGTCTAGAGCTAGTTGTAAATATAGTTTGATATCACATGAGCGAGATGAGTGAGATCCCCTGGGCAGAGCAAGTTCACTGTGAAATATGTTACACAACACTTCAGAGGCTCTGACGTGCAGCATGGTTTAAGCTTAATTCCGCCATTTCCTTGATTGGTTCAACGATGTAAGCTAACAACCTTATTTGGATATCGTGTGAGATGGCTTAAATGATTGGTAACCTCCAGGAGAAAATGTCTCTGCAGCCATGAAGCTTGAACGTATTTTCCTCTAAATAAATGCTGTGCACTTATTTGAAAATACTTTTAATTAATTTGCCAATGAAAGGCTGAAATAGCAGATAAGGTGATATGTTGTTGAGAGTAAAATTGAGGCTGAAATCAACATCTATTTGCGTACGAAATAGATCTTACCTTACCTGTGTTTCCAGTATGGTTCATATGCAAATTTAATTATGATTTCTAGTAGTAATTTGACATACTGGGTGTATGTAAATGTTTGAAAGAAGGTTTAAATGAAGATTGTCTTCAAATGATCTTGTAACAACAAAGGAACTAGCAATAGGTGACAAAAGCTTTTGTAGTTGATAACCAGTGTAAATGTCTCGGGTAAAATAATACTAGCTTAAGTCAAAATATCATTGGATGAACTTGATGTATCAAAACCAATAAAATGGGCCAAACCCTTCTCCACCAACATAGACATTTTCAAAATCAAAAGATTTTTTGAATTACATGCCAATTGAGTTGAGTTTGTGCAGGCCCATTTCAGAGATCATATCTCAACCCTGACAAGAGATATGATTTAATGATGCCATATGCGTAAGCAGCACCCCAGTTTTAAGCCATTAAGCCGGAGTCTTTTCAGATCTACGTTGCCCTTTTTTTCCCTATCACCCGTTTCGCAGGATACCATGACGTGGGTCATTGCAGCTTGAATTATTGCATGTGGGTAGTCCGACTTTCATTTTTGCCTTCTGCTAACCAACTTAGCGCTATGCTTACCATGTAACTAACAAACTGCCAGAAATTCAAATGGAAGGAAAATAGAATTTTAATTTGGCAGGACTAAATTCGACCTTAGAGCTCTATAATTTATGCTTTTTACCCCATTTTCCAGTTTTTTCCAACTGTGTGGCATCGCAAAATTTCCAATATTCACCTTATCTTATCAGGTTTCATTTCAATCTTTTGTCAGCTATGATGATAATGA
Source organism: Paracoccidioides brasiliensis (assembly GCF_000150735.1). Taxonomy (NCBI): domain Eukaryota; kingdom Fungi; phylum Ascomycota; class Eurotiomycetes; order Onygenales; family Ajellomycetaceae; genus Paracoccidioides; species Paracoccidioides brasiliensis. Next base: position 1,955,409 of record NW_011371360.1, read on the forward strand.
TCCTCTTATCCAACAGGGAACTGGTTAATGGATGGTTCCTTGAGTTCACACGATCACTATAATACAATACAATTTGCGATCTTGTGATAGTCACCTCTCAGTTGACTTACTGGAATCGTTTTCCGTCCATATGAATGTATTCCGGACAGCTTATGCCCGTTGGTAGCGATCAGAGGCCTGTCATAGACTAAAAGTACGGCTTCCGGTTGGTCTTTATACGTTGCAGAAACTCCCGGCGGAGTGACACGGCAACATGGTTTCTGGTGGAGAGAACACGCGGCGGAGAACTTCCCACGACTCAACGCAATCACATCTACGCGAGGTCCAAGAACGCCCAAGGGAACCACAGATTGTCGAAGGAAATGAAGCCACAGTTACTTCTGCGAGCAATTCCTGGCATGGATCTCAATCTAGCCATTCTGAAGAGATAGGCTCCCCTCCGCCTATTCCGTACTCCACGTCTCACACCGAGAGGACACCGGTTAGATCGTTTTATCATCGGACTTTCCAAGGGCCTCTAGGTGCACTTCCCCTCCTTGCTCCTGATAATTGTTATCTAAGTCATCATACTAAGATATATGGTTTTCGCGATAGATGCGGCCCAATACTCGTCCCGTGGGGTCCGAGAAGACACTGCAGAATTGGCATCCCTGGCGTTATTTGATGGAGAATCAGGTCGTCACGGTTCTTCTCTCTCGGATCCGCAGATGAGCGTACCTAATCGGTCAGGAATTTTCATTGATGGCCAACGTAATATAGACCAGTCTCGGGACGTCCAGAGCCAGGGCCCAGGACAGATTCCAGAACCATCAGAACCGCATTTCCAAAGAAAATATTCTCATCCCCTTCCAAAATGCGGCACTTTATCTCTTAAAAAGATGATCCGGAGTTCCATACCAAGTGATGATGGCAGTGATTCCAACGAAGAACTCATTCCGGAAGACTATACTCACCCAAATCTCATCATTTCTCGTGGCTCAAAAGTGCAAGACACAGAACGAACATCCCTAATTCAAAGGGCATTTCGGACAAGGAATCAGAGTTATGGCACGTCTTCAGTTGATGTTGAGAATCAAACCACTAGAACCGGGTCTTTCAGTAAATTCCGCGCCATATGCACAAAGGGACGCAATTTATGCAGCCATCGTTGCAACCGCAAGGTCTGTGATAGGCGGACAATCTGGCGAAAGGGAATAGTTTATCCCACGAGCCTTCTTCCTTCCGTCTTTCTGGGCCTTCTACTCAATATACTAGATGCCCTTTCGTACGGGATGATTCTTTTCCCTCTGGGCGAGCCGGTGTTCGCACGCCTGGCCCCCGACGGTACCTCCATGTTTTATGTTAGTACGATTGTTGCTCAGCTCGTGTACTCATGCGGAGGCTCAATTTTCAGAGGAGGTGTTGGGTCTGAAATGATCGAAGTGGTTCCATTCTTCCATAAAATGGCTTTTATGATCCTCAACAGGGTAGGAGAGCAGAACGAAAAAGCGGTGCTCGCTACCACCATACTATCTTTTGCTATCAGCTCCGTCCTGACCGGCTCTGTCTTCTTCATTATGGGAGCATTCAAGCTGGGTTTGCTGACAGGGTTCTTTCCTCGTCACATATTAATCGGATGCATTGGCGGTGTTGGCTGGTTTCTTCTTGCTACTGGTGTTGAGGTATCTGCCCGTTTATCTGGGAATCTCGAATATAACTTGGACACTCTACACAAACTTGTTCAACTCGACACAATTTTCCTCTGGACCCTACCTCTGGTCATTGCTATTGGCTTGCTTGTGATCAAACGATTCGTCAAATCAAATTTCCTTGTTGGCGGCTATTTCATTTCCGTTGGCTTTATATTCTACATTTTGAAGTTCGCTTTGCATATCCCACTGGAGACTTTAAGGAATCGGGGCTGGGTTTTTGAGGCTCCATCCTCATCAGTGCCTTGGTATCACTTTTATACGTTATATGGTGAACTTTTCTGCTATTCCCAAGCACAATTATAGCAAATGTCGCTAACGATTTCTAGATTTCTCCGTTGTCGATTGGCCGGCGCTTGCCGAGACGATTCCCGCAATGTTCGCACTGACATTTTTCGGTGTCCTGCATGTGCCTATCAACGTCCCTGCTCTGGGCATCTCAACTGGCGAAGACAACTTGAACGTCGACAGAGAACTCCTGGCACATGGCGTTTCAAATGCCTTGTCAGGTTTTCTTGGTGGTATTCAGGTAAGCTAAGGGATAAATTTCGATATACTGTGAGGTATCACTAATTCAGTAATTCAATATAGAATTACCTTGTATACACAAATAGTTTACTCTTCATTGGCAGTGGAGGCAACAGTCGTTTGGCAGGGATTATGCTAACGTGTGCCACTTTTGGCATCATGCTGGTGGGCCCTGGTATAATTGGTTATTTCCCAATAATGGTCGTTGGTGCCCTTATCTACATGCTTGGTATAGAACTTCTGGAAGAAGCTCTTGTGGACACATGGGGAAAACTACACGAATTGGAATATATTACAGTAGGACTCTCAACCCCCGCCATAATTTTTTACCCCCGTTCTCACATCTTCTAGGAGCTATGCTAATTTGCCTCCGATAGGTGGTGATCATTGTCGTGACTATGGGGGCGTGGGACTTTGTGACTGGAATTATTATTGGTATAATACTTGCCTGTGTAAATTTCGTTGTTCAAACTGCCCAGACGTCCGCGGCCACTGCCACCTACTCTGGTCAAGTGGCATTTTCTACAGTGAGGCGCCATCCTCTGCAAGTCAAGTTCCTTAAAGAAGCTGGCAAACAGACATACGTCATTAAACTAGCCGGTTTTCTCTTTTTCGGTACAATCGCCAGCGTGGAGAAACAAATACGGGGATTGATCGAGGAGAAGAGGTTCAAAGACCAGCCTATACGTTTCCTCATCCTTGACTTTGCACACGTGAAGGGATTAGATTTCTCCGCCGCAGAGGCATTCACCCGGTTAAACAGGATCCTTTGGAAACGGAGGGTTCACATGATTATCAGCAGTCTTGATGTGAATGGTGATGTTGGGAAAAGCTTGCATAATGTTGGGCTTTTTAGCAAGGAGAATTGGGTGGAAATATTCGAGAACCTGAACTCTGCTCTTGAGTACTGTGAGAACGAACTCCTGAAGGTCCTATATCAGCGCAAAGACGCTATGGCGGGAGACGATGATCACACCCCGGCTCTTTCTTTGGGTAAGACTTTCTAATCTCCAGCCCACGCGGATTCCAGGGACAACTTATTTCTAACGAGTTTTGACAGAAGTACCCAAGAATCGGCTTCAAACAATTGCGGACACATTTCTCAACTCCCCTCGAGGTGATTATCTTCACCAAGTAGCAACGACAGCCCTTTGCGAAGAGCAAGCGGACCGACTTTCCAACAACGCCATGCCCCAAAAATGGTCTACATTTCAACAACCCCTCCCGCTTCTACTGCAAACCTTCCAGGGATTAACACAAGAAAATGAAGATTTCTGGTTTCCCGCCTGCAGCTACTTTGTCATGGAAGTGTTTGATGTTGACTCGATTCTCTATCGTGATGGTGAAGAAGCTCAAAACTTCTATCTTCTTGAATCCGGGATGCTACGGGCCGAGAATCAGACGCCGCAGGGCAGCTATTTCGAGCTTATCGTCGCTGGGAGACCATGCGGCGAACTGCATTTTTTTGGAGAGACTAAGCGTACGGCCACTGTCAAGGCGGAACGGCACAGTGTCGTGTGGCGTCTTGGAATCGAGGAGTGGAAGGAATTAAGAAGGAAAGAGCCGATGTTGGCACAGGAGCTGATGAGAGTATGTTTCAAGTTGACGGCAGAAAGGATGGAAAGCATTACTTCGTAAGTATCTACCCCCTTGGCCCTTTCTCTGACCATCCCGAAAGAGTGATGCTAATCTTTCGACCACAGTTACGTGCTCACGACCGTGTGAGGACATTCATTGTATATAAAATCCATCTTCGAGAAGAGTTGAGTTTATGCTTCTTTTCTTGTCTCTTCCCTGTCGCAAATGCTCCCTACTTTCAAAACCTGGCGTGTATATCATTTTCCCTTACATCAGCATGGCTGTTGTTTTCTGGCCCTTGATTGTGCAGTCCATATTTGTCTGTATGTATATATACTACTGATATTTTTGACACATCTAGGTAGTGACATATACAGGTACCTGGGTATATTTACCCTCACCAAAATAATTTTATGCTAAAGAAGTTTGATGCTGCAAAAATAAAAGAATTCCTCCAAGAGCTTCAGGTGTGCCTCAAGTCTATCTGATGCCTGCTACGGAGTTTCTTGCACCCTGCAGACATTTTGTGTGTGTGTGAGCTTGAGACAACCAACCTCAGCACCTTCCCAGGAACCAACACGTGTGGCCAACAGATATCAAAGAGCTACTGAAAAACAAAATACACACAAAGAGCCAAGGTCCCATTGATGATCCGTTTTTCCCCGTCCGTTTATACGTAGGATTTGGAATCGTGCGAGCTAACGCGAAATACTGCTGCAACGGCTAGTTAACCTTCTAGATAAAGAAACAGTCACGGGCCGGTGAATAATCTTCTTCTTTCTTGTTAACGATATCTCCGCAGGCGGCATATTCGCGGTGGCTCACCTGAAGCCACACACTCTCTTTCCCAAGGTTCTCCATGTTTAAGAGTGGAAAAAAAAAATCACAAATTCTCGATTACACAGTCCCCTCTCCTATTTGATGATTCAGGGCCTAGACCGGGTTGGTTGCTGGCGCATGTGCCACGGCTTTCTTCTGCTAATTGAGTTTTCCAAATGGCCGGCCGGGAAACTGCCTGCCTGAGCAAGTTCGACGAACGGATGGAGTTTAACGGGGAATGTATGGTATTTTGTTGGGTGTGTGTGTGTGTCTGTGTGTGTGTGTGTGTGGGTGGGTGGGTAGGTGGGTGGTAAAGTCAATGATTCTGTGCAGAGTCCATCCACTGCTTGGTTATGTATGTATGGGTGGTGTACCTGTGTATCGACGTAGCTAGCCCACTGTGTTTCATGATCCTAAACGGACGCTGATAGTCCAACGCTCCAATGAAAACCAGATCCAGATAGATAAATTGGAGTAAATATTGAGAAGGGTCTGATTCATCTCAGGCGTCATTTGCTTCTGGCCGGAGATGTTCAAAAGCACAGTGAAATCTGTGAATCAAAATCATCTCTTGAGCTGGGAAAAAAAAATAGAAGAAGAAAAAAGGGGCTCAATTTCTTTTCTGAAGCAAAATCATGCAGATTCTTTACTACCTTTACACTCATCCATCTCCCGTCCACACCTGGTGATATACACATACATCCACCAATTTTGCCTTATCTTCTTTCTCTTTGGCTTCTGCCCAATTTTGGAAGGATACTTCCCCCTATGAGGCTGTTCCCTGAAATGACTTTCATGTCAGCTCTCCAAAACGTAGTGAACATTTTGCCCCTTCACAGGATAATTCTTCCCCGTCATAATTCTTTTCTCCTTTGCGCCATCATATGACCTTCAGTTTCAGATTTTCGTCATCAAATAGTTTTGACTTCCCGCCTATGGAGAACACCAGTTGCTCACTTCGGTCTTGTTCCGTCTATGTGTTAGGACATTTCTGTTACTCATGTGGGGACTCTTAAGCTGTCTATCTCCATGACCAAGCCAAGGCGTAGTTAACTACAGTTGAACGTGGCTTTTAAATTTCGGCCGGAAAAACATTGAGCGCGATTGTACACAATTCAGATCATGACGCCCCCTCATTAAAAACTACATACACTAATAGTCATCATACTCACTCATATATCTTTGACACATCGCTAAATGCTCTCCCGATGGATGGTACGTCAACTAGTGATTTTCTCATATTTCTTGGGCTCTTACCCTTAACTAACCCTAATCCTAACGCCTGACCTACCTTCTACCTTCTAACCTTGGTGTTGAGGAGGGAGGTTGAATAGAGATGAGTAAGGCATATATATATAACTATGTGTGCTGTGTATGACATAGCATGTAGATTGTTTATTTTACTTGGGGTGATCATGGTTTTGAAAAAGTGGACCCAACTTTGTAAAACCAACATATATCATATTCATGCAGCAGGCAGTGTAGCCAAGCCATGCCCAGCCTTACCCATTGGTTCAAAGAAGTCTGGTACATACATACAGCTTGTTTTCCCAACCACCGACATGACGTCACTGCAGAGACGACAACGGCGGCGCGCTGCCAACGTTACATTTCCAGCCATCCTTGAAATTCAAAAGAGGTTGCGAGCTTTCAAGTTTAAGGGCTATATAAACTTGCAAGGATCGAATCAGCGTCCACATTGAAACTTTGATCGCGTGTCCTTGTGCAAGAGGCGAAGGAGATGGCTGGGCATTCGCTCAATGGTTGGCAATGAATGTGCCAATTCTGCCTTAACCTTTACGGTTACTTTCGGAGCCCCAGAGGGAAATTGAAAGAGATAATTATAGATTTATTAAGCTTAAACAACCGCAAGAGCATCATTGCAACGGAATTTACCCTTGTCCAGCCTCCACACCTGCGTTCGAGCGCTTCTGTCTGTAGAGGCTGGGTTGTGGATGGCAGGCGAGAGATGTGGGGGGCCCCGAGGGGGGGGGGGCCGCCGGAGGCTGATGAGGGGAAACGCCAAACGCCACATAGGCTAGAGTTAACTCTAAGCATCGCCCATCTCTGAAACACGTATCAACTGTTCTGTTGGATGTAAGAAAAGCTTCTGTGTTTTACCCCTTCCCCGTGCAGCGGAGTATCGGTTTGAGGAATCGCGGGTTTCTTCTTCAGCAGAAATCATATTCGGGGATTTAAAATAATATTTTTAACAAATGAAAGCCCGCTTCTAGGAACTTTTGCATCCATATGCTTATAGGATTTTAATTATAACCACCGTTCAGCCATGATAAACGGCCATGAACTTGGGTCCAGGAGCATGATGCCACAGTCAGGTTCTCCCTACCCCTGGACGTATCTCTCAGGAAGATCTAATGTTGCTCTGATAGATAACTAGCAGGGGTTAATAAGCTTATTTCAAAGTTAATCTGTAGTTATTACAACACTTCGACTATTTTGCAGACCTAGTGGCAATATCATAATTATTGGCATTGCAAATTCCCTACATGTTCTGCTTTGTATATATATTCCCATTTATTTCATTGTTAATGTTTTTTGATACGTGTTTACCCCACAAAGCTCTCTAAGTTTTCCGTGTGTATGAAAGCAGACTGTTTTTCCCCGTGGAGTTGCTCACTCCAAACCGTGTGTTCACTAGGTTGTGGAGTCGAAGCTGTCCAGTTTTCTGGTCATTTGTTCTCTTATAATCTTGTTTTTCATTTAAAACGAGCTTTTTCAAATGTATGTACATACATATTTCGTTGTCTGAGAAACCTTCGGTTCACCAAGGTCCATAATTGGATGACAGAGAGCCTGGAAAAAGGGCAAAAGCCCAGGTTGTCTCTCAATTCGGAGCTTTCCCCTACGCTCCATAGTCCAATAGGCAGCGGACATGTTTCCACCTCTGACATAGCAAATATACGGACATTCGTAGGACAAATGTACGTCCGGGTTCACCATTGCAAGCGTTGGGCAAGCTTGCTGGAGTTGTCGATCTGGAGCCACAGCCGGCGACCAGTTCAGCAGAGATGCCAATCACGCCGCCTGATGCCAGAGTAAAGCTTCTGGGAACTGCTAACAGTGGGAAGCATTAAGAGACTTTGAGTCCTATCTCTTCGTAGTTTCGCCCATTAAATATACATAGAAGGTCGAGAAACGGAAGGATTGCCTGTCCGGAATATTTCCCAATGATCCACTCTCTTTTGTTGTCTCCCTGTCCTCAATTCCATCCACCCTTTGCTCTCTTGCGCCACCTGTTCCCATTTCCTTCTGTGTAAGTCTATGTACATTTGTCCGCTTTCGTTCCGCGAGGTTGGACGACCGTTGAGATAAATCGAGCTGTACTGTAGAGGTGAGAAAGACCATACGATGCTCTGCTCAACATTGGACGTGAGACAGCCCGAGACTCCGTTTGTCAAGAGTTGTAAAAAGAATCCATCTCTAATTCGTTCTGCATTAATAGACTGCTTTTTCACCTTTCTTGCAACGGACTGCCATTTTATCTTCCGGCTGCACACTTGGCCCCGAGAAATACAACAAGAGGACACTGGGGGATCTTGCCATATGGGTGAATACTCCCCCTGAAACCCCTGTCAAAAACGCGGCGTCTGACGCAGGAAAACTGGAACAAATTCCATACATCCATGCCAGAAAATAGCTGTGGATAAGCCATTGTACTACTGCATCTGGTTCCCATGCCGCAATGGAGGGTAATGGCCACAGTGCATTCTTTTTTCATCCAGTTTGGATGAAAAGATGTGTATTTTTGTGCCTCCAAATTCTCACCTTCCCAGGACAATGTTCATGGCTGCTAACACATGCTTGACATGATAGACTGGTGAGGCTGCGAGCTGGTCACTTTTCTGTTCATTCTGTCTTTGTCTCTTGCTTCGAATTTCTTCCCAGTGTTTTCCTGTCTGCGAGGTTTCTGGCAAGTCAGTGAGATTCATACCCTCGAAGATCGATATCAACATTCTTGAAGACCCTGCTTCCATTCTCATTGCAGATTACATTAACAGAATACTAACAAGGTACCCAGGCTTTTCAACCTTTCAAGGCCCCTTCAATGGTTCATTCCAACAATCAAGTCAATAGAAGGATTAGCTACGTTGTTCAATCCAAGCCCTTAAAAGGCACGTGAAACCCCCCTTTTTTAATTTTTTTCTTCTTCTTTTTTTTTCCCCCTTTCCTGTGCTGACACCACTGGCCATTTCAACGTTAAAAATTATCCATATCGCACACTTTCGTTCCATGTATTCATGTTTTCTCCCCTCTCTGTGGGGAAAGCAATAACGTTATTTTAGCTGAATGAACTGTCGCTTCCTGTAATTAAAATGGGGCTCGAGGCACTGAAATGTATGCATGCATGCAATCAAGCTGTATTGATGGAATAACGATGCAATAGGTGATGGGGCCTTGAGGGAAAGCATTGTATTGTCGCGAGAACTGACGGGCGTGATAGGTATTATCTAGGTTAAGAAATGTACCTTGAAACAGAGCTGATGATTTCTTAGAGTTAAAGAAGAAGGGGGGGGGGTGTGATTCTTTTTCGTTAACTACTGGAAATGTTTGCAGTTGGTCTGCTGGCAACTGTGTATGTAGCCCATTAGAAAAGCTCAATAGTTAGAAAGTTACTCTCTGTTTTGAGAAAATTAATGGCCTCGGCCACAAGAGTAACTACAACTATGTGTGTACGGAGTAATGCACTGCGAGTTTTATGCATGCAGCTTGAAGCTTTGGTTTTGCCAGACTAAATGTTTGTATGGAGGAAAAAAGGAACTTACAACGGCGCTAACTTATACTATTTGCTTGTTAGAGAGCTAGGTTCCCCCAGTCCGCCAGTCATTCCTCTATCATGCACTCCATCAGACCGTCGGAGTCTGCTCTCCTGATCAGCCGCCATATGCTCGTTTTGCTCCGAAATGTCCAAGCTGCAGCACGAGTCCATCGGTTCATTAGAGTGGAAGCATCTGTAGCATTTTTCCTCCAGTGGACTGACTGCTGACTGGTTTCACTACTCGCAAGAGTCCCCAGACTCCAAGGCATCGTTTGCTCCAGGTCAAATTTCCCTCAAGGCCCGCAACCATGCGCATTTCTGCCGTTCCGATCTCCAGAATTTAGGATTCAGACTCCACCTGGAGTCTTGATCCACCGCAGTTATTTGTTTACTTTTCTTCCCCGACCGTGTTCTTAACGATGCACTCACTCACTGTAAAGTGTGTAACAAATAAAAATAACAACATCCTTGATTGAAACATTTCCTGTCTCGCTGTTCGTTGTTATAATTTTATGTAACTACCGTACGGGTAGTTACCATCCCCGTATATTAGCTAGTTATTATTATTGCCCGAACCATGGACAATCAACACTCGCAGCCAGTCAAACAACACCAAGGAAAGTTACGGACTAACAAGGGAAATCCGTTTCTCGTACGACGGCTGAGCATGGATCCCTCGCAACCTTGGGCTAATTTAGTGGGAAGCCGCTCGACAACCTAGGGGAATTGTGTATGCACAGGAATGGGGCCTCTGGATGAAAGTTGACACCAATAGATTAATAGTGCGGTGGAGACAAGCAGTTTTAGCATTGGCATGAAAAAGGGTTAGAGGTATTGGCGGAAGATGCTAAATCCTGGCCACACAGCTAACTACCCTGAGCCGTTGAAGAGCTTTGCGACAGCCTCCCTACCAGGCAGGGAGAGAGATTCTCACACAAGCAATACGAGGCTGAATATTGATTGAACAGGCTATGAAGAAAATGGGATTTCCATTGTCAACAACAACAACAACAACAACAACAACAACAACAACAACAACAAATAATAATAGAAGATGGCAGGTAGCAATATCTAGATTAGGTGCAGTTGTTGTGCAGTTGCAGAGAGAGCTTGTTGAGGTTGGTAACTTTGGATCAAGTTCCACAAAAAGATTCGGCGGCTGGGAACCCAAGTACAAGGGGTACGTACGGAAATACGGCAGTACGGCAGTAATAATACCGAAACACACGACAAATTCGCCATTGATACAGTTTCCAAACCAAGGTTGATCCCATACAAGGATGGACTCCACCCGCCACAGGCTTCTATAATTGGCCATCTGCCAGCCTCTCCCAGCCTCTCCCAGCCTCTCCTGGGGGCGCGTCAGGTGTCCACTTTTGACCATTACAGTGACCAACAGCGACCAACAGCGACCAACAGTGAAAACAGCAACCAAAAGCGACCAAAAGCGCCCATAGAAGGGGGGGGGACCAACAAGTGACCAACCAGCCTTTTTGCCTCCCCGTATTACACACCTAACGATACGGTAACGTACCCATAACCCTCTCTCAACCTTTTCCCCCCCCCGGTCGCTTGGAAACTTTCGCTTACGTTTCCGCTTTCTTTTTCTTCGGCTGCTTCGACTCATTTCCTCCCTCTCCTTTCTCCTTTTCCTCTTTCTCTCCTCCTCTTCTGAATCAACATCAACCTCATCTGCTCTCAGCCAGTGTAGCTGCCTCAGCTCCTGTTCCATTGTGTAATACCCAGCGTTTCTCTTTGCATCTGCTTAAGCACATCTTTATCTTTTTCTCCTTCTCTTTCTTTATTTTTTTTTGAGATACCCCAGATACCCATATCGTTACTATTTATAACCCTATTTTAATATATCCAAATCGCCTCTCAAATCACCTTTCAAACCACAAGCTTGCATCAAGCCTCGTTGTGCCTGCAATCCACTCATCTTGCAATCACGCAGCTCCGGATTTGGTCGATCGATATCCGTTCCAGCAATCTAACCACTTCGCTTCGTATCTCCGATCTTTCAACTATCCACAGTCAAGATGTCGGAAGTTAGGAAACCCGCTGAAGACATGGCTGTTGTTGCTCCTGCTGTTGAACCCGCCACGGATGCTACAGCTGGTGCTGCTGCTGCTGCTGCTGCTGCTGCTACTGCGTCCCCTGCAGAGACTCCAGCGCAAACTCCCGCCCCGGCTGCTGACGCCGCTGTTGCAGCTGATGAGCCAGCGAAGGAAGAGGTCAAGCCTGCCACAGATGGAGTTCTCGGACACAAGTCCCCTGGTTTGGTCAAGTAGGTCTCACTGAGGGGGGTTAAATGAAGCGCAATAACTTCAGTGTTTATTTTTATTTTATTATTACTTCAAATTTTTGGGGTTTTACATATATAATAGACAATGCTAACGGGTATTTGTACTTTGATTTATAGGGGATTCCGTTTTTCAAAGCGCTTCTTTTGGTTCAGCGATGATGCTGTTGAGGTTAAGCAGCTCGCTGCGTATTTCCAGAATGAGAAGCTTAGCATTGCTCATCCTACCGCTGCCTGGGCTAGTCAGACTGGCAAAGGTCTTCTATTTTACGCCAAGCGTGCTGAGGACAAGGCTACACCCACGGGAATCGTCAACTTGGCCGATATTTCTGACATAGTCAAGGAGTCTGGACACGAATTCCAGTTCAAGGTTGCTGGTCACAAGCATGTTTTCCAGGCTGGAAGTGATGATGAGCGCGCTTCCTGGATTGCTGCCCTCGAGGCCAAGGCCGCTGAGGCCAAGAGAGAGAAAGAAACTGTCACCTCTAGTGAAGGTTACAAGGCTGAGCTGGAGAAGTTGAGTATGTATTCCTAATTGTCTATGGGGGGTTTTTTTTTTATATGGCGTTTCAATGTGGGAATTTCGCTAACCATACATATAGCCAAACCTCCTGTCGTCGCTGCTGCAGCACCCAAGAAGAGTCTAGAGAAGAAGGAGCCTGCTAAAGCAGAAGAGGGTGAGGAAAAGAAGGAAGAGGAGAAGAAGCCGGAGCAGAAAGAGAAGAGCCGTTCTCAGTCTCGGAAGCGGGCCAGCATTTTCGGAAGTTTCCTTGGCAAGAAGGAAGAGGAAAAGAAGGAAGAAAAGACTGAGGGCAAGGAGGAACCAGAAGTTGCTGCACCAGCTGTGGAGACCTCAGCGCCTGTCGCTGAGGCGGCTGAGAGTAAGTCAAATCTTAATAGGACATTTAAGATAGAAACTAATATTTAATAGCTCCTGTTCCTACTCCCGCTGCAGAGGAGCCAAAGGCTGAGGAAAAGAAGCCTGAAGCTAAGCCTGAGTCACCTACTGCTGGAAGATCCAAGCGGGCCTCGATCTTCGGAAACATTTTCCACAAGGTCTCCAACCAAGACAAGGTTGAGAAGGACAGCGCCGTAAAGAACACGGAAACACATGTCTCCAGCACCGCTCCTCAACTCGGGGACCCTGTTGATGTTTCCACCTCTGAGCCCACCAAGCCCGAGACTGTAACCGCCGCTGCTGAGCCTCCCCAGCCCGCTAAGGAAGGCGAAGAACCCGTAGCCTCCCCAACCTCCGCCAAGAATAGTTTCCTGAACTTCATCAAGAAGCACGATGTATGTCCATCCAGTTCCCTAAGCGAATAGAATATACGAAAATCAAAACACTGACAGGTAGTCTTATAGGACAAGAAGGAGATCAAGGCTAACGACAAGGTCGAGAAAAAACCCGAGGAAGCTCTCGAGGCCTCCGCCGTAGAAGCCAACGCTTCCCCAGCTACCAAGGACAAGCGTCGCACCTCCCTCTTTGGCACCCTCGGCAAAAAGGAAAAGAAGCCTGAGGTAACCAGTGACGGTGAGCAGGCTGGTGACGAGGAAGCCAAGTCCAAGTCCTCCGCATCTTCTCCTCTCCCCAAGCTTGGAGGAGTCTTCCACCGTGTCAGTAAGCCTGGCAAGAAGGATAAGGAAACCGCCCCTGCTGCCACTCCCGCGGAATCCGAGCCAATCCCCGAGGGAGCTGAGAAGCCTGAACCAGTCAGCAAAGACACCCCAGCTGAACCAACCGCCGCTGTAAATGGCAGTGAAGCCCCCGAGGAGATCAAGGATGACGCTGCCGCTGTCCCTGCAGCTTCTTCCTCCCAACCCGTCCAAGCTGCCGCATGAAATGCAGGCGCCAGGACGAGCTTCGTTGAGATCGAGAAGTGGTGGGACCAGCGGTACTTGTCTAGTCCTGGCGTGTTAACTGCCTAACAGATGATCGTAGTTCCCAATCACGGCAAAAGAAATATCCCTACACTCCCCTCTCCCGTTCTAATATACCAATTACTTCAAAAGAAATCCTGTATGATGTCGTCCCACAGGTCCGTTCCCTCCACTCTTATCTCTGGTCTTTCGATTTCGTGCTCGATTCCGTTTTGTCCATTTTTTTGCGTTAGCACCCTTTTTTTCCGTTTCGGTGTGCTCAGTTTTATTTTTGGGAAACTATATTTTAAAAAACAAAAAAATGCGAGGTGGACGTGAATGATACCCCGATACCTAGTGAAATTTTGAATTTGTTTTGAATTTATTGTTTTTGTCTGCATTTTCTGTATCTTTTGCTCCCTTGTAATTGTTTTCTACTTTACATTCCATTCACTATTGGTGGCTTCCCCCTCCCTTTTTTATAAATGCAATTTCTCATTTGATCAGTTTGGCAAGTATTTGTGCGTAGCTGTTGTCCTCTTTCATCCGAAGGTCTGTTGCTCTAGTCATGCCCCCCAATCATCTCACCGCTTTCAGTCTAACCCATTACACTCATACCAACAAAATTCTCTTGGTAAATTGGTTTTCAATATTTAATGCACCATGTAATTAATGTTATCATACCCCCTTGTGTTGATATGCGTGTGTATCATGAATTTCGATGCTTAAAACAGACTGCCATGTGCAATGTGAATGATGATGGCATTATGCATGAGGATATATGTTGGGTGTACAACTGGGAAAGACTTTTTGAGGCCAAGTATCAAATTGAACCTCCCAAAGTTCTGTGGAGACTATAATAATAATTAATTCAAGATAGTGTTTTCTGTTGTTTATTTAAAAGTTGACTTCCGATTTTACAAATCTTTGTTTTCAAGGCTTTCCAGTATTGTAATTTCATGCTCTTAACTGTATTCTTGTGTTCCATAATTTTAGCCATGCAACAAAATTTCTTAATGTAAGAGCCACAAACTGAGGGAGGTGGCTATATATATATATATATAGGGCAAGATAAACCACACATGCAGCACAATGGCCAAGGGGGCAGTGAGGCGAGAGAGAGAGAAACGACAGATGTATATAGTGAGCTAAAGTGCTGGATGTTTTACAGGATCATGTGAGGCAAGAAATGACGTCTGTAGTGGCATAGAGAATGAGCATACGAAAAATGGTCTGATGCCAGTGACATGAAGAAACCGGCAATGACTCCAAAAGGAATGACGACCATATGCAAAAGCAAAGACGATATGAAAACAACACGAACTTTAAAAGTGTAAATAAAGGAGGGAAGGAATAATGCAGGGCAAACAAAATCTTCGTATCAGGAGTACTGCAAAAATAGAGAGATCTCTTTATTGTCTGTTTGTAGGCTTGCTTGCTTGGGTTCGAGGGGGGAAACGAAAAAACAAAACCGTCAGTTTCTTTAACTCGGGTCTGGATTTCGCTTTTCTTCTTGGTGGGCTGCACTGTAAAGGATGAGAGGAGCAAGAAAAGGAGGAAGAGAAAAAAGGTAATGTTGGGTATGGCAATTTCTCAACTTCATTCTGCGTGAAGGGGCGGGGGAAAAAAAAAAGGCCATTTGGTTGAACGACGTGCTTATTTACTGATTTACCAGATATCATTCCACTTTTTTGCTGTGCCTTGTTTTGTTATGCGCCAATCTTGCCTTGATGTTTCAGAGGCTTTGCGATCGGCCACAGTGTCGCTGATAGCGAGCGCTGTTGCGCAGACTCAGTGCTCACAACGCTCATATTTTATTTCCGTGCATCGAGGGCATGTTGAATTGCTGGGTGGTTCGGAAGATCGTTAGCCAAAGAAAACATTGCACAAGTGGGAATTAAGGTGCATTTGCAGCTTACCATCGCAGGAAGCTTTTGCGTCTCCGAATAACATCCTCGTGTTAGGCATGTAGAACATGGGATTCGGTACGTCAGCTACAGAATCGAACACAATTAGTCCACCTGTCTCATCTACCCAAGTAGATCTGCGGGTTTCCATCTTTTGGAAAAAGATTCCAGGAACGAGTATATGGGCAAGCAAGCTTACCGTATCCACTGGCCATGCCTCGTTTCATGACGATGATTTCCTTGCTCTTCCACACGTTCAAAACGGGCATGCCAGCGATGGGAGAGCCTGGTTCAAGTGCAATGGGGTTGACGGTATCGTTGGCACCGATGACCAGTGTAACGTCCGTATCAGGGAAATCGTCGTTGATCTCATCCATCTCCAAGACGACTGAAAAGGCAGAGCTTTTAGTTTATTGATGAAATATGAAGACTGGAAATGGGACTTACTATCGTATGGCACAGAGGCTTCTGCCAGGAGGACATTACATTGTCCTGGCATTCTGCCAGCAACCGGGTGGATTGCGAATCTGACTTTCACTCCCTTGGCACGGAGCATTCGAGTAATTTCTGAAATTGCATACTGGGCTTTTGCGACAGCCATGCCATAGCCGACAACCTGGAACCGGTCAGCGATGTGGAAATTAAGTAGGTAAATGTAGACGTATTTCAGATCATACAATTATAACACTTTCCGCATTAGCAAGGGAGTCCGCAGTCTCTTCGATCGACGTTGTGGTAATTTGTCCTTCAATTTTGTGATCCGATGCAGTTGGAGAAGATATCCCACCAAATAACACGTTGGTTAAAGATCTATTCATGGCAACACACTGAAGAAAGAGGAAATCAGTAAAGGGAATAAATAATATGGCGTTCAAGGACGAAAATTTTACCATAATATACGACAAAATAGAACCGCTAACTCCAATGAGAGATCCGACAGTTGTCAACAACGGGTTGTCAAGCATAAAGCCTTCAGCAACCAATGCAAATCCAGAATAGGCATTCAGAACGGTAATTACAACGGCTGTATGAACATATTTTTAGTCAGCTGGCTCCGGAGGAACGACGCATACAACCCTTCGTTGGAGTGTAGAAGTGGGGACGTACGCATATCAGCGCCACCGATAGCAGCTGTTGTTGTATAACCCTTCAAAAAGCTGAGAATCGTACTAGCACCCAAGCACAGAGCAGCGGTCATAGGAGCGCCCGGAGCCATGGTGACAAATGTGCCCATCAAAGCAGCATTTCCTCCAAGGAGGGATGCGTTGATTAAATGCCGCCCAGGGAGAATCGTAGCACGTGAAGACATGCGCCCCGCTAGTTTGAGAAAAGCAACGATTGAACCGGTAAACGTAACACCACCTGAGTTCAGTTAGCCATGGCCCTAAGAGCGGCAAACTTTTTGGAGAGGCATTCACCAATAACAACCCCCAAATATGCGGTGATGAGATGTAACGTAGAAATATGTCCAACATCTACCAAAACGCTTCCAATGCTCGTAAGAACAGCAGCCAATCCGACAACGGAGTGTAGTGCTGCAACAGTTTGCGGTAATCCGGTTGGCGTAATGCGTCGACCGATCAGGGCACCTAAATAATTGAATTAGAGTCGTGCCCTCTTCATACAAATAGACTATCGGATTCCGGTTGAGGAGGATCTACACACCAACAATACTTCCAAACCCAGCAACTCCGATGAACTGAGCAAGAACCTCAGACGAAAAGCCCACTGCAGCTAGAGATGAGAGCATCCCAGAAGCTACACCTAGTATGCCTAAGATGTTGCCTCGTCGAGCTGTCGCTTGAGATGCAAGACCAGAAAGGGAACCTATGGTAATTCGTCAATTAATTGTAATACTAAACATCAGTAGTGGTAAAGACTTACTAATACACAAGATACTACTGACAAGATACCCAGCTTGCACAAGGCCAGCCATACCGGTGGTCGCAGCTACGATAAAGCCTCCACCAAACAACAGACCGGGTATTGCATATAGCCAGGGATATTCAGGGGGGTCCGTTGGGCCTATTATTTTATGAAACTATTAGAAAGCAAACCTCGAGTCGAGGAATCGAAATGTTCGAGAGCTTACGTCTGAACATATCCAACATTCGCTTGGTGATGACGAAACCACCAGAAACGTTCACAAATGCCAACAGGACCGACAATGCGCCGAGAACCTGGGGAACGGTTTCAGGAACAAACCCTCCTCCCATGACAAACAAACCACCGACACCAACCATACCTAGAGTGTGAACACATCAGCTACTGCTATTCGGAATGGTATTAAAGATTCTCACCTGAAATGGCGTTTGTTACACTCATCAGGGGGGAGTGCAGCGCAGGTACAACTCCCCACACCACACGATAGCCAATAAGCGAAGCAAGTCCAGCGGTAAATACATTGCTCATGAACACTGGACCAGCGATTTTCCCGAGCAGCACCGCAAGTCCCATACCACCGGTAACGGTGACGACTTCCCGTGAGGTTTTCTGAAACGGGGTCATGGCTAGCATAGCGCTCTCCTTGGAAATCTCAACCGTAGCGGCATTTGGAGCCGCAGCTGGTGGGGGACCGGTTCGAGGCGCGGGAGGCAGGATTTCGCCATTTTGCGTAACAATTGAGCCACGAACAACCTCGTCCGTAGGGTCTATCCCGAATTTCTTTTCCTCAGGGGCCATAGAGAGAAGGAATTTGGTGATATTATTGGAGTACAGGGTTGACGATTGTGTTGGAAGTCGTGAGGGAAGATCAGTATAGCCTAACAAGGTTTTAGTAACAACCCATGCCGATTCAAGGACACAACGAACCTATAATAGTAACGCCTTTATGAACAGATAGTTGTCCGGAAACAGTCAATTCGCAATTTCCGCCAGCTTCAGCTGCTAGATCGACTATCACGGAGCCTGTTTTCATTGCTTCTACCATCTGAATCCCGGATTGGTCAACTGTTTTAATTTCAAGCAAGTTGTTCCATGTAGTGTATAACGCACCTCCTTTTTGATCAACTTGGGGGCGGGGCGTCCGGGAATCAAGGCCGTGGTGATCACGATGTCTACTTCTTTGCACTGTTCCATGAATAGCTTCATTTCAGCCTCCAAGAATTCCTTTGACATTTCCTTTGCGTAGCCACCAGTACCAGTGCCATCTTCCTGGATATTGACTTCAATGAATTCAGCACCAAGAGACTGTACTTGTTCGCGCGCAGCGGGTCGTGTGTCAAAACCCCGTACAATTGCTCCTAGACGACGGGCCTGCACAAACGGTCAGAAAAGAGCAGGAACATTATTGTTACAAAACGGGAAAAGAATACGCACGGCACCGATAGCACTTAGACCAGCTACGCCAGCTCCAATAACGAGAACTTTGCCAGGAGGGATCTAGACCTCCGATTAGTTTAAATACACCGGCGTCATTCCGACGATTACAGGAACAGTTTTTACCTTTCTATAGCGTTGAAGTATAGGTCGTTAGCAAATTCAAGTTCTAACCTCACGGAGCCATCACAGGAATAGAATTGGAATTCCCTGCTTACCCAGCTGCTGTAACCTGACCAGGGAGAAACCGGCCAAAATGGTTCGAAGCCTCGAGGATAGCTTTATATCCAGCAATATTTGCCATAGAACTAAGAAAGCCATAAGCATATAAAGTCCACTGTTTCAAAATAAAATAAAATAAAATAAAGGGCGGATAAATTCTCCAATATTACCTAAGGGCATCAAACACCTGTGCGCGGGATATGCGAGGGATCATATCCATCGCAAACGAAGTTACATGGCGAGCAGCCAACGCATTCACCACTTCCTTATTCTGTGCCGGGTATAGAAACGAAATAAGGGTGCTTCCCTCACGGAGGGCAGCCACCTCATTGTTGGAGCAGCCATTGAGTGAGGGAGGGCGTACTTTCAGCAAGATATCACTATCTTGCCAGACAGCTTTCCTATCCACGAGTGTTGCACCCGCCTTCTCGTATGCATCATCTGTGAACTGAGCTTGAGCTCCAGCACCACGCTCGATCAGGACTCGGGCGAATCCCTTCTTTAGCAACAGAGCAGCATTCTGCGGGGTTAGGGCAATGCGACGCTCGTTTGGGAAGGTTTCGAACGGAATTCCAACGGTGAGGGCGGACCACGGAACGCAGGTGATCAGATTCGGCGGGGAGTGGGGTTTCCTTTGCACTTCGCTCCATGGAGGAGGGCTAGCGGAGAAACGCCGGTGTTGGAGGGCTGCCCACAAGTTAAATACCTCCCTTTATTAGTCACGGAAAAACGCGTCGTGTGAGGTCTGGAAATAAAATCAATGAAGCCCTTTTCAAGGGCAATTAAACCCACCAAAGAGCGCAGCAGTCAGGCGCTGGGTGAGTTTTTCGGAGTCCGGACTGCAAGGCCGTCGCAGAGCCGGACGTATTGTCAATGGCCAGCTCATGCTCGCGATTTCAGACCTATGGCGCGGACGATGGGGTTCTAAAGCGATGGAAAGCTGGCATCTGCCAGACACGGAAAAGGTGGTGATCCAGTATCCCGATGGGTTTGGTGCTTGTTCCAAACTCTGCTCAAGTTTCAGAGTCTAAGTTCGGGGGTAAAAGAGGCCGTCGAGGTTGCTTTCGGGGGGTTGCATGCTACGGCAGATGCGGGGGACCGTTCCACCAGAAGCAGGCAGCGCAGATTGTTTGGGACAATGACAAATGAGGGGAAGTGAGAACTACCGGGTGGCCATGCACGATACCTAGGCAAGGTGGTATCGAAGGTCCGTGTTGCAGTGTGTTGGTGGTATGTTTGGGGGTTCAATTGAGGGGGTTTGGTGAAAAGACTGCTACGGTGTGGTTGGTGGACGATTTTTTTTAGCCGAGTGGGATGTTGATGCTGTTGGCTGCAGAGCTCTCAGGCACAGCCGCGGACTTGGAAAATAGCATTTATTCTACAAGGGATGTACTATTTAGCTGTCAATTTTACGAGTCAAAATCCACAGGAAGAAAAATTCAATGACTATTGAAAGACAATCTTAACTTTTTGACCCCTGACAGGGCCAACCAAATCTAAAGTCTCTTGCTATTTTTGCTTTTGCCGCAAGTCCTCCGTATTTGAGGGCTATAGATTGGATTCCGAAGAAGCACTTGGCTAGTTAGGCTGATTCCTTCGGGGGCTAGGAATTGGAGTAGAGGGGAGCAAAGGAAAGCAACACGAGGCCGGGTGCTCTGCTTGCCTGATTACAGCAATTATATATAGATATAGACAGTATCACAGAATCACAAACCTGACTTATTTATGTAATGCAGAATGGGGAGTTCTTGTCGGCCAATCAGTGATTCCAGTCCGCAAAAAATGCATCCCCGAATAGAGTGAGATTCTGGGTTTGTATTTCGCTATTAATGGAATATTTTTTATGAAGTCTAAATGAGAGCTTTACATCCATGTTTAATTATAGAACCTACACACCTCACCTTTTTAGTTATCCGTGGCCGGCACTATCACATCTTCATATGGAGAATCTAAGCCTCTCCTCCAACCTTCACAGATAGTCGAATTTTTTTTTTTTTTTTTGTATCAACAGTCCAGCGCTTAAAAGATCACTGTGCAATCTTAGTAACGAACATGGATTCAACGGGGCAATCCAGGGCAGAGAGAAATCTAGTATCCAATCAACTCTTAACGGGGCTGAAGCTCTTAATTAATCCCGAGCAGCTTAGTTATCATATGTTTGGGATGACTGCTGAGAACAGAATACGTATGCATCCCAGATCCGCTGTTTCAAAAGCCCAGTAACCTCCAGCACAGCCAAGACTGTAGCTACATGTCTGTGCTATGCTGGCGTACAAAAAGGAATTTGAACATCTCGTACTCCGCTTCATTCTCAGAGCAATCATTGAAAACAAAGTTCAGATGCAGGGAAACACTCTTTGTCTGACGGGGGCTTAAAATCAAGACATCTATACACCTTGTGTTCCCAAACAAGCCAAACAATAAGCTTGGAAAAGTTAAGACGGGACCTGACAAGAGCATTAGCCCGGCTGTCGAGGTTGCATTGTTGCATTGTTGCATTGAGCCTTGTTTCTGCTTCCCCTGAGTCTTTCGTTGTGCATCTGATGCCCTGGCATTGCTGCGAGACATCATAGTATTTGTGTTACAAGGGTAGAGAACCTGAGAGGACCCAGGAAATAAATATAATAAGAAAGGGGAAAAAAATTAGACAATTTGAACTTGACAAGGGAAATTGACAAAGGCATTGAAGAATTCCAGTCTCATTCTCGAGAACTACTCATTGATAGGTTTATCAGCGTCATGTCTTGCAATGGACACGGACAGAATCAGTCTATTTTGATGGACAGCATAGATCCATAAACCAGAAGACACTCTCCGCACAAGAAACAGGTTTCCTGCTAGTGGGAGGCAGATTTGGTACTCTCAGGTGCGATAACTTAAAGACCGGTCTGGCTTTGGGAGGACAATTACGAATGGAACGAATTAAGAAGACTGCCTTGAACGTAATGTCTCCGTGGAATTTAAAGAATGAAATGCAGCAAAAACAGCAAAGACCGTGGAGCTCGAAGAAATGGACAGGTGCGAGAAAGAGTTTGCTGGAGTCCTCTGCTGGGTAACTACCAGCAGTCTGATGAAGGATGCGTGAGGAGAGAGTCGAGCCAGCGGCATGCAGTAGTAGTTAAATATGAACGGTAGTTATTATAAACTATAACTACGGCCGAGTCGAGTCAGGAGAAATATCCAGTCCAAAGCGACCCAACAAGCCTTCTTGTTATCTGCTCAATGTTGCATTCTTTGGTGCCTACGTCTTTGATTTTGATTGTTTGTTAAACTTCCACATGTGCTGCGTAGAACAACAGAAGAAAAAACATCTGCCTAGTGGCCAGGGGTTAAGATGCCATTATGAAGTCAATTAAACTATGAATTGGTTTCAGCCAACAGGGGACGGACAGATATATCAAGATTTGTTCCAGAACGTCGAATATTCGAAGGAAGTCAAGGCTTTCCTCCTTTGGCGAGAAACCGTGGAATCGCACATGGAATAATATTTCAAGACTATGACGTTTGTTTTAGAGTTCGCGGTTTCAACAAACTGCGGAAAAAGGGAACCTTGGGGGACTTCGTTCTGTCCAATGCCCGGTCGCCGCTCATCCAAGAGGCCTATCTGATTGCTGCGAGAGGACACGTTTTGGTGTTCCAGTGAATCTACTCTGGATAGGCGTGACTTGGTGATGACGCTGATGCCATGGAAAAAACATAAACGGTGTGAGCATGCAGGCTCTAAGCGATGTGCATGTGCAGCGGCGGAACAAGATGTACCAAAGGGACCTCGGTGGAAACAGTCCCAAGGGATGATTAAAATTAGACCTAGACTTCTCCAGTCGAACCGTCACAAGGTTAGGATCCAGTGTTTTCCCACAAAGGGCGTTAGGCTAAAAATAATATGCGAAGTAAAAATATAGCCAGAAAGTAAAACCAGAGTTTCACCACGAAAAAGTTTCCCGTGATTTTCTATTTTCTATTTCCCCCCCCAAAACGCCCTGTTTTGGACATCCCGCATGAAACTGGCGGAGATCTCCGCACTACAATTGGGCCAATTCCAACGAATCAAAGACGACGACTGGCTGAATCGAATCCTGGGTTCTTCCAGAGATTGGAGAAAAAAACCCTTTCACCACCACCTTCCATTAAATATAGATGTCATACAGGAACGGAATCCGGAATCCAAGAAGTTATTATTTTTAACCCCCCCCTTGCGTGTTCCCTGAGACTCGAGAGGGAGTGAGAGATATTATTATTTTTGGCTGCCAACGTTAGTTATTAAGAAAATGCTCGATTGAACTCGGTGAGTCAACCTCCTCTCCCCAACGCAAGCCCGATCGGGGCTCAACCGGGGGGGGGGGGGGGAGAGGGGGGGAATGTAAACCTTAATTTTACCCCCCTGGTCCCCCGGGGGGGGGCCTAGAACCACAATAGATTTGGGGCGCACTTGGAGTGGCTTGATTGGTTCCTGGGAG
>NW_011371360.1:1978871-2102055 GCF_000150735.1 Paracoccidioides brasiliensis
GGGGGGGGGGGGGGGAGAGGGGGGGGAGGGGAAACATAGCGGTATCCCGTGACCCCGCGGCGGGCTCAGGAGCAAGAACAGCGCGGGCGGCGCACTTGGAGTGGCTTGATTGGTTCCTGGGAGCGTTCTCTGGGGTACCTCGGGCTACCAAGATACATATGCAAGACTCGGCACTGAGACAAGTGCAGCCAGGTACCGGCTCCGCATTTCCTCCGGGTGGTTGGGGGGGGGGGGAAGGAGACGGACGGCGTTGGGGGTTGGTTGGGGGGTTTGGTTGGCCCTTGGGGCTAGCCCAGGGAGCGCGTCGCGGGCGGACCCGAATGGCCACGGAGCTGGCCAATGGGAGCAAAGGACGGGCTATGACTCATAGTCTGGAAGAGGTTCAAATGCGCGCTTGACTGGATGAGGACTAGCCTCTGTGTCGGGGTACCGGGTTGGGACTAGCGGCAATCTGCCCTGTCAGCCTCTTGCGCTAAGCCGCTTTGGGTCACGCGGAGGCCTGCCTTGAAGAATAATATTAATAGTTGCCTGATTCCCACTTCTGCTAAAATTTTCTCTTCTTTTTTTTCTCTTGTAAACAGCCAGCTTGGAAAACACCCCACTCTCAACTATATATCATCATCATTTTCCCCCCCCCTCCCCCCCACCTCCCTCCCCCCCAAGTCGGAACAGAACGTTGTTTTGTTGCATCGAGACAGGAACCGCTTACCCAACACTGAATAATCAAATCCGGTCAATCAAGAGGAAACTCCACACGACAATGGCTTCCTTCTAAGCCTCTGGCTTTTGTTTGATCATCCTCTCTTCCTGTCTCTCCGCCAAGGACAGATATCATAGCTTCCATCCAGTTGACAACTCAACCCCCCTCGTCTCCCCCTTCAGAGTCTCCTTGCCAAGGACCTCTGGACTTTGTAGCTCAGTGTAGCTCGAATTCCTCGCTCCCCGTCACCATTCCACCGTTCGACATCACGTCGTTCAACACGGACAAACTACAGCCACCATGCTCTTCTCAACCCCCATCGTTGCAGCCTCCGGCTCAAGACAATCCGCACTTTCATCAGGACGACTTTGTATTGTACCCCAGTCCTCCCAAGACTGTTCGTCAAGCGCGTCACTTTGCTCAGCGTGCGCCCGTCTCCTCCGCGAGTACCCCTAGGACCCATTCCCAGACTTCTTCGGATCTGGCGTTATCTTGCACTCAAGATCCTCAGCGGCATTTGTATCATCCACCGCTGCTGAAGAACGTCGTTTTCAGCGGCTCCCTCGTTCAGGATCCCCGAGTAGCCAAAGTTATTTCGCAGTCTCAAGGGTTCTCTTCGTCGTCTTCAAACCAGTCCAGTCCTTCTGGGGCGAGGCCCGCAAGTTTCTACGCTGCTTCGGCCCCCTCCAGTTCACCTCGATCCAATCGTCCCCCAGTTCCATTGTTCAACAATAGCGCGGAAAACATTTCTTATCAGAACTTGACCAGTCATCAATCCTGTCGTCGCATCATGTCTACCCCTACCATCCCGCAAGGTAAGTTCATTTTGCTGTCCCTACAACCACGTAAACCCTGCAAGTATGGAAATGCCAACGCTGCTCTAGATTTTGCCGAGTTGCTCGACTTCCCTGCCCACCTTGGTGCAGAGGACCTGTTGTCTTCTGCTGGCACTATTAATTTCACCTCCGTCAACAATTCTCTCAAGTTGACCGACACGGCCACTGTCTCACCCAAGGATCTGATGTTGGATGTCACTTTCCCTCCTTCGACTTCTTTCACGGATATCAGTACTCCTTCCTTCGATTCTCCCGGTTATTTTAGCCAAAACACTTCGCCTCTTTTTTTCGCAGATTCCGATCTTGCCCCCGGCCACGAGCACTGGGACTCTTTATTCCCTAATGACCACTCTTGTTCAACCATTGAGAAGTCCAGCTTGATCCCAACCTTGCCCAAGCCTGTTTCCGCTTCGGTGTCTTCCTCCTCTCCGGCGCTGAAGGGTGAATCTTCGTCCGAAGGTTCTCCTCGCCCAGGCCGTTCTCATCTTCGTCACTCTTCTATTTCGGGTGTGAAGCCTCGTCATCGTGAGAAGCCTCTTCCACCAATCGAATATGATCCAAAGGATACCACTGCTGCCAAGCGTGCCCGCAATACTGAGGCTGCTCGGAAATCCCGTGCTCGCAAAGTTGAGCTGCAAATGCAAATGGAGGCCAAGATTGCGGAGCTGGAAGCCTCTTTAGCTGAATCTCGTAAGCGAGAAGCTTACTGGAAGTCGGTTGCTGAAGCTAGGGAGTGAACTTTCTTCTTGACTGTCTAGACGTTGACTTAAAAAGTTTTCCTCAATGTGTTGCCTTCTTGTTTGTGTGACTTGATCTGACGAGAAAATATCTGATCTGCCGCTTGCCAATTTTCGTTCTTCGTTTTCTTGCTGGAGTCATCAGTGATGATGGGAGGTTGGGACACAGACCGTGTTTTCAGTGGAACTGTCAATTTAATATTTGGACAGAGGCCGTGCATGAGCTCTTCTCGTCTCATGCCCTGTATCCTTGTTATTCTTTGCAGTGTCACTTCATCTTCAATCTTCCATTTCTGTGTCGACCGATCGACCGACCGACCGATTTGTTAAATATTTTGTTTTCCTTCTTCGGGTTTTGACCTCGACTCGGATCGTGATGGTTCGTTCTCTTTGGATTCTGTTATTGCAGCCACATCTGAGAGACCACTCCCCACTTTCTCCTTCGGCCATTTGGCAACTATTGTTTTTCTCCTAACCGGCCGGTTCTGACTGTCTCCTCGCCGCTACTTTGGCGGGATTGACTCGTGGCCCAGTTGTGTACTTTTAATTGAGTTTTTTTGTTTTTCAGCCTTCGAGTCCCTCCATTTACTGCTCTACTATTATCTTATTGCTTGCTGTATTACTGACAATATAGAACAAAACACAAAAAAAAGAACAGAGTATAGAATTGATTGTTGTTCTCCTTCTCTTAAACACTACTTTAGTAAGGAATTGGTAATTCACTGACAACGAGAATGAATTTCTCCCCAACTCCAGACGTAGTGTTTCATGGAAAAGGAAAATGATCCGAGAGTTCGCATGATCAGCGGCGATCACTTTTGCTTGCGGATGGAACTGCATAGTTACGGATGTCATCACTTGACATTTCAGGGTCCCGGCGACACCCACGTGAACACAAGGCTGCAAGAGGGCGGAAAAGCGAGGCAAAAACTGGCTTCAGGCACAGACGCAAAAATTATGTCATATGTCAGATAACTCTTTAACTCCTCTATTGTTATTTACAGTGCCTTTACAGAACTAATAAGAAAGAGAGGGGGGAAAAAAAAAAGGATTAAAACCACAACCAGCGAATCAAGGAGTGTAAGGGATAGATAGCCTTTTGAATTTTTCTTGATCCTGGAACCGCTAGGGAAAAAAAAAAAAAAAAAAAAAGGAAACCCCTTCCTCCTTTGAAGTTCTGAAGCCATCACAATTCATCCTCAAGCCACATGCATGCTCTCTAAAGGAGATCCCACATCCAGAGTCAGTCTACATCGTTTTCATCCTCTAATCTAGGCTCTGACGATGCATGAGGGCAATAACTCTGTATTACCTCCGCAACAGCCTTATACCCTTGCGGTTTGGGATGGAAGACGCGTGCCAGACCTGGTTGGTTGGGATAGCGATTGATAGAAAGACCATTTTTGTCATCGTCGTCGCCGCTGTCATTACCGTCGTGTGGATATTCCAAATCTTGCTTATGTTGCACCATAGCAATCCCACAGGCAGCCCGGTAGCCCCAGTCGCCCGAATCCAACGACTGTTGCGCACACTTGTCCAAGTCCATGTCCGGGTCGAAGCCCGGATCGAGGGCATCGTCACGAGTCAGGTTGGCGGAGCGGAAATCAACATCGAAAAACCATGTGTTATCCCCATCAGTCGGCGTCGATTTACCCGGTTGGCAGAAGAGATGATTCTTGAACTGAGGTGCCCAGTCAACCCAGACAATTCTATCATCCCCCCTTTCGTTGATGATCTCAACTATTCTCTTGTTCAGATGGAGGGATACATCATTTAGTTGTCTCCGCAGTCGCACCGTAAGCTTTGGCCGCCACATTTTCCAGTATCCGAAGGACATATTATTGCATTCATCGGTAAGGGCGTCATCGAAGAAGGGACTGTATCCAAGGGCAAGGATGCGAAAGTGCGGGCCAGCCCCTTTGGCCAACAGTTCAGCTAACACCTTATCATACGTTTGCGCGAACTCGTCACTATCGATGAGTTTCAGCGATTTGCTCAGCTGCTCAATACAATTTCCCGACCTGATGCCGTAGAAGCGATAAATGCATGCGTTGAGGATATCAAAGAAACCAGCATCGTTACCCCCAATCGACAACGTGACTAGATCTGTAGGTTTCAGAGCCTTGATCTGCCTAGCGATGGCCCTTTGCTTGTTGAAGGAAGTGCCCGGTATACCCATGACGGCTCCCGAGCAGGCGAGGAACTGGAAGGAGTGGTTTTGTCCGAGAACGCCTGTGCGGATCAATTGCATGGGATAGCTATCTCTAAACCGCCAGCAGGAACGATGAATTTGTTTGCCGGCGGCGATTCCGGCGGCATAGCTGTCCCCCAGCGCCGCATAGTTTGTTATCACAGACGGGATCGTTTGATTTTCGGCGACAAAGGCTGTGGCAGGTTTATTTTTTTTAAAATAGATATTTTCCCGTAGTTAGTAATCAGGGTAAGTTGGGTTTGACACTTTGATTGCTTCCCCCTTTATTTTTTTATTTTTTTATTTTTTTTTTTTTTTGGATAACTTACGCGATGGCAACTCCTCTGCACAATAGGCAGAAAGCAGGGAGGCTAAAAAGCAGTATGCAACACAAAACCTTATGGATGTTGAGAAATACATTATCGGAGGGGATTAAAGGTGGAAAATACATAGTAATTCTATCTAAGGGGGAAAGGGATGCCAAAAGGGGGTTGGTAATGATTGTAGAAGCAAGTTGATGATAGCCTCTGTCCCTTTTGCATGTAGCAAGAACAACAACAGCATCCGTCCGCTTGATACCGGCACTGACAACACGGGGAGGCATCTGCATTTTCATTAGGAAACAGGCAGGATCTATTCTCCATATACTTCAGAGGTTGGGCGAAGCCATATCATCCGCCGTTTGTGCTTGCACAAGTTGGTTTGTTTGTTTACTCGGTTCAGCGACAGTTTGTTGAAGGGAAGCCATCGCCCTGCTCGACCATATCATACAGCAAATAAATGGCTGTCTGATATATATATATATATATGGCTGGCTACACTGCTGTGAGCTGTGATATCGTGGACGACGCTGCCCTTATATCTCCTGGGAAGACGTCCATACATCATTCTGTTTGACGGTTGGGCGAACCATAGGATGCATAGAATGGAAGATTTCAAGGGTAAAGATGGGGGAAAGTGAGTGGAAGAAGTATCTCATCCACGGATCTCATCCTAATTGCACCTTTCTTAACCCCAAACAAGGAGAGTTACATGGGTCGGCACAACAAGGGCTACATAGCTCACAGCGGGCCCACGTTGTAAGAAGCTGAAGAAGTCCAACACGGGATGTTGTAAGTTAGTTTTACTTAAGACGCCTGCAAAGAGGAGGGATCGTGCCTATTAGTCAGCAACCAC
The DNA here is from genome assembly GCF_000150735.1 of Paracoccidioides brasiliensis. Taxonomy (NCBI): domain Eukaryota; kingdom Fungi; phylum Ascomycota; class Eurotiomycetes; order Onygenales; family Ajellomycetaceae; genus Paracoccidioides; species Paracoccidioides brasiliensis. The sequence continues at coordinate 1,984,512 of NW_011371360.1, forward strand.
CTGATCCCGGCGAAGTCTCTCCGAGGCCCTTGATCAGAGCTTTGAACAGTGTGGTTTTCTTATATGCAAGATGGCAATCAATGACCCATAACTGCTTGGTTTGGATACATGAGGATCCCCAATCCTACTGTGTGGGCTAAGCTGAAAGATGACCTCGGGAATCGTTCAACCGCAGACACACCGCGGTGATGGCAGCGGGGCATCCGCCCACATTCCAGTGGTCGATTTCTCCAGATGGGTCCCAGAAAACACACCAGAAGAACGGATGAAAGTCGCAAAAGAGATCGTGTCCGCATGCCAGAATGTTGGCTTTGCATATATCATTAATCATGCCATTTCCCCGGAGCGGCTGGCGGAGTTGTTCGCTTGGTCAGAAAAGTTTTTTGCGCTCAGCGCGGAAGAAAAGCTCCAAGCGCCACATCCAGAGGGTTCCTTAATCTATCGCGGATATTCCTGGCCGGGCCTCGAGAAGGTATCTCAGGTGATGAGCGATGTAGCTTTGCCAGAATTGGCGAAGAAGCTACGAGAGGTTACCGATTATAAGGTATCTTTGAGTTATAATAATGTTTAAATTTACTATGCCTCGCTGCTATCCATCATGTAAAATTTGCTTTCTTTGTATTGCGCTCATATCATATATATTTTTCTTATGCCTGTGTAGGAAAGTTATGATATGGGGAGCGACGAAGCTTCGCACCAGCCAAACGTCTGGATTCTTGAAGATACACTCCCTGGCTTCCGAGACTTTATGACCAAGTTCTATTGGGAATGCTTCGGAGTTGCTAGCGACATTCTCAGAGCAATATCCATTGGTATTGGTCTTGAAGATGAGAATCACCTTCTTAAATTGCACTCTGGCCACAACAATCAGCTTCGGCTTCTCCATTATCCTTCTGTGCCGGCCGCAGCGTTGGAAAACGAACAATATGCTCGTATGCCCGCCCATACGGATTGGAGCTCGCTAACCATGCTCTTCCAGGATGACTGTGGCGGTTTGGAAGTGGAAAGCATCGAGCGTCCTGGCGAGTTCATTCCTGCCACCCCGATCAAAAACGCCATTGTTATCAATGTTGGGGACCTGCTCCAAAGATGGAGCAATGGTAAGATTATCTTCTCGTCTCCTGTTAACACACAACCCCCCCCCCCCCCCCCATCTCTTCGGTCCTTCCTCTTGCGAAAAGCCCAAATTACGAATAAGAGTGCAATTGAAACTGGAGGATTTCAATGTTTATAATAAAAATTGTGAAATCATACATATATCCTGCAGTTACATTTTAACTTTTGACAGATCACCTTCACTCAACCTCTCACCGCGTCACAATCCCCCCTCTCATTGATCGCCTTGAGGGAGTCAACCGCATGGTCAGGGAACGTTATTCTATTCCGTATTTTGTCGCCCCGGACCCCACGTCAGTTATTGAGTGCCTTCCCACCTGCACCAGCGAGAGTAATCCTCCCAGATACTTCCCCATTTCGCAGGGCGAATACAATCGAATTCGATCCATGATGCACTACCCAAACCCAGCAGCCGAAGCCGGTGGTGGAATAGCGTATTGATATCGGGAGTTCTGTTTGATTAGTTAATGATTTCTATCATTGCCTATAATTTGCAAGTCAGGTTGATCGAAGATGTAGGTTGAATAAACTCTGTTTTTAACTAATAGGCGACTCTAGTATAACATGCAACCCACTCAATTTTAAATATCCGTTGAGTTGTGTGGACTGGATTGGTGGTTCTAGTTTTCTTTCCTTTTTTCCTTCTATTCCAGTCATGCCAGTAATGTATTTATGGATCTAATGCAATAACTACCTACCCACGTGGCGAAGTTATGAAAACCGTTTCTCATATTGTTGGAAAGGCCCCATGGGGGATTCCAATTCACCGGTTAGCGGGGGTCATGACGCCGTACTTTTCAATACGACTCTACCAGCTCGTCTTTATGTAACAACAATCTTGAATTGAACCTTCTCAACTGTAACCCTACAAATGGAACAGCAGAGCTTAGAAAGTCACATTTTGCCAATAGAGAAAGCTTCATTCGCATCCTATTTGCAGGTGAGCACAGGTACATCATAACTACTAAAAGACGATAATTAGCATTCTGTAGGGAATATCACCATCTAGGGGGAGGAGAGTTGCCAACCGTGCAGGCGTGTGAAGAAGCTTAATTTGCAATTGATGAGAGGAACAATGTTTAGAAGAGCAGCAGGTATGTACAAACACATGCTTGCAGACAAGGTATGAAAAATGCCATTCTGTAAACAGACAATTGGGAAAGGCATGAAGAGAAAGGAAAAACAAAAGTATCCATGGCACTCTACCGGAATCCAGATCCAAAGATTCCAAAGTCAAGCAAGTCCATAACAGCTTTCAAAAAGACGAACTGAACATTGAACAAAATATTCTCTCCATGTAACACCGCCCAATTCGCACAATCCAAAATGTCAATTTTATCTCGAAAATCTCTGTTGAAAATGCCATCATAGCCCGTATAGAGTTAAAAGAATCAACCGAATAAACGCCACTCAATATATATTCCAAACAAGTAATCAATTTACTTTCAAAAAATATCTTTCAGTAGATGCTCTTCCAAATCACCACCATATGTATATGACCCAAAAGTCGTCCCCTCATTTATTCTGAACCACATCAGTCGAAACATAAATCACACTTTCCTTTGCTTTCGTCCTGAGGAGGGACGTATAACTTTGGCACTTCGTCGCTGTACAAGTCTCCTCGCTTCCATCCGAAATCCGATCTTATATCCAATTTGAACTGCGCCGTGCCCCATGTGGAATTCATCGCGCAGGGGCCAATGTCTTCGTCGGGCATGGACGACTCGATGGCTCGAATTTTCGCGCGATTCCGCAGCTTCTCGTTGACTCGGTGGAGAATTCGCGCCCGGAGCATCACGAAGCGGTCAGACATATCTCCAAACGTTTCTAGTGGCTGGACGTTGAAATCGAAAATGGCATTGCACTTGTCGCAACTGCGGGGAGCTCTGGCGCACTTGTGGCAAGACAGCCTTTGCGGGTGATTCATGACTTTGCAGTAGACCATGTCCCAAAGCTGTGAGTTCTCGGGGAATTTCAAGTGATCGCACACTTTGATCAAGGAGTTCTGGAGTTGAGGGCCGAAGAAAGCCTCGCGGTCGAAGACTTTGTCATAATCGACACGGATGGTAAAGCATTTCTCTCCTGCTGTTCTGGACACATCATAGGATCCTGTCTCCTTCTCATGTGGAACAATCGAGCAGACGTATCGCCCGTCCGATAGTCCAGAAATTCGACCAGGGCATTCACGGTCGACGAATTCCTGGGACTCTCCGTCGATGTTCTTGAAGTTGGATATGTAGACTCCGGTAATCATGCCGTTACGTATGATTCGCCATTCGCAGGTAATTTCGTCAGTGTCGATCCGCCTCTCGCAGGTAAAGCTAGGAGCACACCCAACAGAGCAGTTTTGTTTCTTCGGATGCATTTCGAGACACCAAATGCAGGCGATGTCTGTGGGTGAGTCGCGTTGCAAACCCTGAAGAAACTTAAACCGGTGGTATTCCATTGGGAACGGTTCATGGCAGGGACGACAGAAGAACATATCAGACGTCTGTGGAAAGTCCATTGCTCTCAAGTCGCCGTTTGCGAAGAACCGATACGCTCCTGCCAACAGTCCGTTAGTCAGTTAGTCCGTACTGCGGCCACCCAATGCCGCTCTTGCTGCTGTTTATGCATGTGACTTACCCTTGGAAGCAAGGGCAAGTGAGGCCAGGTCTGCCGGGCCCAGGTGGCTCACGATTTTGAGCAGGATTTCGGGCGGGAGGTTAGCTAACCCCGCCCCGTTGCCTCTTGGGGTGGAACGCCGAGTGGTGCTTTTCTTCTTGTCGCGGCCTCTGCTCTTCTGGGCTTGACGCCTGTTGGCTTTGCGACTACAGCTCATAGTTAGGAACATGTTTCCAGGGAGCGGAGAGCAGCGGAGAGCAGATGGAAAACTTACGCAGACATTTCTGGAGATGAATAGGTAAAACGAGTGCCTGCTGGGATGTTCTCGCGCTAGATTAAAATACAGGATGTGGATGTGTATATATGAATAAGTTGAATATATATAGCGGTGCTTTTCCCCTACAATCCTATACCAAGAGGTTGAAATGATGTCGGAGTGGAGGAGCTTTTGCTTGGGAAATGGAAGAAAGGGAGTCCCAACACTATTTATATACTCCAGACGAAAGGTTAAAATGATCTAATGAGAGACCTTGATCAGCGATCTTAAGCTGTAAAACGGGTTGTCAAATGGCGAAGAGAGAAGGCATATTTAGAATTCAAGAATTGGGGGAGGCGGTTCCCGGCGCTGGGGGAACTTGTAGGTAAGAAACGCTTGCTTGTAGTTTCCGGCATAATGGGAGTAAGCCCACCCATCCAGCTGGACTGGATTAGAGAGAAAGACGTCAAAAAATACATATCTCCCAAGAAGGAAATAATGCCTGGAGATAAACTCTGGGTTTCCCCCTGACCTGGAAAAATGACGTCAAAATTGGACTTCGCTGCGAATCCGTTTACCGCGAATAATTATATCAATGAGACCGCCCACCACCCCATCAAACTCATCGCCGCTACAGAGGATGCAGAAAGCAAATACCTTCCAGATGGTATATATGCAAAACAAGCAGACGGCATGTGAAAGAGCTCTGGTCGAATAACTCTCTGATGACAGATACAGCATGGGCTGTTGGCCTGAGCATTGCGAAGCAGCCATCCCAATTAGACATAAGTCTATGATTAAAAAGAAAGAGACATTCAAGACTTGAACAACCCGAGACCTTGACGTGACAAGGTCTGCAAATACGCAAACGAGGGAACGGATGGATAAATGGATGGGGGTTTATTAGGGATTGACACTCTTGAGGAATTTCCCCTCCCAGATGGCTATCCGATATAACACCGTCATGGCTGAAGATATCCTATACAACTATACTTCTCAACAGGAAATTCCACTACAGGAATTGAACTAAGGAACGTCTTCTTTTTATTTTTATTTTTATTTTTTATTTTTTTAAAATAAACAATCTGCACCATGGGGAATCGTCGTTTATTTTTTTTGCACAGCAAGCTGATTGCATGGCGGTTTTGGGTGGAAGGTTGGACCAAAGTTGGTTAGGTTAAGCTTAATTAAACTTCGGGGCTAACGGTCTAGCAAGCCTCGCGCAGATCACAATGCAACTGATATATTAAACTTCGATACCACCTCACAGCCACGATTAGCCAATTGAATCTAGTGTTTGTGTCATTCTAGAAGGGGTTCTGACATCCACAAGCCTATTTTAGACCCACCAACCTAGTTTGACATCGTAAACGTCAACATGCACCCAAACATACAAAAAGCATTCGGATATCCAAACGGACACTCGAAGCGAGACAATTCCTAATACTTGAAGACGATGGCTCAGAAATAAAATTGGGTCAGAGAAATAGAACGACTGGTGTCAGAAGAGAGAGAGAGAGTCTGAGGGATTTGCGGAAGAGGTCACTACCACTATGGTGTAGATAAAGTAGATGATTAGGGGAGAGAAATCGAGATGGTGGTGAATGCCATAAATATATGTTGTATAGACATTCAACAAAAAATAATTGAAAGCAAAAGAGGAGTATCAGAAAGCACCTCTGAAACATACATAAATTGACACTCTTACCCTCTCTATCACCAAAAATATATCATTTCGTCTTTCGTTAAAACAGTGACAAGGTGGGTTGTGCCGAACTGCTCTCATCTTGCAGCTCAACCTCCTATCATGTCAGTATCCACAAGAGCCCCTGTAACGTCAAGATGAAATGTCAACGATGGACAGAGGAAAGTAGATAGATAGCAGTTGCAAATAAACCAAAGTCGAAACAGAATAACAATTGCGCGACGTCTATTCGCTGAGAGCTGGTTGTTGTGCCATTGGAACAGTTATGAGATTCGGATGAAAACTCCTTGAGCCCACCAGAAAGAGAGCTGAGAACTCAGATTAGAGGAGGGAGCTCATATTCCTCCATACTCCGTAGTGAAATATTCAGCCGGGGGAATCAGTGTTTCCAACATGATAGATATAATATCGGGAGTCAATGCCCAACTGCCCGTTCCGCGACACCAAAATTTCTGCGGCTGCTGGAATGACGTCATTGCAGAAATTAGTGTTTACTGCAGCCACCGGTTGGTCCAAGCACCTTCCAATTGGCTGTCCGGAGCCGCAGGATAATCCGTTTTCTTTAGGAGCCTAAGCTGTATTTGGATAGCTCCTGCTTCGTCACGTGCCTCGCCGTCTGGCCGGGAATTGCGATACTAAAAGAGTTCGCCGCAGCTGGAAGCATCACAAATACGAAAATCTTGGAACTTGGCTGACGTTTACATATTTAACAGATGTTTGAGGAGATAGAGAGGGTGCCTTGACCAATTGCAGCCCGATACGGCCCTCTGACTCACGCTTGGTTTTCATACTTGTCTATCTATAATCACGATGCACATCCAAGGGCAGAATTAATTTCCCTGTATTTTGCCGGCCAGTTCTTCAAGCGGCCGGGTCACAAGCCGCCATCTGACCTTATACAGCTTTCCTGCAGTCCGCGGTATGCAGCAGCTATGTCTAATGGCTCCACAAACCGTGTCCAGCTAAAGGCCTCTTCGTGTGCGTCTCCCACAGTGCGGGGTCCCCAAGATACAATATAGCTGCTAACGGTCATTCCAGCCTCAAAGCCAACGTTCCATTTCGCTGCCGGCCTGGCCTCTGGCCTCACATCCGCCGTCCTTCTCCAGCCCGCCGACCTCCTAAAGACAAGAATCCAACAAGGGCGCCAAACGTCCTCCCTTCTCACCACCGTTCGCAAAATCCTTGCATCGTCCCAGCCAATCCGCGGTCTCTGGCGAGGGACACTACCCTCCGCGCTTCGAACCGGATTTGGGTCCGCTCTCTACTTTTCTACTTTGAATGCGTTAAGGCAAGCGGTATCAAATAGGGACGCCTGTGTGTTACTTTATAGCCAATATGATACCCTGCCAAAACGCACTTCCGCACTTCCCCAGCTCTCACACACGGCAAATCTCGTGACGGGGGCCTTTGCTCGAACAGCCGCAGGGTTCGTCATGATGCCTGTCACTGTGCTCAAAGCACGTTATGAATCAGACTTCTACGCATACCGCAGCCTTTGGGGAGCCGGTCGGGACATCGTGCGTACTGAGGGGTTTCGTGCTCTATTTTCGGGCTTTGGTGCAACTGCCATTCGTGATGCTCCATACGCCGGCCTGTACATTGTGTTTTACGAGCAATCGAAGAAATATCTTTCCTCACTTGGCTTTGGTGGATCTCCGTCGCCGGTATGGCCGCCATCCGGGGAGCAGAACACCATAGACACCGCTGAACGGCAATCTACCCCCTCGTCAATATTGGTGAATTTTGTTTCAGGTGCATTGGCTGCTGGCTTAGCGACAGCTATCACCAATCCTTTCGACGTCGTCAAAACACGTCTGCAGCTGATGCCCTACAAATACCGCAATATGGTCCATGCTGTGCAACTCATGCTCCGCGAAGATGGAGTGCGGAGCCTATTTTCAGGCTTGGGCTTACGGATGGGCCGAAAAGCAATCAGCTCTGCACTTGCCTGGACTGTGTATGAAGAGCTAATCCTGAAGGCTGAAAAGAGATGGCCAGATGAAGATAATATTGAATTGACGCCCTGATCTGCTTTTCGCTTTCATTGATGCAATCCTTGCAATCTCAACGGCCTTTGTATGATAACATACCTCTCCAGATTATAATTGCATATTATGTGCATTTTAACTTTTTTGACATGTTACTCTTATTCGTCTGCTTCTGGGAAGCATGGTTTGGGGAAATGTGGGTGGGTCTTGGATGTCGACTCTTCTCAACAATTCCATGTACCATAGAATGGGGGAAACGGGCCTGGGTGAGCATTCAAGCCTAGCATTTCGCTAGTATGTACAATAAAGAAAAGAATTATGATTATTATTATTATTATTTGGTATCAGGGAATTCGCACCAATTGAAAAAATAATGAGTATAATAATATAATTAAAATATAAAAGGCAAATGAGAAAGCGTTTCCGAAGCCGTACATGACCGGCCCATCTAGAGGGATTATCGGAATGCGAAATGCATGATTCCGCCTAAGGATCGACCACCCTTCCGGCCCGGTCCTATATTGAAAATGGGGTGGATGAAAATCAAAAATAGAATAGAATAAATAGAATTAAAGTAATGATATGAGCCCAGGTCATGCTAGACCAAAGAGTGATCCAAAGATAGTTGCTGTATTAGAGAAAAGTCGCCTATAAAAGCGAAGGGTCGGTTGCTGGATACAAATAACCCCATCAAATGCCGCTCGCTCCCTTCTCCCCTGTCTCGCCCAAAGCGGACTCAGCAAGTAGCGTTTCATGGTCACCACTGTTTTGTGACGGATTGAACACTTCCTGCTGTTTGTCCGTAATTGTTGGTACAGACATTGCCCCGGTGCAGCTCGACGCTTATGCTGCCGTTAACGATGTTGTAGCAGCAGAAGCACCATATCCACTTCAACAATGGTTAAGGGGAGAAATGACTCGTCAGAGGCTTGAACAGACAGCATAAACAAGAAAAATCGTTTCAGTAAACAGGAGACTGAGAGTGCGAATCTGGTACGTAGATAGATTGAAAATTGAGCAATAATGCTCGAATCATGGATTTATAAACAGAAATTTGAAATGAAAAAAAAAAGAAATGAAAAGAAAAAATTTGGGGGGGGGGGGGGGCAACTGCCAGAGGGGTATACGGAATGATACAACAAATTTACCACAGCCAAGCACTACGCCGTGGTGACTTCTTCCGCGACGGTCGAACTAAAAACATCTCATCCCGATCCCTGACTCGGACGCCTACATGTGGTTGCGGGGAAGGAGGGGCAATCAGTAGCTTTTGGCGGTCTCGTAGATTCCGGGTATGTTCGAACAGATCCTCTTGCACATCGTCACTAATCATGCGCTTAATAAGAATGAATCCCCCATCGCGCTGCGAGTGCATTGATTAGCTATTTGATCCGTTCATGGCTGGTGGTAGTTTAAAGTGTTTTGGGGTTTTTGACGCCGGGGGAGGAATGAATGGACGCCAGAAGAAGATACAGAAAATGAGGGCCAAGGTAGGGGATAAAGGGGATACTCACATCATCCCATTCCCACGGTATCTGGAAGGCATCTAGTGTTTCTGGTGAAATATGGTGGTGGGAAACCTTAAAATGGTCTCGTAAGTATGGACACATTTTGATACTTGGGGAATATCGGACTTAGTTGTTTAACACACCTTGATATATGTTGGCTTTTGGGTTGGTCGAGCAATCGGGGTCGCTACCAACTTCCCTTCTCCCTTGAGGATGGCCGTAATCTGATCATTAGTATAACCGGCCTTTGCGAGCGTCACCCTAGCACGGGTTTCAAATTCTTTGTCTGCTTTTTCTTTCTCTTTCTCTTCTCTTTTCTTCCTGTCTGCTTCAGCTCTATGGTAATCTTCGATCGCCTGTTTCTTTAATTGAGCTTCGTATTCTTTGCGCTTGTTTTCGTCGGCCTCCTGTTTGGCTCGTTCAGCCTCTACCTTCTGGCGAATCCGCTTCTCACGATCCTTTTCAGCTTCTTCTTCTTCCTTGGCTTGCGCGCGCCGCACCAGAAGCTGGTCGTCAATGAACCTTTGCGTTTCTAGGTCATGTTGCATTTGGAGTAACCTTTCTATCTGTACTTCGGTTTCTAAATCTCGGCGAGATGTGCTGCGTTCCTTGCGTTCGCCCCTGTGGTCCGTTCGATCCTTTATCCGTTCTCTTTCACGCTCCACTTCCCGTTCCCTATCCCGAATTCGCCTCTCTCGGTCTTTCTGCAGCTCTTTTATCTGATCATCTAATTTCTTCGCCCGGTCTTCCAGCAAAACTTCCTCGCGCCGCTCCACAAGCCTTAACCTATCTAGTCGGAGCTGCTCCTCGAAATCGACGTGAGGAGAACGGGATTTGGATCGTGGTCGCCGATGGTGGCGGAGTTGCTCTATCTGGTCTTCTATGCCTAGAAAGGCGTCATCATCGACGAATGCTCTTGGCCTGGCACGGACGTGGGAATGGGAACGCTCGCGACTCGGGGAGCGATTGTCGTTAACGATATATATGTTGTTGCTCTCTCTACCATGAGGACCCACGGACGAAGCACGTCCACGTCTATGTTTTGGCACCTCCAAGGTCCCGATTTTGGGCGCACGTGAATGAGAACGTTGACGTACCCTAATATGTTGTCGAAAACGAAGCGAGTCATCGTCTGATGAGGAATATGATGAGTTATCGAAGAAAACCTGAGGGGGAGCCATGATGCGGTACTCTGTTGCTTTAATAGGTGAAAAGAAACAGAGTTGATATTAATTAATAAGACTTGTCGACGCTAGTAATGGCCGCTTCTTCTTCTTCCACCAGACACAGAGAGGCTAAGGATGGAGGTATCGCCAAATTGTTTGAGCGTCAATATTGTAGGAAATTTTGATTTCAAAGTTGGCCGGTCGATTTACAGTGTGACGCAAACGACAGGCAAAGAGAGCAATATATCCGTAGGGAGGTTGGGTAGGCGTCCTGCAGCGCTCAGGTAAAAATGCGTGAAAGGGGAGAGAAGTTGGCGAATAAAACACACAGAAAATGTGATTACTTTGTTTCACGTTGTCGGTAGTTAGAAGAAATGCCTTATTTATGTGGTCTCTTGCTAGTGTTGGACTTGATGCGGAGATTTGATGGATCAATTGTTTCGACCCGAAGCGCGGGAGATCCTTGGGCTGCAGCCAGCCAAATGACCAGCAGTTGGGTATCAAGAAGGCACTGATGATCAGAGAAGGGAGATATGTTTCTGGTTTCCCAAGCACGAAGAATGATAGAAGATTTGATTGTGGGGAGTTGTGGAATGTTAGAAGAAAGAAGAGAACGAACTTCCGCTGGATGATGATGTTAGTGCTCAATGATAGTGTCGGTGAGACCTTGACCAGTCACTAGTAACTAATAATCCAACAGCAGCAAGCCGAATTTCCTGAATGTTTTCCTAAGACCAACGTTGTGGGAGGATTCAAACGGTATCACGATAACACTGTCTCTGGTCCAGTGGAGATGAAGTGGGAGCCTTGGAGGGCGCTGGCCAGTTTCGAATGGCGGGGCACCGTCTCCAACGTCGGTGAATTGAGGCTTACTGCGTGGTTAGTTATGCATCGATTTAAGGGCCCAGCGGGAAAAGGGCGGCGCCACCTGAGCGACCAGTTGACCTGTTTTTAGCCCCAGAGAGGTCGAATCATAGAGGCTCGGGGACAGGGACCCAGCATTGGCAGGAATATATAATTGGCCATACTTAAGCCACTCTGTATCACGGGCAGACACAGATTGGATCTGCGCCTGAACCTTTCAAGGTTGGAACTCTTCAGCTCTGAGATGCCCATCTTGAGCCGACGACGCACGCTGGGGCCGTTAATTAGTGCTGCTGATACCTTTGCTTGCTTCCCTCCGAGCACGCACTGAACGGCTGCCTGATGGCAGATCAGGACTCCTGCCTTTGGGGCCGCGTAAATAGATCAGTTTAGCTAGTTATCTGTTAGCCCAGTATTAACCAGCAGGAAGGTTGGCAATTTTCTTTGCATGAAGAACGAAGGATTCTGGTCGAAAACACTGCATGTGTGCTTAGAGTCACGAATCATTCATGAACAGAAAACCATCTAGTTATGACTTGCTCCACACTTAACCATAGGCTTAGATAGATAGGTAACTAACTACCGCTACTCCGTACTCCGTAGGGTAACTATGGCGGGATATAACCTTGGAAAACGCTGCGGCCGGGAATCTTTTCTGGTGGTATTTTCGGCATTTGAAGAGGTTAGCAGGATGTTATTTATTATAATAGGATCCACCACAGTCAATATCTCACCGCAAAATCGGTCCTTCGCCACATATGTCTCCATCAACTTATCCGTGCCTGATTGCCACCTCTCTAACTACAATCTGATCGCGATGTTGGGCGTCCTCAAACAACTCCAACAGTCCGTCCTGTGGATGAAGAAGAAGAAGGGAATGGGAGGCAAACCAGCAGATTGAGATGAAGCCTGGCTTAATCTCGGCTTTACAGTTTTGATGGTGAATGTCAAATGATTGGTATGTTTGACTCGACTGAACCACTGATCTTCTTAGTTGCCCATCTTCTGGTCCCAGTCATCGGGCACATAGGCAGATACTTGATTTTCATGAACGTTGACTTACTATATATCTGGTTATAGCTGTCTATGTAATGTCCTTCTGCCATGATTTTTCAAACCAACAATTCATGTCTCCATTTTGTAGCCAGCCCAAAAAAGCCTAGCAATTCCAATTCCGATTCCCTTGATTCTCAAAATCTCTCCTCTCCACACTTCCAACGACAACCGTCTGAAGAGAAAACGGAAATCAAGAGCTCCTTAGATAAAAAAGGGAATATATGAAACTAAGATGATTAACATACACATACACTCTCATAAAGCGGATGTAACTGGCCCCCTGAGCATAAGCTCCAGATCCCGTTTGAGTGACATACCTGACAGGACCTTTTAGAGCCCAATCCAGCTGGTTTCCTCAAAGTCAGAGGCGATCTTATTAATATACCTAACCAGGCTTTGACTGCGAGATACCGTGCAGTTGGATGGATGCCCGACTTTGCCTAGAAATAATAAAGCATTCGACTTTCGGCATAGGATGGTGCCCTGCATTTTGCTCTGCTTGGTCGCTCTCGCGATATATGAAAATTGCATAACTGAAAGCGCAAATATTCACCCCAATGTCAATATCTAGTGACACCTGGATGTGTAGAACATTTCACCCGCTTACCACCACCATCCTCTGTCTGATACCATAGTCTGATATCCATCCCTGCAACAATATCCATGTCAACCACAGCAAGGCATCATCCAGTATCGTTATTTATCTGCAACACAAGAAACTTTGGGAAGGTTTAGCACTACATCAAATAATGGGCCATTACTGTGGGCTTAAGGGGTAGGAAATATGGTGTAATGAAACGCTTATGCTTGGAGTTGGATAGGGTATTTTAGAAAAGGAGGAAAACACGGTTGTTGTGGATATAGCGATTATCGAGTTATGAATCGGATGAACAGTAAAGTTTTCGACGGCCATGCTCTGTATGTCTGCGGCAAGCTTAGAATGAATCAAGCTTTGACAACTGTTCTCCACTCCTCACAAGATAAATGTTCGCAATGCTTCCCACGACTCAAGATGCCGCCTAACCGTTCCAGATCAACGACGGTTCGCAGCGCAGTTACCCGTCCCTGGATAGGATAGCTCAATGTATCCATAGGTGACCCAACGAAATGACGGACTCTATCTGAATCTGACCGATGTGCTACGGAGTTTGCCCCTAAACAACCGCGAAGATACGGAAGCAGGGATAGTCGCCCCCAATCGGCTTCTATGGACAGGTAGCCGTTCAAGATATACTCTAAAGCCAGCCCTAAACCCATCCGGCGCCAAGCTCATTCATAGGTGGAGGATTATGGGCATACTTTTGAATAGCACGATATATAGAGCTTTTAACTTAGGTCCAACCGCATCGTCATGCCTTTCCACCAGGCTGAAATATTTGGTCAATGTGCTGCCAGCTATTCTTATGTGTTGTTTCCAAATAATGCAGCTTTTTCTCAAGACCGGCGATGTCTGTCTTCAACGCATTTGTCTCGGTCGACAATCGTTTATTCACGGTCGTAATGGGGCTTGCGACAAACCTAAATGGAGTTTGTAAGCAAAATATTTCCCTGTCTTTTTCTTTCCTCGTCACGGGAGGAGGAACTGAAAAATGGAAGTCGGGAACGATGAATTCCAGCTAAAAGTAAATCCATACATTTTGCCAACGCCTTCATATACATTGGTTTCCTTGGGTAACTGGCTAATCTCGCTCGACGTAAGTTCCAGCAAGCGTAGTTCCCGCTGTTTCCCCGAGATCTGTGATTTAACTACGTTGATTTGTTGTTGGGCAGCAATGGCGCGGGTTTCAATTTCTTGAACGAGCTATGTTTCCAAAGACAAAGCAAGGAGTGTCAGAACAATAACCGCCATTGATAGAAGGAATGGACAGCATTAGAAGATACTAAGTTGCGGCTCACCTTTTGAAGCGCTTCTGGAGGTATGGACATTTTGAAATAGGGGGTCGTGAGGGCGAGAAAAGCGGGAGATATGAGTGTTCAAAGAATAGATCGGATTTGAATGAGGCGGAATAATGGAATGCAAGTATCGATTTCTTCCTAATATTATGTTGAAAGACACCGGAAGTTGCAGATAAAGTTACGAGGAGGCTTGTTCGCAAAATGGTTTCCGTAACAATATCGTAGATCACATGATGAATTTCCATAGCACGTGATTTGTATGTCGCTTTCAGCTTGGCAACGCTTGTATTGACGTACTTTACCACCACAGAGACCATCCCCTGGATGGCATTAGGAGACTTTAATATTAGACACACAGCATGGGACTCTACAACTGATAGGCATCCTCAAGCAGGAGAGAATCTGTATAACTGGGCAATCTCTCTTGAACTCCAGCTTCTCAACCCGGCTGAATCCCCTACACATAGACAAGGAGGCACACTTGACCTTGTCTTCTGTGCTGCCAACTCAGCTATCTGTCATATTGCTCCTGAACTGCACTGCACCTCAGATCATGAAACTCTTATCACAACAGTTCAATTATCACAGACTCAGACTCAATTGGTTAAGGAGAAGAAGCTTAGCCTCGCGACCTGCGATGCTGATCGCTTCTTGCAACTACTCACTCCCTTCTCCTCACCGGTCTATGAGGACGTGAATGAGGAAGCGGCGGACATCGTGAAATCTCTCCAACTGGCTCTACAAGGCTCCTGCTCTCTCGCCCCAGGACCCAAGAGTCATCATGCCCCATGGTGGACCCCAGCAGTCAAGATAGCCAGAAGAGTATATCATGCAGCACGTAGACACAGCCCTTGTCAATCAGAACAAGTGGCATTCCGGGCGGAAATTAGAAAAGCTAAGAGAGCATGGAATCACCAGCGAATTGAGGAGGCTTCCTCCTTATCAGATGTCTACAAGATTGTCAAATGGCATAAATACCAACCTCAAGACCCCACCCCTCCTTTACGACATCCCGACGGACACCTAGAACAATCTTGTGCCGGCAAATCTTCTCTACTGCGCGAGACACTTCTGGCCAGACATCTTGACGCGGAAGATATCCCAGAGCATACACCAACAATCCCATGCAGAGAGATACCCTGGATGCCCCTTACAGAGCAGGAAGTCTACAGAGCCACCTGCCAGACACTTAGCACATCTCCTGGCCTGGATGGCATTACAGCCAAGGTTCTTCAAAAGGCATGGCCAGTGATAGGCAATCGAATTGTTCTACTCTTTCAACACTGTATAGATCAAGGAATCCACCCCCAGAGCTTCAAGAAGGCTGAGGTGGTGATTATTCCAAAGTCAGGGAAAAGAGATTACTCTCTACCAAAGTCTTACCGCCCAATCGCACTGCTATCCTGCCTCGGCAAAGGGCTGGAGCGTCTGATAGCTAGACGAATGTCCCATCTCACTCTCCATCATCACATTCTAGCAGAAGATCAGTGTAGTGCTGTTCAACAGAGGTCTGCAGTAGACCTCACCACTGCACTAGCCTGTGACGTACAAGGGGCATGGGACAAACACCTTCTGGCCGGCATGATCACCCTAGATGTCAAAGGGGCCTTCGACGGAGTCCTTCGAGGCCGGCTTCTAAGACGTCTACAGGAACAGGGCTGGCCGGCAGTTCTGATAAAGTGGGTAGCGTCTTTCCTCGATCAATGACTAGCTTTGATTCAACTAGACGGCGTTCAATCGAAGGTGTTTCAGATTCTCTGTGGCCTTCCACAGGGATCCCCGGTCTCACCAATTCTCTTTCTGCTCTACGTAGAACCCCTCCTCCAGCTTACCAAAGGCCGGTTTGGGTACGCAGACGACATTGCAATCCTGGAGACTGGAAGCTCCCTTGAGCGGGTAGGAAGTCAGCTTCAGAATTCTCTCAACCACACCCTGGAATGGGGTATTGACAATGGAATCTCATTTGACCCAGCCAAGACGGAGCTTCAATACTTTCATAAAAAGATCAAGTACTCGGAGCCCTCCATCTCCTTTAATGAACAGACAATTTCCCCCAATAACTACACCAGATGGCTAGGGGTTTTCTTTGACAGAAAGTTACTCTTCAGAGAACATATTCGCCTTGCGTGCACTCGAGCCAGAATTGTTACAGGACACGTTAAATCACTAAATGGAGCCTCATTCGGAAATCAAACACATTTGCTCAGACAAGCAACTCAAAGCTGTGCCTTCAGCACTCTGTTTTATGGAGCTGAGACCTGGTTCTCAAAGCGAACCTCTCAGGCAGCCATTGGCAAGATTCAGGTAGCCTTCAACAACGCTGCTCGAGCCATTCTACCTGTCTTTGCCACAACGCCTACCCCTGTTCTCCTACGCGAATCAAGCTGGGGCCCGGCCAAAGCCTGGCTAGAAAGAATACATGACCGACTAGCCGTTCGCGTAGCTGCAGCCGACCCGTCACATCCCCTACGCCGAAGATGGTACACCTCACGTTTTAAATGGATTAGACGAAACATTAAAACGACGGCCATCACACCCGGCTCAGGGTCCTTGCCTCCTTGGGACAATCCTGGCATACCAAATAGAGAGCAAAAGGCACTAGAAATTGGGGCTGTGGGACAAGCTGCAGGACCAGCAGCTTTCCAAAACTGGCTTCAGAAAGCTGTATCCCCCCTTGATCTCATCACATATACTGATGGCTCCAAAGACAGCCAAGGAGTTTCAGGCGGAGGCTACTGTCTATACCGAGGAACAAATCAATCTCTGGAGCTTGGTAAGCTGCCTCTGGGCCGCACCGCCGAGGTCTTTGATGCTGAAGTGCTTGCAGCAGTTGCCGGTCTCGAGGCAGCACTACGGAACCCCTTCTCTATGTTCGCACGGCACATTATAGTGGCTCTAGACAATGAAGAGGCTGCAATAAGACTCCACACAGACACGCCCACACGAACATCTTTTCTCGCCTTTGCTAAGTTCAACGAACTCCGCAGGTCCTGGACAAAACAGGGCCCAGGTCCAGCCGGCCCGAGACGGGTCTATGTTCGATGGTGCCCCGGCCACGCTGGGATTCCAGGCAATGATGCCGCAGATGCTGCGGCCAAGTCAGCCTGCACAATGGAATGCACTCGCCGCACTCTGACCCTGGCGCGGGCCAAATCCTATGCTAAAGAACGCTTCAATGCCTCACTGCAACAATACTGGAGCTCCAATAGCACATCACGATACAAGGACCTCAATATCCCAATGCCAAAAGGACCCTCCCCTGAGCTCACTCTCCCCCGAAGGAACCTAGGCCACTTGCTGGCAGCTAGAACAGGCCACGGTGACTTTGCAGCCTACCATCACGGATGGGCACATGACGACGCACTCCTCACCTGCTCTTGCGGCCGAGATAAGACCCCCGAGCACTTCTTCTTTTGCTGGAAAGGCCGGAACATTGAACGAATTAAAACCCCTGAAGCATGCCGAGGACCAAAGGAAGCAATTGACTGGCTTCTCAGCACAGTAAGAGGAGCTACGACCTTCTCTACCTGGTGCACTAATACCCGCTTCTTCATCGACATCCAACGCCGCTACTAGAACCTGTTCAACATCCGACTTCTCCCTCCCCCTCTCTCTTTCCTACGCTCCCTATATACATTTCTCATCACCCCTACACACCACCCTAGAAGCCCTTGGCTTCCTCAGTCCCGTAATCTTCGGCTACTACGCCATTCAGAACCTCCAGGACGGGGGCTACTCTGTACATAGACTCTCAAGAGGGCTTCGGCCGACTAGACATGTCAGGCAGCAGACTAGCTGCTGCGCTGGCACGCCTGATACCCTTAGGGAGGTGCTGTGGCCGCGACGGCAGACTATTCTTAGTCAGCTGATCACGTGCCTCCAGGCGTTAAATAAGTAATAATAATAATAATAATTGACGTACTTTACTTTTCCTTATGATAGTTAAATAACGTATTGTAGTTGTTTTAGTTAACCTAGTTATTTGTGGACTCGATTTGTCAATGAAAATTTAAGTATTCTATATATTATATATTATACACACAACATAGAAGAGTATAAATTACAAACAAAAATTTAAAAATATAAGAATTTAAAAAACTCAGGAAATTGAGTGAGATGTTAGTGTTGAAAATTTTCTAAATTGTATGTGAAATGGATTAGTTCGTTGGGGTTCGCTGGGTTGTCAGCGAGCAACTAGATGATCTATTGTCATCAAACCACCACAAATTTGCCTCGCGACCATGTCGGAAGACCAGTCTCCTTGAGAATAGCAGTGGGTTCCCGCCCATGAAAGGAAGTAGTTTATACCAAGTCCCTTTTAAAAGACTTTTCCCTGTCAATTCGAATCTTTTAGCACCTTGCCTGTGAAGATAGTCGTGCGACGCGTAAATTGTTTCAGAATTATTATCAAACGACAATGTCTAAAGCGCTGTCAGCCATTGGCAGCCTCATGTTGCACGGTAAGTTAGCCAACATATAAACGTCCCTCTTTAACCACAGTGGCGTCCTCTGCCTGCTAATATGGAAGCATTATGTAGCAGCTGCGGTTTCCGGTCTCGGGATTGAAGACACAAATACCTTCGACTCGAATTATATGGAGTCCCTAGAATCAGATACCAGCACAGCAACCATAACGAACATTCTCGTCCAATGCATCAACTTTCAAAAGCGGCAGAAGCTACACGGATTAATCATGACATTAGTATTCATGATCATCTACCCTCTGGGCGCGTTGTCCCTGCACCTTCCGCTAAAACTCCGCGTACCCCTTAATTTCCACCTGCCGATCCAGATCGTGGGCGTAATTATGATGGTAGCAGCAACAGCACTGGGGATCCGATTGGCATTGGAGGTGCACTTGTGGAATCTGCTACGCGCCCATGTCGCCTTGGGGACTCTTGCAATAGGCGCAATCCTAATAATCCAACCTACCCTGGGTATTATACAAAGTCGCTGCTCTGAACTTGGGGTAGAGGATAACAAGAGCAACTTGTGTGGCGTTATGCATAGATGGATAGGGAGGGGAGCAATACTTTTGGGCATGGCTAATGCTGGCATCGGGTTCCTGGTCGTGGGTATTGGTACGAGTATAGAAGAGGGCTCACTGACAAGGAGCTTTGTTTTGATGGGGGTCTTTACGTCATTGTGGTTCTTGGTTGTATTGGTGGATTTCCACCGTGGGCTGGGCGAGAATGGCGCAAGGCGGAAACGGTAGTATTGGAGAAAACCGCGGTCGAGATGGAAGGCTTGCAAAGTTTGTTAACAAGGAACTTCGATCCAGGCGTACAAGACATGCAGACTTGTGAAAATGACCACTCTCAAGAGAATTGAGCAAAACGGCCCGCATTTGTTGAACCGTTCTCTCCAATCGATGTCTGTATGTTGAGTAATTACTCCGAAAGTGGTGAAATTTGTAAGTATCAGTTTCTTTCATAATGCACAGTAAACTGTTAGGTGATACCGCGGCTACCGGCGACCCTAATTTGTGCCTCCCAATATATCTATCTAGTTTAGATTTCGGCTAGCTAGTTCACACAACAACCAACAACGTTGTTCCTCCCATGAGGTTATTGGCCCAGCGATTGGAAGGAACTGCGAATAAGGGGAGCTAACAACGTCTCTACGAATCGTTTAAACGTGCCTAGATGCTCTTTTGGATACTTGGAATCCATAGTCAATCTCATATCAGGTAGAATGCCTGATTTATTCGAGGGAATACGTACCACCTAGGGGGCAGGCTCAGCAAACACCTGAGATACATGATAACGGATCCTTACATCTCCCGCAACGAACCGCTAAGAGAACGAATCAGTTGTCAAATGACGACTTTGAAGACCCCGTTGAAGGCTTAGAGATGTCAGACAATCTGGGTGGTTCCAAGCGGTCAAGGCTCTGGCCATTGATGACTCAAGTGAGTGAAGAAACTCACATGAAGCTGGAGATCACGCGCCTTCAGCCCGAGGTCGGACGAATGAGAGACCACCGAAGAAGTCAGAGCGGATCTGGCAAACTACCTTCGTTTAAAGTGAAGGACGCCTGCGATAGTAAAGATCCTTAGCGAATTTAGGGACCAAGTGGGGTGCATCAAGAAGCATATTTTACTGACTGTTTCTACAAACTACCCAATGTGGAAAGAAGTAGATATCCTCCTTGCAGCGAAGCAATCTGAAACCGATGATGTTCTGGAAGAAAAACAAAAGTTCCCCGATGATTATGCGACGGGTTTCGTCAGAAAGAAATATCTAGCTTTACAACTATATGTGGTCTGCAATCACCTCACAGGCTAAATCTCATTTCACAATGCCTCGAGATTCTCCATTTGTCTGCTTGTGCTCTATGGTCTGTCATCAAGGATAACTTCTCACAGAGGCACTGCAGTCTGGAGAACTCGACTATTTGAGGAGTTGATTGGAATGACAGCGAAGTCAAAGGGATCTAGATGTTCAGGCATTTATCAAATGTTTTAATTGCCATCAGAACTGAGTGTACCCGTATAGGATATCAAGTGCAGGATTTCATGCACTTTGACCGACTTCTTACGGGAGTTAGCAATGAATGGGCTTCTTTTATAAGGGACTGTATGGATCAAATTGAGAAAGATGATACAGCTCAAGATCTTGACTTTAATTTCTTGGGTCTGTGCTATGATATCTAACTACGACTGCCAACTGCCCGGTGAACCTCCCAAAATGAATATGAAGACGCCCGTGAATAATGCTCAAGACTCTTTGAAAAAGAAAAAGAGCAAGGACAAGCACTTCCAGCCTGAGACAAGAGGTAGCAATGCAATCAAAACATGCTACCACTGCCAGAAAGTTGGCCACATACACTCTGAATGTTGCTTGAAATTTCCGGGAAAACGCCATGCCTCAAGGGTAAGAATAAAGACAAGGATAAGGATGGGACTGGTTCCACCCCAGTTTCAAAACATCGTCGAGAGGTATTCTGCACAAACGGACAAGGCTTATTCTAGTGGCCGGACTGGTGGAGATACCAGGGTCCTAGACTGCGGTTCGGGAGTTCACGCCACAACCTCGCAAAGAGATCATCGAGACTAAGCCTGAAAAGGTCACTGTCACATTAGAAATGGCAGACGGTAACTACAGTCCCCGCTACGGCTGAAGCTGCAGCTGTAGCTGCAGCTGTACAGAAGATTGATATACCTTCTGAGGGTGAAAGTCCCGTTGAGTGACTTTCGAATGGACACATCCACCATTTGCACCAATCACCAGAACAGTGAAGCCAGCGATGAGATTTTTCATTTATGTTGCGGGTGATAGCCGTACGCTATATGATGAGAAGGGTCTACCTAATCTGTGTGGTGGCGGTGGGAGAGGTGCCAATCAATGGGAATGAATAATGGCTGAGGCGAGATCTCTTATGAGATTATTATGCCTGACACAACCACAATCAAACGGATTCCACGATGCCTCTTAACGAAAGCTTGTGTGCGCTTGCTTTCGTTTAAAAAGAAGGTTGAATTAGTGGAAGTATTGCTTATCTTTCGGCCTGCGGACGTATGGGAAATACAGGAATAAACTGATGTTTGTGTGTTTCGCTTTGAACTATACGGTTATGCTTTGTACGGACGCCTTTACTATTCAGGAATCAGTGTCTCTTTGTTGTCCTTTCAGCTCTTATCGCAAGATCTGAATCATTGTTTTTGTCTTTTGGAGCTTGAGCTAGCGAGGCGCAGTGGTTAACAGCTTCGTGAAATGCCGCAAGAATGTGGGGCTGTTGGGTGATAATACCGCTATCAGGATCACGTGCATTCTATATATAGTTCAGATTTCGGTTAGCTGGTCCACACACAACAACAAGGCTGGTCCACGAGAAACAGAAGCTGATTAGGGTTAGGGTTTGGCGGATCCGGAGATCGCTTCACTTATCAATGACGTAATATCCAACATGTGATCGGCAGGTAACGGAAGTTGTCCGGATGCTGATTGGCTGCTTCGGATGCCTGTCTCTGCCTGCCATTATCAACAACAAGCAAGCGCCAAGGCCGGGCAACAAAAGCAATAGAGCACGTCGATGACTCAGCAGATAGGTTCTGGTTTACCTCCAGGGAGGCTCAACCAAGATTTGTATCTCTCAAGCGATTTGTCCATTTGTCCAGTTCTGCTTGCGGCTGCTGCTCTTTGTTCCGAGCGCTGACTGCTGCTGGAATGCGTTCGCGTATATACCAGCCTTTAGCCTCCGAGTAAACTGTCTGTCGCTGCTGGGAATCGTTGATTATTCACCGCAGGTCGAGATCTAGTTATTCGACAGCACGGACAATTATGTCACGCTGCCGGGTTTCGAGATCAGCCGGGCCCCAATTCTCTCCTTCCCTCAACCTCCGCTTTTTCGTTCTTCGACACATTTCCCCTATGCAGGGAATATATTCGTTGGACTAGCAGAAGAATATCCCCGTTCCGTCCATTTCCCTCCATCGTTGTGGTGTGCTCCGGGGTGCTGGTCTCTTTCGCAGCAATACTCTGGTGTCTCTGTTGCCCTCTATGTGGCAGTACTCTTCCATTCCTTATCCGCCTTCCAGGGCTGGATATTGGTCCCCTGTAACTTCAACTCTGAATTGGTGCGAAGAGGTGCGTTGAATTCATTTTCCAGTGTCGCAAAAGTCTATCATGTGTTGCAATGTTAATGCGGGAAGAAAACAAAATTCGCCCCTGGTTAGGACTACTATGCGAGCGTCTACTTCGCTGAATTCATAAACTCCCTCACGAACTTTATGTTTCTCTGTCTAGGGATTAAAGGTCTTTTGAGCTGTAGAAAGAATGGCCACGATTCGATCTTCCACATTTCTTTTTTGGGGTACTTCATTGTCGGCGTTGGAAGTTTCCTGTTCCACTCTACCTTAAAATGTGCGTCCAGTGGGATTATATCGCCCTATTTATAATGCTGTTCCATAATTATGGGATAGCCCAACTAATAGCAAAAATATCAGACCCGATGCAACTCGTCGACGAGCTCTCCATGATATACACGACCTGCCTAGTCTGCTACGCCACATTTTCATTCTCCAAATCGACCAAAAGCCGCATATTCCTAGGCCTTTCCCTTTTTGGCCTAGCCCTCTCCATAACCTTCTACTATCACTACATCCAAAACCCGGTCTTCCACCAAAATTCTTACGCCCTGCTAACTGTGATCGTTCTCCTTCGCAGCATTTGGGTAATGGAAACCACATTACGCCCGTCAAGCCGCAATAAGGGCCAGGAATGCCGCCCAAAACGCCAGATATACGAAGATGAGCGGGATTTGAAGATCCTGAATACCATGTGGATCATGGTAGCGTACGGCCTAGTCTCATTCCTGGGCGGCTTTGCGATCTGGAATTTGGATACCATGTTCTGTTCTCGGTTGCGCGGCTGGCGGAGGGAGATTGGGCTGCCATGGGGGATTTTGCTGGAGGGGCATGGCTGGTGGTATGTAATTTTTCTTACCCTAATTTCTTTTCTTTCTTAGAGACTTGCCCTAATGTCACCAATCACCTGGAATATTCACCTATTAACAAGCGAAAACAGGCATCTCATGACGGGCATTGGCGCATACATTTACATTGTCTGGGGCATCTGGCTACGACATTGCCTCAACGGACGCCAGGAAGAATACCGCCTCGTCTGGCCTCATTTCTATAGCTTTCCGGACATCGTTCGCGTCTCCAATTATGACAAAACCAATGGCTCGTCGACTAAGTTGGCGACATCCTGTCAGTCCCGTCAAAATGGGGTGTCGGAGAACATACATTAGAGATTTCTGATTTCCTTTTTGGTTTCTTCCTTCCTCTCTCGCATTCCCCAGGTTTTTGGTTACCCATAGTTATAGATATGTGAGGGAAGAAAAAAGGGTAACACTTCACCTTGGCTTACCGCTAAGCCTACACGCTATAGCCATGTGTATGCTTGCATTAATTGCACTGTTAGTATGTTAGACAGGAGGCGCGGTTGGCATATTTTGGGTTAGCGGTGCATTTCACTTTGGATAGGGTGTCTTCTCCTTCTAACTCCTTCTAATGTTATTATTGATATCTTTCTCTTTTACAGTGTATACTCTGTAATGAATATACATAGCGGGGGTTTACCAAAGCTTTGGTGAGGCACTCTACATTTTGGCTGAGGATAAACAATTGCGCTCGATGAAGAGGGACATCGAGTGTGAGCCGTCTTCATATAATACGGCAGGATTCTATAAAACATAGTGCACATCCTTGATAGGTGTAAAATCCAAACAATGTGGCGATGTGTATTGAAGTATACAGCATCTCCACAGAATATACCGTTCTAGTAAACCCTAGATTCAGCAAAATCTACTTTAAAAAATAAAAGCAGGCTTAACAAAACAGTGAAACACTAGCAAAATAGGGAAAATTACCATACACAGATGTCACAACAGATGTAATCCCCTGAAATATATTCTAATAAAACAAACCGCCATCCCAACACTCTCATAACTTCGCCCCAGCCTTGGACACTACAGCCAGCTTCTTCTTCCCCTTGGCCGGCGACGTGATGTAGCTTTTCCACTTCTCATCAATCGTAATCTTCTCCACCCTGGACATCTTCTCCCACTTCCTCCTGAACCCATCCTCTTCCACCCTCCACCGCTCCATCTCCTTCCCAATCCAGCCAGCAGCATGATCAGCCGCCTCCCCTACTGCTTCCATCGGTATCAAATGCCCCACATCGTTCAGCAAGACAGATTGGACACGACCCTCCGCCACCCCGCCGCTTCCCCCCACACCAATGCCCGTTTGGTTAAGCCTATCCTGGCAGAACTGCGGTAGACACATGTCCGACTTGTCTGCGAATATGTATAGGACGGATGGGCGGAGGTTAGGCAGCCGGTCGAAGGTCAGGTGCACTTCGGGCCTGTAAAATGGGTATCCTGCTGTGACGGTTGGGTGGAGGTCGGGATGCGTCATCCGGTTTACCGGATGGCTACTGGTTGGGTTGCCGTTGTAGTTGGGCCGGGAGAAGGTGAAGACTTCTTGGTGCAAGGTGGTGGTGAGGGTTACCGGTTTTGCGTTGCGGGTAGTTGTTGAGGTTGATGATGATGGTGGTGGTGGTGGAGGGAGGGGGTGGAGGGCAGTGGGTAGTTCTCGAAGCCCGTACTGGATCCAGAGGTCAAGGACGCGAGGGTCCCAGGTTTGGTAGAATTTGCTTTTCTTTGCGGCATCTGCGGCGGCAGCGCGGGAGGGCCAGATGTCACGCCGGTAAGTGGAGGCGGCAGTTGTGGCTGGGACGTTGCTCGATTTCGTGTGGAGGGTATGTTCTTGGGGGGTTATTGCGAGACGGCTGACGACGGGATCCATAAGGATGAGGGAGGTGATGAGTCTCGCGTGCATTAGGGCAAGGTTAATCCTGAGTAAAAGGTTAGTGGAATTGAGCAGGCAGAGAGGGTAGGCTGCAGAGGCGACAAACAAGTTGTTCCCACCCATACTGTGGCCAATGCCAAAGATTGGACGGGGCATTTCTGCCCGCTTCAAGTTGATGAAATGTAACAGGTCTCTGGGATGGTCAAACCATGAAGCTGTTATTCTATGGATTAGTTACTTTCCCCGGAGCCAGGCTTGCAAACAATTCATGAAGCTAGATAAACCGGGGTCCGGGACATACGGTCATTGCCGAGAAGATTCTCATTCAATACTCCGCTTTTGCCCTGATGGGCTGCATCTGCAATCCAAATGCCTCTGATTCGGAAGCCATGCTTCTTTGCTCGCGAATGCAACTCTTCCCAGAGTGGCTCGTAGAGTTCCTGTCACGGATCGGTAGTTTAGTCAAGAGCAATTTTATAGACATAGCAGAATGAAGAGATGCTATCAAACACGCGGACGTAGAAGGCTATGCAAATAAATGGGATGAGCACACAAACCTTCGGGAAGCCATTTGCATGCGCACCAATAATGGTTATATCCCCTGGCTTCGGGTT
The DNA here is from genome assembly GCF_000150735.1 of Paracoccidioides brasiliensis. Taxonomy (NCBI): domain Eukaryota; kingdom Fungi; phylum Ascomycota; class Eurotiomycetes; order Onygenales; family Ajellomycetaceae; genus Paracoccidioides; species Paracoccidioides brasiliensis. Next base: position 2,010,602 of record NW_011371360.1, read on the forward strand.
GGGGTTGTCGATCGGGACATACTGCTTGACGGATAGATAGAGGGTTTCTTCTTGATCCGTATCAATGGCCCCCGGATACTCCCTGATATATTGACAGGGAGCGACATGCTCAATTACATTAAAGGGTCTAGATATCATCTTTCAAGTTGGGTGGACAGATGAGCGTCTAGATCTAGATATCAAGAGACATAATGAATAACAGGAGATTTAACCCGCCATTTTAACATATTGCTGAGAGTTCTGCGACGATCTGACAGTTATTTAGTTAACTAGTTAGTTAACCGTTAGTTACAGGGGCGATTGCTTCTGCCGAGGTCTCTCGAAAGGCGGAACGACTTCAGCGGCTATTAGCCTGTGCGCATATATTCGGGGAAAACCTGTGATAAAAGGGACCTCATGACGATGATGGGGAGTCCATCTCTATTTCTTTTTTTTCTGTTTGAATATTTCTCAGCGTTGCGGTCAATTCATTTCTCTGCATGAAATTATGCACAAGTAACTAGTTATTTATTTAGTGTTTTAATCCTATCTCAATATGTCACGTGCAACATTGCCCGATAAAAGTACGACTCGTTCCCATTCATCATTACATAAATAAATAAATAAATAAAAAACATTTACAATCCCAATACCTTGAGAATCTCCTTCCCTACTCCGGAGGCACTGGCTGGATTCTGCCCTGTAATCAGAGGAGCGCCAGTGGCAACCACCCTGGACACAACAATCTTCTCTGCCCAGGGCTCATCAGCCTTGACATATCCGCCATTCGACACTTTATTCAGCTCGGTCTCTAGTTCAAAGGGCATGTATTGTGCCATCTTGACTGCTCCCTCTTCCGCGTTAGAGAATCCCGTCACCTTGGCATCTGTGATGAGAGGCTTTCCACCAGCAGTTGCTTTCAGGAGAACAGCTGATCCATGACACACGGCGCTTACGGGCTTCTTAAGTTCCGCAAATTGCTGGATCAGCGCGAGGGAGTCTTTGTCATTGTGGAGATCGAACATTGCTGATAGATTATTGAAAAGAGCGTAAATTAGCTATGGATCGAGGACCAAACCTCGGAGGGAACTGGAAGGGGAACGGAGGCTTACGTCCATGACCGCCGACGTAAAAGATGGCATCGAAATCTCCGGCCTTGACTTCGGAGAGTTTGACGGTATTACTCCAAACAGCCTCCTTTTCCTTCGCGAATGAGGAAGCGACTGGATCATTGGCGAATGCCGTAACGGACCCAGGATCTAGCGGAGCGACACCCCCTTTGGGCGAGGCGATCACTAATTCAACTTTGTCCTTGAGAATTTCGTAGGGGTGGGCAAATTCTGGCTGTTAGAGAGAGTCAGAATTGATGCGATTCTCCGCTAGAGATGTAATCAGCAGAAAGCCAACCATACCAAGTACCAGCCAGAGGGGTTGCCAGTCGCTGGGATCTTGTCCTGAGACGTGAGAACGACGAGAACTTTCGGGGCCATTTTGAATAAGTTCGTTTAAGGCTTGTTATGTGGTCTTGATGCACAGGGAAATGTTTGAAGTCAAATAATCAAGTTGTGGGTTGAGTTTTTGGGTCTAGACGTAAGTTATATAGGATTTTCCCTACTGTGAACCGGGTGCTAGAGTAGGACGGAATGCAACAACTCCCAATATGGTCCAGTTTAAATCCGGATATTCAGGCAAGTGGGCAGGAATTAAGATCTTATTCCCTGACTAGTTATTTCGTGTAAGTAATAATTGTTCGATCCGCGAAGCTTTCTGCATCCTTGTCCTTCAATATATGGGCGCACTCCGAGACTCCGGTTGATGTCGTGATGACGTAGGGTGTTGTCAACCTTAAAAATACAAGGTAGTGTTGTTGGCGTGGCACCGTTTGCTCTAGGACGTTTCTACCAGGATTCTTGCGTTCTTCATCCCATATGGAACCATCTAGTTGTTCGGTCAAACCCAACTGGTGAGTCAGTGGCTCATCCACACCTTAACCCTCTAAAATTTTCATTCTTCATGTACCCCCGGGGATACAGCCGTCAAACCTAACCCTCATCCAATATCCTAACTTACCTGGATTCAGTGGCAAGGTGATAAAAGGTGTTGAGTAGTTATGTATACGTTTTAAATTGCGGTCTTTGAAGCCGAACACGGCCGCTGAGATTGAAACTTTAACGTGTTGCATCACCGTCCAACCACACTTCATATCTTCAAAATCTTCATAGAGAGTGGAGCTAAAGACACCCCGCCGGCATAATACACCTAACTCATGCTTGACAGATGACAGACGAATGGGAGTTGCTCCAGTGAGCGAGCGTATAAAGCTGGATGATTTTCCAGCTAACTGGTTATGAAATTAGCTTGGATTACTCTCACGAAGTTTAGCCTAACCCTCTGCTTCGCTAATCACAGGTTTTGCACTCCGTAGTTTTGAACATTGATTGACTGAATCCTTGAAGATTCCGGAGATTCGCTAAGGTTCGGTTCTGGGGACGCTTGGCACCAGCACGTGATTCGGCGTCATCCCGTGTTTCAAGTTAGAAAATCGCGTAAACAACCACCTTCAAAGAATCCAAGCGTCAGGCTGCGTGCAACCCCCTAACATATGCCTTCATTATATATCCACAGCTAAAGACCTGTTACCTGGATGAAGTAGTTCAATATGGAGGATGGCCAAGCACAAGGCGAACAGCGATTATTCTCTCAATGCAGCATTTGTATTGTCTGCTCCCGCACAGTGGATGCTGACAATGATGCCCAGGTACGGCCGGATGCTCCATTCATCTTCCTCCTCAACGCAAGGCCGTTAACATTGCTTAGCTAGCAGCTGCCATTCAAAACCTGGGAGGCAAAGTTACCCTTCATCGATTGCCTGCCTCATTACCTCCAGCCCACGAATTTACACATATTGTGTCTTCCACCATCGACTTCCCCGGTCACGATGCGGTTTGCGACGCGCTGATTCCCGTGGTTAAACCTCAATGGGTGCATGCATCAATCTCGAAGAATAAGCTCGTAAACCCTAGACAATATAATCCCGACCCAAGACTTTTCTTGAACGATGTTGTTGTCGCCTGTGCCGATATTCCAGAGGGTGATAAGGATGCCATTATTGGTGGAGTTTTGGCAATGGGGGGTTTATACAGCTCCAAAATCACACGTACCACGACACATCTAGTGGCCCTAACCTTGAACTCCGACAAATGCGCAGGCCTTTTAAGCAAAAGCTTGAATATCAAAATAGTCTTACCCCATTGGTATATAAATTTTTTTTTTCTTTCGCCCTGTATGCATCGAACTGCTTGGCCGCAATCTCTAACTTTTAAACTGTAGGTTTGATGATTGTTTAAAACTGGGGAAGAGAATCGACGAGCGCCCCTACTTGTTGCCAGATCCAGAAATCCTTCGCGTGCGTCATAACGCTCCTGTGCGAGTCACTGAAAATAAGAATATTGTTGGCGCGTCAGCATCCGAGCCGAAGTCCTTGTCTCCCGAAAGACTGTATGAGGAAGTTCGAAGCGATTTAAACGTTTTCGAGGGCAAGACTGTAATGTTATCGCGAGATTTGCAGATTGCGTCACGCCTTCATGAGTGTTTGGAAGAACTGATACAAAAAGGCGGCGGCTCCGTTACAGACGATGTTCAGAACACTGACTTATTCATTTGTCGATATCGCGAGGGGGAGGAGTACATAGCGGCTTCAAGGCTAGGCAAGGATGTCGGAAATCTATCTTGGCTTTTCCATCTCATCACGCACAATTCATGGATGTCTCCATTACGGCGGCTACTCCACTATCCTCTTTCCAGACATGGGATCCCAGGGTTTAAAGGCTTCAAAATCAGTTTGTCAAATTATGCTGGTGAAGCACGGATATATCTCGAAAATTTAATCGCGGCCAGTGGTGCTGAATGTACGAAAACACTAAAACAAGACAATACTCACCTCATCACAGCACATGGAACCAGTGAGAAATGCACCGCCGCTAGGGAGTGGAATATCCATGTTGTAAACCACCTCTGGCTTGAAGGGAGCTATGCCAAATGGCAGCTCCAAACCGTCACTGACCCACGCTTCACACATTTCCCGCACCGGACCAACCTGGGAGAAATCGTCGGTCAGACTAAAATCGACCGCTTCGCCATCGAAGAGCACTTCTTCCCCGCGGAAACTGCTGTTTCTTATTGGAAAGGCCCTTCCACAGCTATGCGCTCGAAGACTAACAATCTGCCGGCTAGTAACAACACAAATACACCAAATTCTAGTGGAAGAAAACCCACTCGTCCGGCTCCAACCAAAGTAACGCCCAAAGTGTCCAAATCAAACAAATCATTAAACAAACCTAGAGACTCACATCTTCAAACCCCACAGGTTCCGAAGTTCGTTGCAGAGGGAAAGGAAAATGCCACTCCGTCCACAACGGGAAGCAGAAAATCCAAAGATGTAGCTACTGCTAGGCTACATGAAATTGCCCCTGACATTGCCCTTTACGAAAAGGAAAAGAAACGTGTGGGTGGGGTTGTCTACGGTGGTCGAAGGAAGAGTGATCTGAACGAGAAAGGCTCATCTCGGAAGAGATCAATGGAACCGGAAGATGAAGTAGACATTGAGGGGGCAAAAAAACGGAAGCAGACACAAGTACCCATTATCATGCATCTTCTACTCACGGGTTATCGGAAATGGATTGGAGATTTAAAAAAGGAGGAAGCAGATAGGGTTTGTGGTTTCCATTCTGTGCTCTTTGAATCTCTTTAAACTAACACTGCAAATCGCATAGCGTCAACTACGGAATCTAGGCATCCACGTCGTCCAAGACGCCAGAAAATGTACCCATTTGGCAGCCCCTTGCATCTTACGAACTCATAAATTCGTCAATGCCATCGCCTATGCTCCCATGATCCTCAGAACCGATTTTATAGACGCATGTCTCGAACAGAACCAATTATTGAACACGAACGATTTTCTGCTGCATGATCCCATTTCGGAGGAGAAATTCTGCCTCTCGTTAGAGAAAGCCAGGAATAATGCGATAGAAAACAAAAACCATCTGTTAGGCGGCAGGATTCTATACTGTGTTGAAACCATCACTGGGGGATTTGACGCATTTAAATCCATTATCGAAAGCAACGGGGGCCAGTGTTTAATGTTCCGTGGCCGATCGGGCATCACGCTACCAAATCAGCGTCGAAGCAGTGACGTAATTAGACGGAATGACGGGGCGCCAGATATGGATGAGATATATCTCATCAGCGGCACTGAGAAAAGTCATGTGAGGTTATGGCCTAAGTTCAGGAATATGGTATGGAATGCCAAAAAGGTACCCAAAATTGTTCGTCCTGACTGGCTTTTGATTATTGCCATGGCGCAGGAGTGGCGGACGAATACTTCTCTGGAGTTGAAAGAGGAGGACGCACAGATGGCTGACGCTTAACGTGTCGTGGCATGTTAACGTTGACTACAGCCCAATACACATGCACTATATATATCTCTGTATACGTTCATATCCATGACTTTCTCCGGTGTAATTGGCGTTTATTTCAGGGGTGGTTTGTACGGGACAGGGGTTTAGAAGATCAATTTCGTTGAGCGTTCGTATCTTCGACGTGTGGTATATAGTTTTTCTGTTTTGATTTTGGCTCCCTTAGCTCGTCAACTTACCTCCCGTTGTGGTTATGCTGATTAGTGATCCTGATCGCATATTTGGATTTTTCTAATGCAGTCCAACTGCTTACTTGGGGCATAATGAATACTGAGCGCAGAAGCCAATTTTGCGCTCGACGTAAGTTCCAGTTTCTTAGAAGAACTTGACGCCTTGTTGATCTTCGCTGCCAAATACTTGGGCTTTACCCCTCTTGACCAAGATATTCAAAGACTTTAATAAAACGTCGGTATCCATGCCATGGAATTCTGGAGTATCACCGCTAAATGAGCATACTAACTCTTGTGGCTCAGGGGAAGGGAGAGGAGGGTGTAAGTTTAAAAAACAAAATAACCGACCTTGTGAAATGGTGGCTTCGCCCTCCACCAACTCATATAGCGTAAGGACGGTATTTTTCTGTCCAGTGTCCTCAACCTAAAAGTTATACCAGGCGGTTAGCAAATGAGAAAATATATAATCGCAAACCCATACTCCCTCCCTAAACAAAAGTCAAAAATAAGCAAGGCATGCCTACCCAATCAACCAAAACCCCAGCCCACTCTTCCGGCGTCCTCCACCAAATCCACGCTACCCCTTTCCCACCTGAGTCTCCGCCGACCCACTCCGCCCTGCGCCCGTCTCCCTCCCCACGAACCATCCAATCAACAATTGTCCTCGCATCTGCCAGACTGAGCCGCTTGCGCAGCTTTTCGTTGTAGAAAAGTGGAGAGTCAACGGCATCAATGAGAGAGAGACGGTAGACGCGGTGATGGCGGCACCAGGCTTGGATTAGCGCTGACCATTTTTGGAATTGTGAGAGGCGGGTTGTGGTGTTTGGTTGAAGGGTGAAGAAGGGCGGGAAGGAATAGGTTGGGGGAAATTTGAAGGGACCCGGTGCTGTAGCTGGAGAGGTGGATGCTGGTGCGGATGCTGGTGCGGATGCAGATGCGGAGGCGGATGCGGCTGCGGATACAGATGGAGAGGGAGAGGGTGAGGGTGAGGGAGAGGGAGAGGGAGAGAGTGAAAGTTGATTTGGGGTTAAGCCGTGGGTTGGGGTGGAGTTTGTGAGCATTCCTCTGGAGGGAGGAGGAGTGGATGACGGTGTCATGTTCAATCTTGCTGGTCTTTAGAGATTCTACATGGGGGATGAGCTTCCGTTTTTGAAGCTAGATTATAAAGCAAAATGGAATTTATGCAGATGTCGTATCGAGGTGTTTGGCAGTCAATGGATCGTACGGAGAATATCTTATCGACATCAAAAGTTCACTTCTGATATTTCCCCGTCGCGCTCCAAGGATCAGCCGATCAGATAAGATAAAGATCACACGTGACAATGTGCGGGTCTTCAATGTTAAAATCAACCATTGACAAAACTAACTGTAGGAATAACAATATATTATTTGTCAGACGGGATACAATGACCGCGCCCAATTGATACAATTTCTGGGTATTTTGGGGAAAGACCTTTATATATTTCGAGGCAACAGATACAATTTTGGATTTACCCGTGAAAAACAAAATTTATTCGCCGCCCGCACAGTTGTCCGATCCTGGCTGGACGAGCCCCAAAGAGAACGAATACGGCTTGCGAAAACAATACAAAGATAGCACATAATAGCAGGAGTAAAGTCAAAATGTCATATACGTCTCCCCGAAAACGCCAGAAGCGCAGCGAGTACCGCAGAACCCAACAGCAGCAAATTGAGAGCGGAGCAGTCCCTCTTCCCCAGAAAAGGTTATACCGACAGCGAGCTCATGCGAACCCGTTTTCTGACCATCGGTTGTCATAGTAAGAGTTCCACTGAGGCTTGTCTGATGCAATAAACAATAAGGAAGGGTAAGGAAGCTAATATATGTGCCTGAACCAACCAGTCCGATCAGTCCAGCGCACATGGATTGGTCAACACATTTCCCCGCCTACATAGACCCAAATCCAGAGAACGTGAACCTTAGTGGTGGACGACTTTTAACAAAGGATGTCGAAATAGCAGATATTGGATGTGGTTTTGGAGGGCTGTTGGTCGCTCTGGCACCATTGCTGCCGGATACTCTGATGGTTGGTGAGTTATCCTGTTTCTAAATAAACAAAATGACGACGTTTAGATCTGACAATTGATCTAACGATTTTCATGTAGGCATGGAGCTCCGCGCCCAGGTCCTTGAATATGTAACAGATCGCATCCGCGCTCTGCGTGCACAGCGTCCTGCATCACCCCTACCAACACCTGACACCTCATCCACGCCTCCAGCAAAAGCCCTCGTTGAGTCCTCACAGGTGGCAGCTACCCCATCTTCCCCTTCGCAATCACAAGAACAATCACATTCTCCAGCTCCACCAGCACTATCCTGTGCGAGTGCCACATACCAAAATATCTCCGCCATCCGTTCTAATACTATGAAATTCCTCCCAAACTTCTTCGCGCATCACCAACTATCCTCCATCTTTATCTGCTTCCCAGATCCGCACTTCAAAACCCGCAAGCACAAGGCGCGAATCGTATCCGCTTCGTTGAATGCTGAGTATGCATATGTTCTCCGGCCTGGTGGAAAGTTATATACCATCACTGATGTGGAGGAGTTGCATCGGTGGATAGTCAGCCATTTTGAGGGTGTAGACGGAGGGGGAGATAGAGAAGAAGAGGCACACGAGGAGGCTGGGGGTGGAGGGGCAAATAACGTAAAAGAACTGTTTGAGAGAGTAGGGGATGAGGAGTTGGAGCAGGATCCGTGTGTTAAGGTTATGATGGAGGAGACGGAGGAGGGGAAGAAAGTCACAAGAAATAAGGGACATAAGTATGTGGCTGTTTGGAGAAGGAAGGAAGATCCGCAATGGCCTTGCTGACTGTCTTTCGTTAGATATGATTTTGTGGTTAAAGAAATTCTTGGGATAAGCTTCTAGACGAAGCGATGCATTATAGAATGCTCAAAATGAAGGTCGTATTACCGGCAAATGGAACTAAATTTCAGATTCCAGGTTAAAGAAATTCGTTTCCAATTTTGCAAGTGGAGTGAAGACGAAAATAAGGAACCGAAAATGAAACCCACTACTCATAGGTCAACTTCCTCGAAACAGTTAAGCAGCAAATGGAAAAAGGTTCTCCAAATTGAAAATACAAATCAAAGCACTATTTTTTCGAGATAACGAGTTCAAAAACATGGCCTGGAAATAGCGGAAGATAAGGCGACGAGGTCTGAATCCCCAAAATTAGACCCAGTAAAAATGAAACCACTGATAGACAATACAGCGTAACATGCTTCCCACTCAAAACATTCAATAAGGATCGTCTTATACCCTGAAAGATGCACGAAAAACACTCGGAAACACAAGGCAGCAAATATCCAATAGCAAAGCTCGACGTAACAATTCATCACAATCATCCGGGGGAATGTCCGAGAATCTGTATCAGTTTTGGGATTACTCGAAACCACAGATTCCATATTGGGACTGTAGACCGTAGTGCACGCTGCATGTGTTCAAAAATCAAGGTAATTCGTTTCCAGTAATGTCGCGATAAAACACGCCCCAGGACTCTTCAGAGAGTTCACAACGGACATCGTCACGATATTGAATCGAAGAGAATTAACCCTTCAGCCTTCGTCCCTCACAAGCCTCGCAAACAGCAGTCTCGACAGGTCCACCAATCTGACGACCTTTCTTGGTATATTTTGTTTCCCCCTGCCTAACGAAAAAGCGCCCTTCAGGCCCAAAGCTACCACTGCACTCACTGCACACAAAACACTTCTCATGCCACTGGCCACCCAGAGCAGTAACCACAACATCATCGAGCACTGACAGCTTACATCCCTGGCAGCGTGACGCAGTCCGTTTAGAATGGCAATTAATGCACCAGGCGTACCCAGCTTTCTCCACAAAGGGGGTGGTCGGGGTGAATGGATCGCCACATTCGGCGCAGAAAAAGTGACCAACATGCCATTCCGCCCCGCATGCGATGACGACTTCGCCTTCAATTGGTGTCTTGCAGCTTTTGCACCGCGGGCTGAAAAGCTCGTGGAAATCTAGGTGACAGTAAAATCGTTTGCCACTGGCTTCTTCATCGCTAGAGTCTGCGTTCGCGAGTCTTTCCGCTCTTTTGGCTTCGGGTTCCTGGTAAAAGGCGACGCACTCAAGTGCCGTTTTGCAATGGTGGCATGATAGACATTCGGGGTGGAAGCGCGATTCACACGCTGTTACTATACGTCCAGCTATGGGTAGTCCACACGAGTCACACGAGGCGGCTGGAACGCCCGCTCGTGCATAGGGAGTATACCAACGATTTGTTGTTGAACCTCTCGAATTTCTGAAGCCACGCTTTTTATTTTGGCTCGAGTCCGGGCTGCGTAGTGGTCGGGTGCTTTCCTCAGCAGCCTTCATCTCAGATATTGTTGGAGGTGTGGATGCTGAAATGGTTACTGCGGCTGAAGCATCTACAGAGTCTTCAATAACCGGAAATGCAGGCTCTTCGGGAACATTAATGGTTGGTATCACGGTAGTGGATGCTGGAGGAGTAACGTCGACCACAGCGGGTTCTTGCGTAGATCTTCCTCCAAGACTGCTCCGTGGCGTGTCTCTAGGCGAATTTTTCCGTGATTTATCTCTCCAACACGGATCAAAGCTCACAATTGGGCGACCAGGACGATCACTGACAACCGTTGGCATGGGTAATTTAGTGCTACGATCCTTCAGTCGCATACTTGTGGCCGCACGAATGTCGTTGCCACGTATTTCTATACCATTTTTAGTTGGAGGGGCGTCGTCAGCGTCTTTATTGAAGACGGGAGGTGGTGAGGGTGACGGGTTCTCTCTGTAGAGAGGATTCCTCGACTGGGATGGAGGATTCTTATGGATGTCGAAAGGACAGAGCTTCTTTTGAGAAGAAACTATGTTGGATCTTCCAGGGAATGGTCGAGCACCGAGAGGCAACGAATTTCGAGTCTTGACATTTAAAGATGAGCGAGATACTTCAGTTTGCGTGTTTTGAGCCTGCTTTTCGGAACTGTCATCCTGCGGCTCCTCGTATATATGATCCTCTGGATTTCGGAAAATACCCTTAGCTGAATCATTACTGGCAATTCTCGTTGTTCGCGGCCTTGTGTTGCTTCCGATAACTGTGCGTTGAGAGTCGGAGGAATCTTCAGAGGGCAGAGCAAAATTAACCTTCGATTTTGTCCGCAAAGTCCCACTGTACGTGACCAGATTAGTTGCATTATCCTCCGGAACTTCGACAATTTTTGGTGGAACATGAGATCTTGTGAGGGTGCCACGTGGTCTTTGGAATTCAGGACTTTCTCTACCGGTATTGCTGTCGTTTGAGCTATCTGACACAGATCGAAGGGTTCCTGGTCCTCTAACACCTGAACTTTGTTCCCCAGAAGTCCCCAGACTCTTGCTTCTTGCATGTGCGCCCTTCTTCGGATGCTGACGAAATTGGTTGGTGGCATATAGGTCTGGATTTCGATATGGAGCTGTTGGATTAAGCTTGGGAAATCCAGAAGTCTGGTGGCTCAGCACCAACTGTGTGGCCTCGTCCTGAGCCGCAGCATGCAATCGTTTTTCCTCATCTTGAAAATCCATCTCTTCCAGAGCTTGCCGTAACGAGCGAGCTTCCTCCCTTTCGATCCACCTCTGATCCCGTTCTCTATATGTTCCTGTCTTTGACACAAGGGTTGGGTTTGGAGTGAAGCTTCTTGTTATATCATACGATGACGATGGTGCCTCTTCGTCTACCAAATGTCCGACTGATTCGCCTTCGACAGAGAGACCTGGGTTAGTCCTATGGTGAGATAGAGCACTTGCTGAGCGATTGTAGGTTTCTCCGGATGCAAGGCGAGGACTTTCTGAATCCGCGTTTATAGATAGTGCTGACGACGCACGTGGTGGCATATCACTTCTTAACCCTCGGGTCGATGACACATAATTCGTAGGCAATGGTCGAGATCCATTGGGTCGGGGAGGCCTATTTGTTCGAAGGTCATTCAGGTACGTTGCTACGAGGACAGATGTATTAGTACCAATAGGGGATGTATATGGCTCTTCGTCAGAAGAACAAACACCAAGCATAGCAATGAAACCTGCGGGACTCGAACTGATCCCTTCCCAGTAACTGTCGTGAACCCGGTTAATTCATGCAAACAAAAGGGCGTTACCCACCAATCTGTTCCTTGTTCATATAACTTGGGCCCGGAGGAGATATCTTCCGGGTCCCAGTCTTCGACCTTGCAGAGTGTATCATTGATGTTGATATCATTTACTCAAGGGGGCTCCAAACAGGATGAGCTTAAATTGCCAGCCAAGAAAACAATACGAGTCTTTGTGTATACGTTGGCGGTTGATATATAAATATACAAAAATATATTCTTTGTTGCTGGCTGTTTATGTAGATCGAGAGGAACAGACAAGATATCGATGAAGCATGCGGATTAATAATAATGCTTATTAATGATGTTCTGGAAAAGGGGGTGCAGGATATTTCATCCATCAACTTAGGAGAGGATTATATTTATATGAGTCCCCATCTTCGGGCTGTCTCGCCCTGTCCCATCCACCAACGCTAAGTCTGTTACATGTCTCTCGCTCTCTTCGGCTTCAATATTTCTTCTTCTGGGCATCGCGTCAACAAACGCCCATGTCATCGTATCACGTGATCCGTCGCGATGACAACGCGGCACTACACAGTGCCACGTGATAAATGCCGAAGGAGGCTGAATCGCATCGGAACTACAAAATAATGACGACGAGGTTCCAATTTTAACAAGTCCTTAACCTTCTAATATAACTAGTGGCAACCCATGACCCCTTGAGTTGGGAACAATGATATATAGCTATGCCTTGGAGCTTCTATCAGTTCTGTTTAACTTATCCGGAAACTATGCCGGAGACAAGTCTTAATTACCTAGGTAAAGATGTTGCTCGAACCAACAGACCGTAACTAGTCAGTCAATATGGAGCCTGGAGGAAGATGCGGAGAACCTCTGACCCGGCGCTCAATGGCCCCCATCTTGCCTCAACTTCCCCCGCAATTCGGGGAGTCGGCACCAGAAAGTCTTTCCCTAAGTCCGAGAAGCCAGAATCCTGGTACTCTATACTCACCACGACTGGTTGCAGTAAACCAGATCCCCCCACATCGCGGCAAAACATTAGTTAAGATATGACCAACATTTTACCACGGCTAAGGGAAACAGCACAGCAGCCGCTATAATGAGATTCACATTTATTGTCGATATTCTCTTTTGTCCCTTTATCTGTTGCGCGCTGGATTTCTGGAACTATTTCCCTGAAAGTTCAATCGAAAGGATATATATAATTTAGTGATAACTAATTTATTTCCCACCCAATATAAGGAATTTTCCTGCTATCTCCTTGCATGGTTTTTGCTCGCGAAAAAGTTCCCCCTTCACGTCAGACTCTCCGGTGAAATTCCATACAGACGGTCGAACTCTTATAGGGTGTTTTCGAATCAATATTGATACGTTGGCCATGTACCGATAAGTCATGACCAACAACCGTTCAAACGACATTGGGGTTGAGGCTGGGATTGACTCACATCAGACCCCTGCGGAGCTATCGGCCAGGAAGGGCAGACCTCTAGAAGAAAAGGTTCTCGAGAGTGATATCACCCAGCAGTCTGACGAGGGAATAGACGGTAAACCGCCGGACGATGCACCACCAGATGGTGGGTATGGATGGGTTTGTGTGGCGTGCTCAGCATGGATCAATGGGAACACATGGGGTTTGAACAGTGTAAGTTTTGATCCTGGTCAATATTCTCCCCTCCCGATACCTGTGTTCTTTATAGCTTTGCCGGTAAAATAATAAACAACTGGCTCATAGGCTTCCCTGCTACCCCTAACTAGTCATATGCTGTCTTTCTATCTTATTATCTATCCCATGATATTTTCCCCGATGCCAGTGACCTCACCTACGCTTTTACCGGCGGCCTAAGCATGTCATGCTGTCTGTTGGTAGCCCCTCTGGTAACGCACCTAGTGCATCTCTTCGGAAACAAACCCATTCTTAATGTTGGAGTCGTGCTCCAAACAATCTCGTTCATCGGGGCTTCGTTTGCCACCAAGCAATGGCAACTTTTTCTAAGCCAAGGTGTCTGTTTCGGCTTCGGCATGGGTTTGCTATTCAATGGCTCCGTGGGCATTACGTCTCAATGGTTTCTCCGCAAGAGAAGCATTGCAACTTCCATCTCGGCTGCCGGCTCAGGTATTGGTGGCTTAACCTATTCTTTGGCGACGGGGTCGATGATATCGCGATTGGGGCTTGGCTGGACATTCCGTATCCTTGGCCTCATCACATTTGTCGTCAATCTCATCGCGGCCAATTTAATAAAAGACCGAAACAAAGCTACTGGGTCCCAATACAAAGCATTTCATTTCCCCCTGCTTAAACGGCCCGAATTCCTCCTCTTACAAGGATGGGGCGTTTTCAGTTTACTAGGATACGTTGTGGTACTCTTCAGCCTCCCCAACTTTGCGCTATCGATTGGACTCACTGCACGTCAGGGTAGCATCGTGGGTGCTCTTCTCAATCTTGGTCAGGGGCTGGGACGTCCGGTCATCGGTTTACTCAGTGATCGCTATGGCCGGCTCAACGTGGCCACCGTCCTCTCAATTTTCTGCGGTGTCTTCTGCTTAGCCGTCTGGACCCCCACCCAAAGCATGGGTCTTTTATGTTTTTTCGCCATCGTTGCGGGAACCGTGGCAGGGACATTCTGGACCACTGTCGTTCCTGTGTGTGCTGAAGTGGTCGGTCTCCAACAGCTTCCCAGCGCATTAAGCATCACCTGGGTCCTAATGGTTCCCCCCACGACTGTTTCGGAACCAATAGCAGTTCTCGTGAAGGACAACTCGAAGAAGAACCGCGCCTATTTGTATGCACAGCTATTTGCGGGACTTGCATATATTGTTGGGGCATTGTGTTTGTGGGTCTTACGCGCTTGGAAAGTTGGCGATAACGAAGCTGCTGCGGAAAGAAAGGCTGTTGCAGATGCCGCGATTGCTGCGAGGACGATGAAGATTGGTGGAAATTCAGTCTTCCCCACGGCAGCTCCAGTTGACACCACTTGCGTGCCTGAGGGAAATATACACCCGTCGAACCAGCCTGTGGTAGCACCGCCAGTAACATGTACAGATCCTATTGCTACAGCGACCAGAACAAGCACATGGAACCCAGCTGTGCTTCTTCGCAGTCTGGTTACTTGGGATATCATATGACAATTCTTACTGATGGTGAGAGGACTCCATGCAACAAGAACGTTGGCATATCGGTTCTTAGGAAAGCTTTGTTGATTTCTCACACTGCTCATTTTGCATTTTTGAGATTTCATAGATAGTACGAGCTTTGCTTTTACATAAGCATCTGAATCACACATGCACATATGTTAGAATTTATAGAGTGTACATGACCGAAAGTACCAGAGTGCACACATTCACCTTTGGGATTAAAAAGCTGCTACCTAGAGAGGGTCAAGAAATTCCTACTTTGCATTTGTGTTTAGAAGATTTAGAATTATAGACCATGACCCTGTGCATATTGTGTGTTCTCATTGCTTCCTATAACATAATACTACTGAGCCTTCCTTTGGTTTCTAAATCAAAAAAGATTCTATTTATTTATATCACTCCCAGTGACCCAATCTAAATCAAACCTGGCCCAAAATCAATACTCTCACTCTCCTCTTTCCAGCACCACGGCCCCCTTCCTCCTTCACAGAGCTAACATTAACCTTGACTCTATCAAACAAGTTGACCACCACACTCTTCTTCGCATCCCCACCAGTTCCATTCTCCCCTTCCTTCTCCCAAACCTCTAATGAATAATCCTCTACATGAAATTCACTCTCCCGCCTTGCCGCAACGTGTTTCCCGTCCCCCTGGGTGCTTCCGGGAATAATGAAATCTTCTAACCTCACAACACCCTCAATGCCAAATCGTGGCACGAAAACAACAACACCGTTATCGAAAACTCGCATGACATATCCTTCCTCATCTACTCCCGCATTCGTACCCTCGCCCTCCCCAAGTTTAGACGCCTCCTGTTCCCCACGTGCCTTGAGCGCCTGCCCGACATAGTATTCAATGCTTGCACGACCAGCAAACTGTGCGTTACGGTGGCGATGGTTGATATTTTTGCAAATATCTTCCAGTCGGCCCCTGGTAGCTAGACCTTCTGCGGCAGAGGCACCAGGACCTTCGTAGCCTATCGCGGCAGCTAATTGGCGGTGGACGACCAAATCCGCGTATCGCCGAATGGGAGAAGTGAAATGGGTGTAAATTGGTGAGGCAAGGCCGTAGTGGCGGAATTCAGATTCCGCGTGGGCTCCTGCACAGAAATATTCAGCTGAAGTCATGCATCTAGTCGCTAGGATACGAATAAGAGTGTTGAAGAAAGGGTTGGCAGGGTCGACACAGCGGTCAAGAGAAGTTGCTAGAGCAAGGGAGCTGGATACATCAAGGGTCATATTGCGCTTTTTAGAGAGTTGGGCAATTAATTCTTCGAAATTTGAAGGTGGTGGAGTAGCGTGGCGTCGAAGCATGGCGGTTTTGGGGAATGCCTTGAAAATTTTGGAAGCCACAGTGATGTTTGCGAGAAGCATAAATTCCTCGACTAAGCTGTTGGTTTCTAAGAGGGCTTTGGTTTTAACGTCTGCCACGGGATCAGATAATTCCGAATCGGTTTCAATGCGGACTTCCGGAGACGCTAAGTTAAGTGCTCCTGCATCCATTCGCTTTTGTTTGAGCAATTTCGACAGCTTCGAAAGTGTTCTCATGCTCTCTGTTAATTCGTCAGTTTTCGATATGTCATCGATGCGTAACTGGGCCTGTTCGTAACTGAAAGCTTCCCTAGAGAAGATGACAGACTTGGTACAGGATGACGATACGACCTCGGCGGAAGGTGTCATTTCCCAGATAGTTGAGAAGGCATAGCGCTGAACATGCGGCTTTAAAGAGCATAGGTCCGTTCCCAGAAGCATAGGTAACATATCGATACGTTTGTCTACAAGATATACCGTTGTCCCTCTCATACTAGCTTCGGTATCCATAGGTGTATTTGGCTTCACGAAATGGGACACATCGGCAATATGGACACCGACTTCAATATTTCCATTAGGCAGAGGGCGAGCATGGAGAGCATCATCGATATCCTGACAGCCCGGAGGGTCAATACTACAGACAAGTAACTCCCGTAAGTCTTTGCGATCATGCCATCCAGGATCATCCATATTTTGTGGAACCTTCCAGTTATGACCTTCTGGAGGAAGACAGTCAAGCACAATCTGCGGGAACGGTCTATATTGAACATCATACTCGAGAAGTAGCGCTTCAGTTTCGGCCCCTTTGGTTTCCAATTCTCCCAGAGACCGTACAAAATGGCCCGTTGGGTACCTAGAATCGCGATCCCAGGCATCGACCGTAACTAGGATTCTTTGGCCAAAAAGTTCCTGTGCTTGTCTTGTTCGTATCCGAATTTTGGGTATTCGCTTATCCATGGGAATGACAAACACAGTTTGCTGTCGCCTACCAGGCTGAGCTTGAGCGGCTGTAGATATCTTGTCGATATTTCCCACATACTGGCGCCAATTCCTTTTCACTATCCCAACCACCCGAGCTGTTGGTTGAGGTCGACCCTCCGTAGTCTTTACGTGCGCTTTGCGAACCTCCACCTGTAGGGCTCTCCTCTCCTTTTCCGTCACCACGGCTTCCTTTTCCTCATATTCGGCATTTTCATCTTTGGTGACCGTTTCCTCATCCACGATTTTTGTCGATGGAGCCTTCCACTGGTCCTTTGGAAGAACTTCCACCACTACTATATCCCCTGATATAGCTCGATTACTGTTATCTCGACCAAGAATAAGGAGAGATTTTTCAAAAGCTGCCACCTGTACTGATCCCTCGAGGTAATTATAGGGGGAAACTTTGAAAACTCCCTGGTGCAGAGTTCCAGCGCGAAGACCAGTCATCATCTTAGATATAGAGTAATACTCAGGGTAAAACAGTTGGCCCCTGGTTGCCCTGGAACTGTGCGCAGACTTAGCTTCGTTGATCATGTCAAGCAGTCTATTGGAATCCTCAAGGCCAGAAACATAATCAGATAACGACATGGCCGTAACTCCCTCCTGTTCTCCTTTACGAAGATTATCCTTATCGTCGGTTATGACAACTATGTCCGGGGCAGTCTGCTCTATATTGCTTCTCTTCACCGCATTGCGAAGATGTTCCTCATACCATTTTGCTGCTGTTCGAACGGCCCGATCATTTCGATCGTTAATGCTTTCCACAGCTCTTCTCCTGACATGGGTCTCTAATCGGAATTCATTGAAAAATAGGTAATACCGTTTTTCTTCGCTCCGAATTAGGGAAATCAGTCGGTTATATAGAGCTAGAGACTGGTTCTTCAACTCCTCCAGCACTGTCTGCAAAATAATCACATCATAAAAAGAACCTGTCTGTTCGAAAAGGTCCATACCATTAAGAAGCGCATTCGTATCTGGCATTAAGTAATGGCCTCGAGGAAATGATTTCGTGCCAGCGGGCCGCTCAGATAGCACAAACGGAGTAACTTCACCCATAAGTTAGCATCGATAAATAACTGATTGCGCAAGTAGATTTCTAACCATTTCCATTGGCGTCAGTTGGTGCGTATGACAAGCACACAGAACATAGCTTCGAGGAGCATGGTATGTCTTGTCGTAGGTATAGTTCCCGTACAATCTTCTGGGCCTTCCCGCTTTTAGTTGACCTGACGAAGATTTTGCTTGAGACATTGGCGGCGAGCGGGTTTGAAGAGTGATCCCTCTTTAAACTTTTCATCCTGGAATTGTAATAGAGCCTATAGTGTTCGTAGAGTATTCTCAAATTGCGACCCGGTCAAGGTGGTTCCGGGTGACAAACCAGGGCTGAGTTGCGTACGAGCAACGGTTCCTGGGCGAGCGCGATGTGGTCAACAAAGGCGATTTCTACTTTATTATTAGCATTTCTGTATACTATAATTGGCAGATGGAATAACGAGAGAGTGGGTACTTATGTTGACAAGTCAGTTCAATTTCAGTTATAATAATATCGAAGATAGACCTGCTGGTGTAGTCTCATATTACCGTCCACTTTTCCTAAACAAGTATTAGTTTTTTTACTTGGGAAGTTTCCCGCCGCGGCTATTCACACACGTGATTAGTTATTCACTGTTTTTTGCCGACTTGCGCCAATATCAACCGTTAGCTGGTTTTACTTCATATTCTAATACTAACATGAATTCAACATCAGATAGGAAGTGGATATTTACTGCTTGATAATACCCTTATAGATATATGCACATAATCATGATGTGAATACCGGATCGTGAAAATGGCAATTGCAGTATGTTTAATCCGTGACATGTCAAGTGGAGGGTTTTACTAACTCAAATCACAAAGGCAATCGGCCAACTATGCTCGACAGCGAGCATGGCACACAACTTGTCTCAATGTCAAATACTTGTTAAAAAGGCTGTTGAGGCCGGCGCAAAGGTGATTTCCAGTATTTAGCCTAAATAAGCCCAAGAATTACCCGACGTGACACAGAAGCTTTTCCACCCCTAACCAGAAAGTGATTGGGGTAGTTATTGGAAGCAAAATACGCTTGGTTCTAACCCAATATACTCCAAGTATAATTAGGCGCTTTTCCTTCCTGAAGCATCAGATTACATAGCCACATCGCCGTCAGAAACCGTCTCGCTCGCTCAGCCTGTACAGCACAGCGCATTCGTTCTCGGTCTGCAGAAAGAAGCTCGGGAATCCAAAATTCCAATTAATGTGGGAATTCATGAGCCAGCCCAAGGGGGTGAAAAGGTGAAGAATACGTTGATATGGATTGACGAAGTTGGGGAAATTACGCAACGGTATCAAAAATTACATCTGTTTGATGTTGACATCAAGGATGGCCCTGTATTGAAAGAGAGCAAGTCCGTGGAACCTTATGCTTTGCAATACACAGGATATGTTCGAATTTTACTTCGTTTACTTCTTGGTATTTCGGACATTATACTGCTCTCATATTTGCTAACGGGCACATGAAACAGGAGTGTCGAAAAAGGGATGGAAATTCTACCTCCATTTTTCACACCAGTTGGCCGTGTTGGCCTCAGCATCTGCTTCGATGTATGTTCTGCGTAAACAGATATGATTCTTCCCCTCTAAGCTTTTTGCCCATACCAGGCCCAACCAGGCACCATTTAATAATCATCCACATACATACAGCTCCGCTTCCCAGAAATCAGTCTATCCCTCAGGCGCCAAAATGCTCAGATAATAACCTACCCATCCGCATTCACCGCGCCTACGGGTCAAGCACACTGGGAACCCCTTCTCCGAGCACGGGCAATTGAGACACAATCATATGTCATTGCGGCCGCCCAAGCTGGGGCCCATAATTCAAAGAGGGTTAGCTACGGACATTCCATGATCGTCAATCCGTGGGGAGAGGTGGTTGCTGAGCTTGGGGATGGGAGCCTGTCACAGGAGCCGGAGATTGCAGTTGCCAATATTGATCTGGAACTTCTAGAAAAGGTGAGGAGGGAGATGCCACTTTTGAGAAGGGTGGATGTCTATCCAGAGTATTAGATATTTGTCATTAAGTGTGGTATGAAGTGCTTCTGCTTATCAGGATGTGGGTTTCTTATCGTTGGATGGATAGTGGCGGACCGACTGAGGATTGTCTGATTGAGAATTGACAAGTGGTGTTTTCGTATACAAGTACTTGAAAATGTATTTTCCAGACTGTGTATATGAAGGGTCAGTGTTTATGGAAGCAATAACTTTACATCATCCCATGGTATTTTCTAGAAGCTGGATAAAGATTCAGTAAATCCAGAATATGCAGCTCAGGCCCCCGCCAAGCGACTTGAAACAGGAGGTGGATAGCACCCCAATATAAATTTTTTTAAAAAAAAGAGAAAACGATAAGAACAGAAAAGGCGCAGTGCCAGAAACATGCATCGTTAAGGAACTAGCCTGAAAAATAAAAACAAACTCCACTCGTTCCTCCGCATTCTTCACATTCTCATCCCATACTGAATCTGTGCGAACTGTCTGAAATTTATATGTGAGGTGGTAACTATATCTCTTTCCTTCCTTCCTTCTTTTCCTTTAAACTCCCACATTTTTCACCCTGGCTTTTCACCATTTCTTGGAAGTTCTATGTACAGCGGAATCACAGTGTAAGTCGGGTAGATTATTGCTCTTTTCTCGCGTCGGGGTCTTCAAGGATGCCCTCCTTCTCTAGCCGTCTTCTGGCCTCTTCCAGGGCCCATGTTTGTATCCTAGGTGATGATCAAGAAAGGAACTGTTAGCCTTTCTAGCTACATTCACGTACAGCGGACATATCGATGTGGTCGTAAGAGTGGGAGATTGGTATAGGGGAGAAGAGAACACGTACGATGTATCAGGTTTGAAACAATACACAATACTAGCAACAAGCAAACTACCAACAAAGCCATAAGTCCATAGGCCTTCCCATCCTTCCTTGACGTATTTGTGTCCGGGCTTCACCCCCCAGAGCCATCCGGTTGGCGGATCGAAATGGTCACCATGGTCGCCACTGAGCGAGTTCTGCGTCGAGAACGCCTGACGATGCTGTAACGAACGGAGGACGTAGCGAGATCTCAGAGGAAGAGAAGGAGGCCGTGCGGGCATTCTGTGGTTGATTAGCTGCGGCTGTGCCGAGAGAGAATGGTCACGGGAACCAATGTTAACAAGGGCCTTCGAGAGTGCAGGCAACGCGGATGTGTCGCCAATGGCGGTAGACAGAGTTCAGAAGGGTCTGCCTATGTGACTGCAGAAGACTAAACTACTGAGTACTGCGGCAGAGGTATATTGGGCGTTGAGTTGAAATTGATGCTGGTCAGTTGTCGGAAATTCCAAACCAGTGGAGAGTAGTTCAACCAGTTGGTCTGGCGGTTCGGTCTGATTTCCACTTGGCGGCCATGATTGGTCAGTTGGCGCTATTAGGCGAAATTAGTTAGGCGCCGCTTGGTAGACGCCTGTCAGCAGCATAAGCCTTCCGAGGTCTCAAGCTAGAGATCTGCTACATCATTAACGTGCAGAAGAGGTGAATATTTATGTGTCTTAATTACTAAAGAACTGCGGCATACTATCCGCAACATATACAGGTGGCGTTTTAAAGAATCGTGGGCCGTTATGTTCATACACTCCTCTATCACGACCACCGTTAGGAACACCTCTTCGACACCTGGAATAAATGTTATTTTATTCGAGATGCAATGTGAAAGCCTGTTTAAAACATGGTTCTTTGGTCAATGCGGAGGAGTGTTGAATCTGTCTGAAAGAACCTCTATGTAAGAAGCAAACCCAGTGATGCCCATTGGTTTCTTCACCTCTAAGCTCTAATCCTTCCACGTTATGGCTTCCGACTCACGGCCGATAAGCTCTGCATATACACATATTACCTGGACACGTGCGAATTTAAGCATATGACAGGCCTGCGAGCATCACAGAAGAGAGTTTTCGCTTCTTTTTGGTCAGCTCTGGAGAATCATTGTGAAACAAGGCTTTTGAAAAGGGAGGTCTCTCTTCCGAGGACCGGAGAATCTTATCAATAGTGCAAATGGCTCCACCATATGTCATAGGCCATGTTATACCCCTGGGAAATTTGTTTGCGTGATAAGAGGATTTCTAGGATATTAACCACAAGCATGTGAGAGCGGACCGGCCCTGGTTGAATTTTAATACTCTCAAGATATTGACTTTTTTTCACCCGTGGACCCTATGATTCAGAAGTCCTGTTTTCTGAAGAACACGGCTAAAGGGGACCAGAAAAAAAATATGAAAAAAATAGAAAATATCGAAATACTGTAATAAAACTAAGAATTATTTAGCTCACCGGGATGCATGTTTTCACTCACTTTAAGCGTTGTCGAGCGGCACGAAAGTACGAAACTTTTATCCCGATTCTCGCAGTGCATTCATTTCCTGGATGTTCTGGCAAACTCCTTAGCAGCGGATCGTGCGAATCTTCGTGCCAGGCTAAGAGGCCAAGTTTTTAGTTCAGGGTAATTAGCTCCAAGCTCTCTCACACTCTCCATCCCTCAAACCTCACAATTACCGGAACAAGACTTTTTTTTTTTTTCTTTTTTTCTTTTTTTTTTTTTTTGGGAGGCGACGAATCTCCTGGGCTACATAAACCAAAGCGGGTTGTGTCCAATTCTCTCCGCAAAGGAACCCGCTATGGTTACATAATCCAGAAATCCTTTGGTCAACCTCGGCATAGGGCGCTTCGGAACTTGATGACATTTACTTAAATTGTCCGCCTCCCGGGGTTTGCGGACTCATCTCATTCTTTTCCTTCTTTCTCTGCTTCTTCCCTGTCTCTCATTCACATTGTCCTTGTGCGCATTGGCTCTCCGTCCTCCCCTCCCTCATTCCAATCTACACCCCTCCGCTTTCCAAATGGCCCCCATTCCCGAGTGGGTGAAGGCTTTGAAGCCTGCTGGCCCACAGGGTTCAGAGCTCCTACAGCGTGAGCGGGACAGCTCAAATGTCTCAGTCGACAAGCTGGCGGAGCTGCTTCATACCAAGGCGGTGCTTGACAGACAACAGAAGATTCTGGCCATCATGAAAAACGAGAAAGTTTTTGATAAATCCCAGAACCTATCAATGGGCCGTGTGGAACGACTGACAGCATCCCTCGGGAAGGCTAAGCGCATTCAACAGCTGAGAGAGCAGCACAACTGGACAGACGAAGAATTCGTGATGGCCAACAATCTTCTCAGCGAGCCCACCCCTTACGGTCTCCATGCGAGCATGTTTTTGGTGAGTTTTCTCTTGCACTCAACTAGGGTGTTTGGAAATACAGCAAAACGAACCGTTAATTGTTTAGGTCACTCTCAGAAATCAGTCGACTCCAGAGCAGGCAAAACTTTTCCTAGAGCCAGCGGAACGGTACGAGATCATTGGCTGCTACGCCCAAACCGAGCTCGGTCATGGATCCAACGTTCAAGGTCTCGAAACCACCGCAACCTGGGACCCCACAGACAAGACTTTCGTCATGCACTCCCCGACCCTGACCGCTTCCAAATGGTGGATTGGCTCCTTGGGTAAAACGGCAAACCACGCCATAGTTATGGCCCAATTGATTATTAGTGGCAAACGCTACGGACCTCACCCCTTTGTCGTGCCAATCCGCGACTTGAAGACACATGAACCACTCGAGGGAGTTCATGTGGGAGATATTGGACCTAAATTTGGTTACAAGTTTGTTCATTCAGCACCTCTTTGATTTTTGAGAAGATTCTAACAATCATAAGTACCATGGATAATGGATTCCTTCTTCTGAACAAGGTTAAGATCCCACATGTAAACATGTTGGCACGCTTCTCTCACGTGGACCCCGCTACGAGTGAATATGTGCGCCCGGCCGCCGCTTCTCTCGTCTATGGTACTATGACCTGGGTTCGATCCACTATTGTATTACAATCCGGCAGCGTCCTAGCCCGAGGCGTCGCAATTGCCACGAGATATTGCTCTATTCGAAGGCAGTTCCAGGACCGCGATGCAAAAGATAAAGCCGCTGGCGAAAACCAGGTTCTGGATTACAAGATGGTTCAGATTCGAATTCTGCCTCTCCTTGCTGCTACGTTTGCTCTCCATTTTACTGGACGGCGAATGATGGAGATGTACGAACAAAACCAGAAGCTGATAACTGCGGGTGGCTCAGAGAAGGCTGGCGCCATCCTCCTCGCTGATCTCCACGCCACCTCCTGTGGCCTGAAAGCCCTTGGAAGTACAATAGCTGCTGAAGGATTAGAAGTATGCCGTCGTGCGTGTGGTGGACATGGGTATAGGTACGCTTCGGTTATTTTCGGCGTCAATTTATGCTTTTTGAGGGGGAAAAACTAACCCCCTTAACAGTAGCTACAGCGGCATCGGTCCCTGGTATGCTGATTATTTGCCAACAACTACCTGGGAGGGAGACAATTACATGTTGACCCAACAAGTCGCACGATACGTAAGTCCAACCATTTAGAGTTTCTCCAGTTAATACGAAAGGAAAATAACTAATAGTTTTGGGTTCAGCTCCTTAAATCTGCTAGGGCAGTGTTCGCCGGCCAAGCCCCGGATAACGACACCTGCCGTATTCTCAAAGGCTACCTAAGCCGCAAAGACACGGGAGCCGCCTTCGATATTCTTGACAGCGACGCCGAAATCGTAGATGCTTTTGCATGGCGTACCGCTTTCTTGACGTTCGAGGCATTGAAGCACCGTGATGTCGAAAAGCGTTCCTGGAATAGTTTGCTCATCGATTTCTACCACCTCTCTACCGCTCACTCCCAATATCTTGTGGTGAAGAACTTCTACGAGGCCCTCTCCTCACCTAGCACAACATCTGCCCTCGACCCTGACACGACCGCAGTCCTTTGGAAACTCTTCCGTCTATTCGCCCTCAATATGTTAGAGCGTGAATCCGCCGAGTTCTTCACCTCCGGTGCTGTGACCATCCGTCAAATCACCCTCACACGAACGAAGGCAGTGGTGACCCTGCTTGATGAGGTCAGACCCCATGCCGTCCGACTTGTTGACGCATGGAAATTCCCAGACTGGCAGCTCGACAGCTCGTTGGGCCGCTCCGATGGCAAGGTCTACGAGGACCTGTTCTACCGAGCCAGCGAGCTGAATCCCGCTAACAATATAACATTCGACCCGTATCCGTCTACCGACGTACTGGTGAAGAATAAGAGACAAAGCAAGCTTTAAATATATCCCGTCTGAGTTTCTATATTCTGTCTCCTTTTCTGTGTAATTATTAGATCTCTTTTTTGTTTTGCGTACGTTTTTAGAGCGTCCTGCCCCTTCTTTGTATTCCTATTTCTTTTCTTTTCTTTTCTTTTCTTTTCTTTTAATTATTGTTGATTCATTCTTTCTCTATGAGGATAACATCAAGGGATATGAAAATATAAAAATAGACATAGAGATACATAATAACGGGTATGGAATAAGACACGGTATAAAATGAAAATAAATAGGTATATGGGTTCAATTCAAAGTTTGGTCCTCTTATTCACAGAAATTGTACATCAAGGAGCTCCAGGTCCATCAATAATATCCAAGAAGAACGAAATCAGAAGATGTCTATATCAATCACAGATAAAAGCAAATCCCATTACCCAAATTAAATAAGGACACATCTTTGCAAAGGCCACATTTCTTTAAGGTCCCGGTTGGATAACATTCTTAAAATCAAAAAAAAAAAAAAAAAAAAAAAATTGATGATTGGCAGATTTTTACCAAGCCACACTTATTATCATTACCATAAACCAAATTCCAATTAAAGCACTAACACCGGATCCAATTACCCTTACCACTCCATTCTCTGGTGCTGTCTTCCCCACCACCGCCGTGCCCCTATCTCCACCTGAAGCCGTACAACTAACGTGCCCACAGACAAATCCATCTGGGCAACAGCCACCACCCGCAGAGGCTGCACAGCTCGTCCAGCCCCCGGCACACCTCCGTGCTCTGGCACCACCAGAAGAATATGTAGCATCAACGGGTACAACAACGGTAAAGCCGTTGGCGTCTACGATAGTAGCTGAGGAGATCTCCGGACAGGAAGTGGGGTTGCAATCGAGACCGATGCGGCAGCAGCCGCCATGGTGGACGGCACTGCAGGCATAGAAGCCGGTGGGGCAACCGGCTATAATTGGGGTTTCAGGGGTAGCATTGGTGAGTAGCTGCGACGGGATTGTGGTTATGGTGGTTGTGGGGTTGGAGGTTCGACGGTAAGGGGGATCAATGGGGTTTGTAGTTGTGGGGTAAGGTGGCGGTGATAGTGGGGGGGGAATTGCGGTGATGATTGTTGTTGAGATGTAGATGCCTGTGTTTGAGGCGGTTAGTTGAATCACTTTTATACAGCGTTAAGGGAGACGTAGTTTGGGATAAAAAAAAAAAAAAAAAAAAAAAAAAAAACATACACCCCTGATCCACACAAGAATAGCCCGGTATACAGCAGCCACCCCCCGGATAATCACGACACTCCATGAACCCCTTCGGACACTCAATAAGATGACCCGAACACTCATCACCTCGCCCACAGCAACCCACATCTCGATCTTGAACAAGTATACATTTGCTTCCAGTCCCACAACAGCTATTCGGCCGGTTGATTGACATGCACGGCTCCGTGTCCGCAGGACATCGGAAATCTCTCTTCCTGAACATACGGCCCTGGTCTCGGGCCATCCACCCCCGCAGTGAGCGGTCCCGTCCCCCTGCTTCATCTTGATCCGCTCCGTCCCCATTTCCTACCTCTGCTGCATGTAATGGGAGCGGAGCGTATAAAAACGGCATGGACCTATTCATCCAGAGCTCTTCCCACCCTTTTGCTCCCTTCTCATTGACACCAGTGAGGCCATCCGGATCCATCGATCCACCAAAATTGTCGCTATCCTTCCCCTTGTTTACATGACCAAATTTCTGCTTTTGCTGTGGTATACTGCCATCGTCATCGTCACCGAAATACCAATAATCCAGCCAAAATTTCTCCCCCTCATCATCAGACATTTTCCTCACGCCAACCGGCGACTGATCTGCCAGTCGCTTTTGGATCTCCACATCCCTCTGAACCAATCTCTCCTGCACGAGCTCTGTATCAGATATGTCATCGTTGGGAAGAACTCCTGTGGCACTTGCAGCCGTTATTAGGAGTTTCGAGGCGTGAAGAAGGAAAAGGACGAGGTGGTGGTTCTGGTAGACAGCTGGAGAGGGGAGCCACCTCATCAGGCCCCCTGCTCAGCCTTTGTTAGCTTCCTGGCTATTTAGCTTGAAAACCAGATCGATGTGATTGAAGTACGGAAATAGGTGCAAAGTTCGAAGATGCTCTGACTGGGAATTATGGATAGTGACTGGTTTCGAAAGTGCAAGTTCGAAGATATGCGAAGGATAAGAGAATCAACAAAAATGGTATGTTATCTATAACTAGTTACATATCATCAAAGGGGTGGGCTTTAGCGAATGAACGCTGTCACAGGTTCAGGTTTGCAGGGGGGTGCCAGAACAAGACAACATTGTTCGGCTAGGTGTTGGACGTTCCAAGACCTTTCATACAACAAGAAATGAAAACGGTCACTTGTAAAGTTGGTGGCAGAATAAGAATATTCATGGTCTCGGGAGTTGGATTTACGATTCTTGCAGTGTTTCATTTGTTTTCGTATCACACAGTTGGCGGTGATAAGAGAGCTTCTGGTAGGAGGTGTCTTAAAATGTTGTAGGCTGGGCTTGGATGTAGAGTGACCTCACTGTGCAGCAATATAAAATAGCACTTCAGCATTGAAAATACGGAGCAGAATACCAATATCGAGAGAAAATATATGTCGTATTATTGGTAGGAAAAAATGAAATAAAACTCGAAGATTCAGCAGCAGAGCTATGAGCAAGAGTAAATAAATATCGGGGGTTGTAACAATAAATGGACACTATCCAAATCATCCTCATCCAAGCTTTGCCCAATTCCGCCCACCGAACCAACCAACCAGCTGATGGCGCCTGCTCAGCAGCGATCGCGTTAAGACACACCAGAAACAGGTTTCAACAATAAAATCAAAAAAATGAAAAATGAAAGATGAAAAAAGGGAAAAATGGTGGGTGACTAAGGAAACAAGGAAATAATAGTTAAGAGCATGCGCATGTGTAGATGATGATAAACGGAAAGGGTGTCTTGGGGTATCGATAACAACAAAAAATGAGGATGACAGAAGAGGATGTACATAAAAGGAGAGGCGCTATCTATCCAAGTATATATATGCCAACGGTAAAACAGCAAGAGAAAAACATACTAGCAGAGCTAGAGATGCGACAAAAGGTTCAATGAGAACAAAAAGAAGGGTGATGATGAATGATCTGCTGGATCAAAGCAGGAGTTGGAGGGGCAAAGGACAAAAAATGAATCAAGGAACTAAGTGCCAAACTTCCAGCACATCAACCACTTGCAAGACAATGAGGTTTTATATAAGACGCAGGCCTGCCGACACAGCATCCGGGACTAGGGTGTTATTATAGTGAATATCAATTAGCAAAACATAAACGACCAACAAAAAAAGGAATAGAGTTGATAAATTGAACGAAGAAAATAAAACAAACAATAAAATACCAAAATACGCAAATATCCAGACATGATAATAGCCCAGCTTTATTCACGGGCAACGCAAAAAAAGAAGATTCCAATACGTTTCGCTCCCCAAAATCAAACAAAACGACGGGTTGTGTTGGGGGAGGGAGGGGGGATGGGGTTGTGGATTCCAATATTCAGTGGGAATTGGAGAATATGGAAGAGAGCCATGATGTGCGCTTGCGAGCTGAAGAAGCTAAGCCCACAGAGGTTAAGGTTAGAGAGTTCTCCTTGTGTTTGTAGTTGAATTCGCATATATGTTGTAAATATGTATATTGAAAATCCCTTGCTCTTTACGTACCAGGAGCAGGTAGTAATATAGTCGTCTTCGCAGTCTCACCTGGCGCGGGGTCATCACCGGAACCAGCGCCAACATCTTCATCTGGGACTTCCTTCGCTGGGCCCGGCACTGAGGTCTCTGGCTCCCCACCAAGATCAGCCTTCTCCTCGTCTTTGTCATCTGCAGGAGGAGGTGCTGTTGCGGGCACGGCTGACTCCACTTCAGCGACTGCACCATTCATTCGATCCCACACCTCCTTTCGTATGCGTTCATCTTTAGCCTTCCGCATCCGTTCAACCTCCTCAAACCCGCCACTCTTCTTCAGTTTTCCTTCTTCGACAAATTTCCCCAGCTCCTTTTGGAGGGGACCGACTCTTCGAGTCTTCAGTTCTTTCTGTCTCGCTTTCTCCGCGCGCTCTATAGCTTCAAGTCGATCTTTGTGATTTGGAAGGAGTGCTCTTACTTCTCCCAGAAGGTGATCCTTGGCCTTCATAGGATCAAACGGTTCATTGGCTGGGATATTGCGGGAGACAGCTCTGAAGCCCTGGGGTCCGGTGGTTGAGTTTGAGTTCGAGTTGGTTTGCAGACTTTGTTGTTTCGTGGCCTGCTCCACAAGGGCAAATGTCTGTGTTGCCTTCTCGAGATCGTCCTCAAGGTCGATCACCAGATCTTCTTGCATTGTCAGTTGGTCTCTCTCCTCGCACACGAGTTGTAACTCCTTCTCCCAGATCTTAGTCCATATAGGCTTCTCCCGTTTAAGGAATTCTTGCATCTTCTTCAGCTCCTTGGATACGGCGCTAATATCCCGCCCCACAGCTTCCAATTGTCTCGGCAACGGACGGACACCGCGTGTGACAACATCCTTTCGAAGGTCCTCAACGAGATCCTGAAGATCATCCACACGAGCCACGATCTTTTCAGATTCGTCCGCCAGCTCCTTCTTCCCTGCATTTACACGAGCACGGCATGCATCGCCCTCAAAGGATGGGACAGTCATCTCATTTGCCACACTCTTCACAGAGCCAGCCTTGGCCCGGATTGAGCTCATAGAGGCTGCAATGTCTGATGTGAAACTCGTGTAAGTCTGACGTAGTGTAGCAAGATCGCGACGGAGATCTTGGACTTCGGCAACATGATTTCCAGTCGCCGGTAGGGAACTATTCGAGGTAACCCTAGATTTGGCTGGCGCGGCTGGAGGAGGGGCTGCAGCAAGGCGAGCAATCTCTTTAGCAGCTTCCAACTGACCATCAGTTAATCTTTGGATGGAAGCGCCTTGCCCATCAACTATTTCACGGACACTCTCGATTAAACGGCGGATACCACCGACTCCTTCGTCGAAATGTTTCTTTACTTCATCGAGTGGCTCGACATTCAATACGAGGACTGATCGATCCTTGACATCGTTAAGGTCTTCCAATTCATGTCGAACACCAGATACGGGATCCTGAAGGTATATCTCGGGCAAATCGGTACCATTGTTATGGGTATTCCAAGCGAATTTTTCAATAAAGGCTAGCTGTAGACGTCCAATAGTTAATTCTGAATAACCTTCTGGCAAGACATACTTCTTAATTTTGCTCCTGTACTGTAAGAAGAGTGTTAACTCTTTGCCAGGCGGAGGGGATGGCTCGGGAGTAAATTGACCGCGGGGTGAAGTATCAGATATTGTAGAAGTTTTGGTTTCAGCGTGTTTGGTCTCATCTGCAAGTGCGAAATGCGGTTCAGTAGTTTTTCCGGGTTGGCTATCGTTTGGCTCCGCACTAGAGTCACGCTCGGAGATCTGGGGTAAAGAAGGTAGAGAGTCACCACCTGGGGTATCTCTAGTGTCAAACCCAGGTGGGAAACCAATCTTATCAATTGGGGTTTTAGCCATAGGACTGGCCTCTTCAACCGATGTCACCGATGTGTCAATTTGAGGTATCGATGCTGGTTCTCCACCCTCGGGCACCGTGGAGGGTCGACCTGGTGATGATTCAACAGCCCGGTTATTGGAACGCTGCTTATTGTGATACGGTCCGCGGAGGCGCACAGCATTCATTGACTCACGAACATCGCGACCACGATTTGGGATCGGTGAGTTTTGAGGTGGTGGGATAACAGGGACACCGTTAGGAGAGGGACCCAAATGTTTTTGGATCTGATAAGCAGAAAACCTTCTCGACGCTCGTCGTTCCAGTTCACCACTTCTCTGCAACATTCCGATGGCATCATTTTGTCTAGACGCGGGCGGAGTGGGCGGCGGAGCATGGGGGAAGTTATGTGCGGAGAAATCCTGGCTAGTCCCGTAGCGAGGTCCATTCAAGTTTTGGTCAGAGGGCGGATGCATAACGGGAATATTCTGCATTGTGTTACTCGACAAAGACGAGTTTGAAGAAAATGTCGACTTCTGGGCTTCCCGCTTGGAAGCGTCCCTTTCAGCTCTTTCAGCAAAAGAGCCCCCATGGCGATCGTTGGACCAATTCGAAGAGGAGGCGCTTCTGGGGACTCCTGGCTCACCATAGCTTGTCACCGCACCCTGACGATAAGGGTCTGGCTGTCGCTTAGGTGGTGATTGAGGCAAGGATAGAGCCTCATCCGCCGTCTGGTTCAGACTGGTTTCTCCGCTCCCCCAACTACCAGAGCTCCCCTGTCGTGCCGTGGGCCTGCCATCCCTTACTTGCCTTGACCGCAACTTGGCCTGTTTCTTCTTGAGGCCATGAAGTAAATTGATAATGATATCCCGTATACGAGGCAGATACCGTTCTAGGCTCTCCAGAGATGCATCTTGGCTAAGGGTATCTTCCAGAATAGTCCGGAGAAGATCTGGCACGGGCCCCAAATCTGTAGTATCCACGCCAATTGCTCCAAACGCCCTACAGGCCAGATTGAACTCATATCCTAGGCGGACATAGACGTCGGAAACCTCGCTTTCCGATGCCTGTTGTCGTGACCATTGTGTGAGGGTCTCTAATAACTGCTTTGTCGCAACGAGTAGGTGTGTAACGCTCTTCTCGATCTGTGATAGTTGTTTGTCCGATTGCTGTTCCTCGTAGAAAATCCGTAGAAAATAAAGAAACGCAATGGTTAGCACATGGATATATCCCAGACAAGGTGTTCGTTTTCAGCCGTCTGAACAACCAAGTGGCATAAACAACGACAGATAAAGTGCAGGGTCATCACGGGATATATGAGCATTCATGGATACAACATACCGTGCCTCGACTCGTGGAAGATTTTCCTGAGCCGGAGGATGTTCTCGAGCCCGTGGTGAGGTAGGCATTTGCGTCGCCAGCACCAACAGCAGCAGTAGCAGCACCCGAACCAGATGCTGAAGCCATCTTCTGCATCACGGGAGAACGAGCACGAGCAAAGGCGGCGGAACGTATATGGCGAGCTCGAGAATTAGAAGATGAGGATGACGGCGAAGAGTCCATAACACGAAACAGAAGAAGAGACTCGACGTTGGACAAAGAGAGTCTTAGTCTTGCGTTGGGCTGGGAAGGAAAAGAATGAGCTGACGATACGGCCTGATACGATCTGATACAATTCAATATGTCAAGGGGTTGGGCATAGGAAAGACGTTCTGGTAGGCGTGAGGATGATACCGTAGGACAAACAATACGGTACAGTTTGGTATCATAAATTACATCTAGCACAAGCCACATCTAAACCTTATTGGCACAAATTATCACGTGATATGTCCAAAACAGTAAGGCTGAGTTGGAATAACTCCAGTTGTCACGTGGATTCAGTAGTTCTTCCCCGCCTTCTGTCCTGCAGATCTCTCGCAGACACGCAAATCCTTCCATCTTTTATAGACACGGGGAAGCCTGAAAGTCATCGCTGCATGCTGCTCCTGACATTCAATGTGGAGAACATTCCATTCCTCAACTTATATATCCGTTATTTTATTTTTACCACCCGCCGAGATCTATCCCCGATCCTCAAAGTGCAGTCAATCCGCGGTACTCCTCTCCTGCATGAGTAACTTAGTTTGCCTTATTACCCCTGGATTCTGCCCTCTCACTTTGTCTTCCTCGTGGGCGAGAAACCATCCTGATCCAAAAAGGACGGAAGCTTCCGGTTGACCTGGTTTATATACTCTCGAATCTAGATATCCGGATATGGCACGTATCCCTGGGCAGGACCTCGTACGGATCCATGTAACTCGCCGAGAAAAGTAACACAACCAACGGCATCCCCCGCCTACATATGAAACGCCAAATTTATTCTCCTGAATAAGATTCACTATGGAAGCTACGCCAAGTGGCGTAGCTCAGATTCATTATCCAACCCCTCCATTACATTTGAAGATCCTTAGAAATTTCCCTGAAAAGCGTAAACTCACTTGAAAATAACCCGTAGTTTCATCAAACCTAAAATGGGTTAAAACTCCTGGATGCTTGCCGTGCTGCTTTCTTGGCTCTAACTCTATTGTTATATTGACTTTATCCAGTTTAGTTGGAAACAAAAGAAGAGACGGTGGGCATTGGCTCGAGTTGCTTCAATTAGTCTGCTACCGATTAATAAAGAACAGGTGTGTTCAAGAACTTTTCATTGTTTGTTTCAACTGTTTCCGCCAGTGAATCGGGAGCTGTCAGCAAGTTGAGGAATATGCCATGAATAGTTAACGGATGAAGCTCTCCGCCCGGTGCCCGGTGAAGTATTCAGTATATTCGTTCCAACCATTCAACTACGCCTGAACTGTCGATCTGCAACCGGTAAATATCTACTACGATACAGCAATGCCGAGTGGTTAAAATAAGCTATGAACGAGGAACCTACGGAAAGGCGTTTTCAGTCCTAAGTTCCGTTATTTACGGGTCTAGAGAGAAGATCGCATCCTTCCCGGAATATTTTACAATTGCAATTAGTATTTATCCTATGCTAGGATTTTTATCAATCGCGCCTAACTGGTTTACTTGGACATACCCTGCCTGCCTTCAACCCTTTGTCTTTTCCAAAATCCCCATCCTTGATGGTTTTGAAAAGGCCTCGCCGGGTAGGAGATGCATGCTAGCAATGAGGGGTGAGATTAACAGCAGAGCTGAGAGAGAGAGAGAGAGAGAGAGAGAGAGAGAGAGAGAGAGAGAGAGAGAGAGAGTATTCAGATTTTGACAACATTATCGAAGATTCAGTCATTGAGATTCCCATAATCTTTCTAGCTTCATATCAAATATCTCAATTTATTCAGCGGCCACCTCTCCTGACAGAACTTAATGGTTGATCAGAAGAGTCGGGGTTAGAAGTAAATGGATGATCGTTGGCCTGGTATAGAAATGAGAGGAAAGAAGGACTAGAAATAAAAGAAACCAAAAGAGTCCTAAAAACGAGGCTGGCGCTTATGGAATTCCTCGCAAAAGGATCAAGCGCTGTGTCAAATGATAACCCGTCAGAGGCCAAAACTCCCCTGAGAAATAAATATGGAAAAATCAGTAATCTGCAGAGCTAAGGGTGCTAGTCCATGCATTTCTGCAATACCAGTATGCATTGCACGCGCTTGCAGGAGAGACACAGGCTCACAGGACTGTACTGCAGCGTTGGGAGACGGAACGGGACGGGGAGATCACGTCGTTGTGACTTGGAGGATTGTGTTTCGGCCATTGCCGCAGACGTCATGGTTATATATGTCTGCATGGAGAGAAAGCTTGCGGAGTAGGTAGGTAGGTATTGGCCTGCAGAAGAAGTTGTATATTTTCGCTGGAGGATAGCTTGATATGTCTGCGCCAAAAAGGGGTTGGGATATGGTTAAAGTTGATCCAGTATACACTGGCAGTGGACAAGTGTGGGCTGAATAAAGAAAGGGCTGACTGAACTGGAGACCCTGTGCTCCACAGAAGCTGTTAAAGGTAATCTAATAATTAGCTGCTGCTGGTGAATTAACATCTCTGGGGAAAGTTAATGAATGTGGAGATGATGAATGGGATGGAGTCATTGGGACCGGCACTACAACAATAATCACATCGCGTGCAATCTGTCCACTTATATGTTCTAGCGTTTTTACGGAGAGGCCTATCCGAACTGTGGCTATGGTCAGAAGCATGGTTATCAAAAACAAAAAGGGACATATAATATTGCCTAGGATGAAATGTTCGAGATTTGATACTGATATTGAAACTGGATTACAAAAAAAAAAAAAAAAAAAAAAATTGAAATATAAACTTTTCCCCCAAGATTGGCTTTTCCAGGCTGCGAAATGAGTTCTTGAATTAGGAACAAAAAGGCAGAAATCAAGCTGTGACAATACGACCTAGGCCAATTTGGCAGCGCCCCGTTGGGCGAGGAGGTATTCCTAATACGGCTAAACCGGAGGTCTATCCAACTGGCAGCTAGTCCTAAAGCAGTAAAGCGGAAGAGGGCTGGAAGTGTTGGGGGCCTGTGATTGGCGAATTGCAGTCCAGATACCGATTACCGAGCCATACGTCATAACCGGACCATACCGTACGATACGGCCCTTGCTGCTCTGCCCGCGCTCCAGCCACCCCAGGGCTTACCAACAAACCAGCGATTCTCTCTTCTCACCGTCACCGTTTTTTCGGCCTCCATACTCTTTTTTTTTCCCTTTTTCCCCAACCTCACAACGCCCTCTCTTCTTTTCCTCTTCTCCCCTTCCATCCCCTTCCCCCTATTGATCTCAAGCTCTGTTCTCTTCTTTTTTTGTTTCCCTTCTTTCTGGTCCTGATTCTTACCCCTTTCCCTCTGCCCCCCCACCCTCCTCTCTCTCTTTTTCTTTTTTTCTTTTTGCCTTTTTTTTTTTTTATTTCCCTTTCCGTTTATTTTCTGCTTCTTGTCCCCGTGTCCCAAACTCTACGCCTGGCGGTGTGGGCCCCCGTGCCTTTTCGCCCTCTGGACTTCTCCCTCCTACGTGCCCACCACCACGACGAACTAAATCACTTACCTATGCCTGACTAGCCTGGTTGGCTTCTCTCCAAAGCTTGACGGACGCGTATATTTTGATTTAAAAACTACAGAGCACTACCGCCACACAACAACGACGGCGACCGCTGCAACTTTCTCCTCCCTCCTGTCACTGTCCGAGTCCTAGCCCAGCGATGACTTCGACTCTCAACGCCGTCTCCTCTGCTAACGGAGCGTCGGGCAACAATTCCATGCCTCCGAATTCCTCGTCTGCCACATCAAGACCAGCCATGCGCTCAAATAATGCCACTCTCAAAACCACCGCCAGCACCGATGGAGGTCGAAGGCAGGCTTCGAGCCCCGTCGATGCTGTCCAAAGGTATGTCTTGTCATGTTCTTGCGGTTAATTGCTGGGGTTGTCCCTTCCCTCCCTTCCCTCCCTTCCCTCCCTTCCTTCCCTTCTTTCCCTTCCTTCCCTTCCACTCCTTTCCACTTACTCCCCACTGGATTTGGTCCTTCCCTCGTTACCTTCTCTGCTTGTGCGTTCTTCCCTCGCTGTCGCAGCCCGTGGTATCCACGGATGGTCATTTTTCCTTTCCTTTCCTTTCCTGCTTTTTTTCTTTCTCTCCTTCCCTTTTATTTATATCTCCCTGGCTCTTCTCTGCTCTAGGCCGCATCTGGGAAAGAGCTCTGTAGCAGTTACGTGTTACCCGCTTGGAACTTCCCTAAACTCGAAAAAGCTCTCTTCCTCCTCCATTTACCAAATATAAACATTCATTCCCCGCCCCTTTCCCCAGCTGTTGACATCTCTCTATTCTTTTCTTCCCCCCTTCTTTCTCAGCGTCCTTCTTCTCCTTTCCATGGGATGGATCAAGCTTCGATTTCTCTGTCTGCCGTCGCTCTTGGCACATTCTCCTCGATGTCGTTTGATCGATTCTCTGTCTTTGCTGGAGCCTTTTCACTGACCTCCCGTTTCCCGCACCTTAGGCGCAATAATCCCCCAAAGGCCTGGACACAACCTACGAACCCTATTTCCCAGAAACCCTCATATCCAAATCAGAACAGAGGTGCTCCACAGCGAAAATCTACACTCTCCCCCAAGTCAATGGCGTCGAACAGGGAGTCTAATACCCCTGACATGCATGCCAATGATCGCCTTACCTTTCTTTTGGCAGCCTGCATCGTAAGTTCTGTCTTGGCTACCGACCACTCACTCGTCCTTTGACACACCGTCGTCCTGGTACTAATGCTGATTCTTGACCACCAGGGTTTGAACGCTACCATCACAACCAGGAGCGGAGAGAAGTATTCGGGTATTTTTTCGGGCTCTTCGCTGGAGTCGAATGAGTCCTCATTCACACTTAAGATGACACAACGTTGCTCCTCCCCACAGCCAGACCGCAGCAGGTCGAATGCCCTCAGCGACCACGCTAGCCCTTACATGGGATCAGGCGTAGATTACCAGATGGTTTTTAATGTCCAGGATATTGTGGACGTCGGTGTTGAAAACGTCACCACGTCGGGAATCGCCGCGAAGGAACAGAATGGTAATTATTACTCTTGCAACTTGTATCTTATTCCTTGCACTGCTGACCACCTTTGCTTTTCCGTTTTTTAATTTTATTTAGGAACTCCAACGGGATTTAAAACCGATGCTGATATCTCTGGTGGCCATGCAATTCGGGAAAGAGAACTCCAGCGTTGGGAACCTGGTACGGACGCACCTGCCGATATGTCCTTGGAAAGCTCAGGCTCTGCAAACTGGGACCAATTTGAAGTAAATGAGCGCCTTTTTGGGGCGACTACAAGCTACGACGAGAATTTGTACACTACGAGAATCGATCGTTCGGACCCATCGTATAAGCGCAAAGAAGCTGAGGCAGCTAGAATCGCACGCGAGATCGAATCCAGTGATACAGATAATGTCCACATGAGAGAAGAACGTGGCTTGATCGCCGAAAATGATTACACAAACGAAGAGGACAAATACAGTGGTGTTCGTCGTGATGATTTCCCTCCTCTGCAATCAGGGCAACCGAACAAGTATACCCCACCTGCGAGAAGAGCACCCACTAGCCACCCGACCGTACCCGGCGCTCCTGTAGATCCAGCAATCATCAGTGCCCAAATTGCAAGGCCTGAGGTGCTAGCCAAACAGCCAACCCAACCCAAGGTCACCGTTACGTCTTCGCACAGCTCTATTACTGATGCACCCAAGGAGAAGGCATCAGAGCCAAATAAGCCTACCTCGTCTGTTAAACCCACCGCTAGTTCCGAACAAAAGGACATTACCTCCACGCCCGCGTCGAATTCCACTGGTCCTCCAAAGCGTAATGGAGCAGAGAATGCCTCGTCCAACGTGGAGGCCGAAGTGCTCGATCATTTCCGCCAGTTCGCGAACAATGAAAAAATGAAACTTCAAGAACGCCGTCGTAATCAAGCTTCCTACGACCGGACAATTAAACTCAATGAGCTAATGAAATTTTCCAAGAATTTCAAACTTGGAACGCCTGTTCCCAAGGACTTGGTGCCTATCCTGGCCAAGGATCCGAGTAAACAGGAGGAAATCGTTGAAAAAGCACGTCGACAACATGAGGAGAAGCTTGCTGAAGCTGCCGCCAAAGCTAGCGGCTCAAATGCTCCACCCTCTGCGGCCGCTGCTTCAGCTGCCGAACTCAAACCTTCCGTACCTCGCACTGCTGGGCCTTCTCGATATGAGGCCGGTACGACACCTCCTGTGGCACCATCAGATCGACAACAGTACCCCCGTGGCCGCCAAGGGTACCAACCAATGGGGCCTCATGCTGGTCCAGGTGGACGTCCTATGGGACATCACAACGGGCATCCTGGACGATCTGGGCCAGGCCTTTTGAGCCATCGCCTGGCGGATATTCAGCAACAGCGCAAAGGCGGAGCTATGGGTCCTGCTATGCCTCCACCTCCCCCCATTCAAGATGGCCGTATGCCACCCTCCGGACCCATGGGCGGTGATCTTACCAATACCAGCAGTCCTCATAAACCTCTCCAAAGCCCAACGTCAGCAACATCAACGAAATTCAATGTCAGAGCACATGAATTTAAGCCTAACCCAACTGCGAATACCTTTACACCTGCAGGAACATCTGCCATATCTTCTAGCCCTGCATCTAATGCAAGGACTCGATCGATTTCTCGTACTGCTAGTCCGTCCGCATTATTTGGCTCTAAGAAACCCCTGCCAGCATCGGAACGGCCATCAGTTAATGACCACTTCAACCCCATTAAGCGGATGAGAAATGAAGCAACAGAGCAGAGTATTAAAGACTACGCATTTAATGGTGGAATTCCCCAAGCTTATCGAACTCCCCCAACATGGGATGTTGCTCCGATTAATGCGGAGAAAACTTACGCTGATATGTTCAAAGCTCCTGTACCTGCCCCTACAATTTCACCCCAAAGGGCTGCATCTAATCCTCAAATACCACCTCAACATCAGCTTCCATATCACCTTCAGCACACTGTCCCTCAGACAACTGGCCCTCCACAGGTTCATCCTCATCCGCACGTACAAGCACATCACCCATCGGGACATCCACACTTCGATGATCCCCATCGCATGCAAATTTCTACTTCGACCTCACAAGTTTACCCGTCACCCCGACTCCAACCGAGTCATGTGGCATACCCCTCTCCCATGGGCCATCATGCCCAACTAGCATTTGGTCCCTCGGTTCCGCAATTCTACCCGGGGCAAGGCCCCCAACCTTCTCACATGAGACATTACCCCAGTGGGCCACAGTTTATTAACCCACAAAACGGTATGGGCGCACCTATGATGGTCCAACAGCCATCAAATGGTCCTTATGCAGGTATGCCTCAGGGCATGAGTGTCCCGTATAACCCTCAAATGTCGATATACTCCCCGAATACTGGGCATGCCTATCCGCAACATGTCCCCCCACCACCGCAACCACATAGTGGCTTTCCCAGCCCAAACCGAGGAGCAGCCATGATGATGCATCAAGGCTCACAACAGGGCCACCCACATCAGCCTGTCATGTTCATGAACTCCGGACAGCATGGACAACTTGTCTATGCTCCACAGCATCAAGCCCACAGTGAGTTAGACTGGCGTTTGTCCACTTACAAGTATTTGGCGTACTAACGGTTAAAGTGCCTCCAGTGCGCTCTGGTTATCCTCAGCATCAGCAGAATCATTTCAACACTAGTCCTCATCAAGCGCATTATTACCCACATCATCAACATAGAGCCCAGAACAATCACTACAATCAAATGCCACACATGCCTCACCCCCATATGCAACCGCAAGGACCA
The DNA here is from genome assembly GCF_000150735.1 of Paracoccidioides brasiliensis. Taxonomy (NCBI): domain Eukaryota; kingdom Fungi; phylum Ascomycota; class Eurotiomycetes; order Onygenales; family Ajellomycetaceae; genus Paracoccidioides; species Paracoccidioides brasiliensis. Next base: position 2,050,802 of record NW_011371360.1, read on the forward strand.
CCACAAAATGTCCCGTCGGGATCTAATGCTCCGGAGGCTGTTGACGAAGTTAAATGAAAATATTTCGGCAGGCTGTATACGATGTATTTTCGCCTCTTCCTCCTTCCCCATTCCCCTCCCCCGGGAATTTGCAGCGTGGCATGAAAACCACAGAAATTCTCATTGGTCATTTACCCTTTCCGGAATGTTGCGTGCGATGTGAGACTAGTCTGTGCTACATTACTTTCTATTGTATTTTTTCACTGATTATATTTCGTGGCGCCGTTGATTGATATATTTCTTTTACTGGTCTCCCGTGGTTGCAACATTCAGAATCTGGTTATATGGACTTTACATGAGCGGATTATGGAGATTTCTCTTGGTAAGTTAAGTGAAAGTCTACTCTCTCTTCCGAAACCTTGCTACTATATACTAACCATTCTGAGGATAGTTGAGACTTGAGATTGAACATATGAGTATTCGTCGCTAGATGGAAAAACGCCAAATGGAGTTCTCATGGCCTTGTCGGGCGAGGCAAGCAATTCCGGTCCAATGAATGGGATCAAACCACAAAGTTTATTTAATCGATCCCTTCATTGGATGTGCTGCAGTCCATATAGGTCAGCACTTTAAACCTCCAATCAATTTTGAGTCACATACAACTCTGTTGGTTCGATTCTTCAAGAAAGAGTTGGATTCTGATATACGTGGTCGGTGGTAAGAATTGGTGGTCGAGGGGTTTTAGAGGTGGACTGATTAAGTAGGGAAGATATTATGTTTTGTCAGATCGTTTGTTTTGTGGGAATGGAAGGGTTTGCGTGATTTGAAGAATTGATTCAGAGCTACAGCGGCAGAGGTGTTATGCTTATTATTGATAGGATTGGGATCGTGTGATGGGTGTGATTATATATTGCTAGGAAAGAGGCGAGACATGAATGAAGGTGGTTTGGGTTTTAGTTTGCTTTTTTTTTATGAAAAGCAAAAAGTATTGGTGTGGAAGTTTGGGAGAGTGAAGTGGTGTATTTTAATTATTTTTTTCTCCATTGTTCTAAGGAAAGCTTCAGAACTTCTCATGGCGTGGCATGGCACGCATGCACGTTATGTGACTATGTTCTCGACATGTTGAGGACGGAGGGCTTTCTTGTTTCTTGAAAAATGCATGATATGGTGTTCATACACTCTGGGTGGTGCCTTGCCGTGGCTGTTAAAAGATGCTTGTTGGACTCAGGCTGGAGGTGAGAAGTTTATTTTTACTTTTGGTTTTTGCCTCTGGCTTTCTCCACTCCCTCCTTGTGCTGTTGTTGCGGATAAATAGCTACTTTAGCTTTCGAAGTGAAATATACTTCTTCATATATTAGCATTGATGGTTTGTTTGAGAGAGGTGAAGGGATGATGTGAGGTGAATAGAGAATAATAGGTGTCATTCTACTGCGTGGGTACCTGGTATGTATATGTATGTATGTACGGCTCCTAGTGGTTAAATATGCGGATACATGGGGCGCAAGTATCATTTTTCCCTGCGATAGTTTCGAATGTTACATTTGTTCATTCATTCTGTATGACAGCTTATGGATCTGGATGTAGAATCTGTGAAGGATAGATTGCTTGATTGATTATGAAGCGATCGCTAGCTACGCGGAAGTTATATACGGTGAAGATTACGTAAGAAGGCGGATAGGCCTGACAGAATCTAGATGTATGATGTATGTATGAGAATATGGGGTGGCGTGTAACGGCTATGTAAACCCTTTCGAGGGAAGATGGGGATGCCGTGGCGAGAGGAGAGAAGAGTTGTATGTGTGTCCCTGGGTGGCTTTATGGTATGACGATTATGCCCAAGTGTAACCAGTAGGTATGCCAGAATGAAATAGATCGCTGGTACTAATTTATCTTGCTTTTTGTCTCTCTTTTATTCTTTGGCTGTTTGATTGCTTGGGACAGTGGAGCACGACGATATTAGATGCGGAGAGAACTGATACGTGCGGCGTTTTGTGTTGAAAACGATCGGGATACGAGACGGAGGGTGGTTCCAAATGTAAATATACGTGGTTGTGTGCGAAGTGACAGAGTTCCAAGTTGCACGTGTGTGTAATGTACCCGTCATGCTCGTGTGTAATGTCGGTTCATAGTAGGGCTATATGTTCTTTTGCCCTTGGGGGGAACAATATATCAGCAGTCGTTCCAATTAGATTCATTTATTTAAGTAGTTTGTCTTGACTTCATGTCAGCTTCTTTTTGAGCTCAGTCAGAGTCAGGGGGATGGACTTGTGATGGGATGGGGATATTGGTTCAACCCATGATTTTTTGTGTCTCCTCAGGTCTTTTCAGTTTCTATTTTTGGTCATCATTCAACGCGAGGATGAAGAGAATCGAGACACACGACGAGTTTTCCACGAGAAAAAAGGGGGTTCTCAGCTGGGTCCCCTAGAGAATGAAGGCGCAAGGAGAAGTAGACGAGTTGGGTTTATCTCTTTTTCCTTTCTTTCCTTTCCTTCAGCACAGTGTGCTCGATCCTGATAGATGAAAAGCGGACATAAGAAATTCACACCAAGAAGATGTGGAATCCGCAATCCCAACAAAGTCAAGAGAGATACTCTGACAGCTCCCCTAATCCTACCTCTCCCCCTCACCCCTCTTCTCTTTCTCTCTCTCTCACATATGCGCAGTGTGTAAAGGGTTTTTGATGTCCGCCACTGCCATTAGTTCCCTTTGTCCTCATGAAGCAAAGCAGATCAAGAACTCCAGTTAAGTGGCGGTTGGTGTTTGTTATATACACTTGGGGGATATTTCAAAACTGTCCAAGAGATCTTTCATGATACTTCATGACTGTCCCAGTAGTTCACTAGGGACCAGAAACAAGACCCCTCTTGCCAACAGTGTGCCTGCGTGAGAGACTATCCCCAAAGGGAGGAGAGGAGAGAGATAAGAGAGGAAGAGAGAAGAAGAACAGGGCGAGACACCAGCTATCACCTCCTCATAAGAGACTGGCTTGGAGGGAAAATTGTGATTCCACAACTCCATAATGAAAAAGACTCATATCCACTCCATCAATCAGCGGAAAGAAAGACAAGAGTCCCTTCTCCCAGGAACATGGAAGGATCAAGAAAAGGTAAATAGAAAAAACCACCGGCGCAGACTGATAAAGCGCCTCGTCTACTCAGTGCCCATTGCGCCTTGTCTTGGGGACGCAAGTACCGCGTCTTTTTTGTGCTGCGTATGTACCAAAGCTCTTCTTCCCTGCGGCTTTGGGAGTCTGACCTTTTACCAGTTTCGCATCATAGGAGATCATTGGAGATGAATGGTTTGGTTTATGTGGAAGTTGAAGGGACTGGGGAAGAAATTAATGGCAAACTTGACCTTGCTGGGAGCTAAAATGTTCAGCTCCAAAGTTTGTTGTTGAAAGGATAGCCTGAATGTAATATCCATAATAAGGTCGACTAGTTAAAAGTCTAGCTGTTTTTCATTCCAAAGTTATATTCCAACAAGCAGCTCTGTCATTTCTTATTCTCGTGCATCACAACCATCTGCTGTTATATATGATGGACCTGATAGGAAATAGCTGATTCGGCGCCAAAATGCGGCAAAATGCTGGGCTTAAAAAGCTGGAGGCGGTAACTATCGCGCTAATCCTAATCGGGCCATAATGCCACACCTTCAAACACCATCTTCGGTCAACTCGCGCCAGAAGAAGACACGCAAAAGATCCTCGTTTTTTATTTTTTTTATTTATTTTTTTTTTTAACAACTAACACCAACAACGAATGAGTCTGGATAACGCTGATACCCTTGTTCTTTAAGTTTATGCTTTTATGACCATGATGAACCACAATAATCCAACCATTGCTCAGCCACAAACTTCCTAGTTTTACGTCCCGGGGCAGCATCTCCATTCCTGCCTCCGGCCTCATACATGCGCGGGGTCATATCGCTATCATACGCATTTTCCCTTTTTGCTGCCAGCAATGGATTTTTTAAAATCAGCCGTTGCTTCGGCTATTGCCAAAGGCAGCTCATTTCCCTACAGCTTCGGTGATCGAGTTGATAATAACGACTCCATCTGGACACTTCACAATGGTACTAAACGGGTATGGGTTTAAGACACGGCAGTCAAACTCGGGCTTTACGATCCCTTACGCTAATTTACTCTTTGATTTCTTGACAATTTAGGAAGATGGTTCTGCCTGCAGTATATTTACCTTTGATGTTGCAGCAAATAAATCCTGCCTACCCCTTGCCAGAAACGCCATTCGTAAACATCGCACCCTTAGACATCCAGGGGTTATTAAAGTATTGGAAACCATAGAGGTGGGGATTCCTGGTCGGCCTACTATTAAAGCAATCTAGTTCTTTAAAAATTCGTGGAACAAGAGACATTGACGGAGGGCGTAGACAGACACAAACATTTATGTCGTGACTGAAAGGATTACACCCCTAGCATGGCCGGTAAAACGGCAGAGCCTGAGTGAGGAGACCGCGAAATGGGGTTTATACACAATCGCTGTGAGTTGCCACTTAAAGCTTTAATTATTTTACTCGAAGTCTTCTCTCTGATTCTGGAATCTTTTCCTAGTCAACCCTTAAATTTATCAACGAAGATGCATCGTCGGTGCATGGTGCCGTCAGGGTCTCTTCGATATTCACAAGTGAAAGTGGGGAATGGAAGCTTGGAGGGTTTGATATTCTAAGCTCTATGAAGGAAGACGATGCTGTTATATACGTTCGTTTCCCCTCGCCTAGTAACCAGATAAATGGGATTGGCTAATCTGGTAGCAGACATATGGTAGCCTTGTGCCAGATTTATCCCGCTATACATCACCAGAGATTGCAGAAGGCGGTTGGGAGGCCATCAAACGCAATCCATTACCTGCTACAGATTCTTACGCTTTCGGAGCTCTTGTTTTTGAAGTTTTCAATGGCACTTTTAGAGGGAAGGAACAAGCAGGCCAGACATCAAATATCCCTCCGTCTATGCATCAAAGCTACAAGAGGCTCATGAATCCCAAACCCAAATTAAGGCTGAGTGTTGCTCATTTTTTGGAGCAGGGAACGCGTAGTGGTGGTTTTTTTGAGACCCCTTTAATACGACTCACCCAGGATATCGAGAGTCTAGGTTTGAAAAGTGATGAGGAACGAGAAGAATTCATTAAGTATTTCCCCATATCGATTTGTGTTGAGTCGATTTATCTCTAATCCAAATATAGTGGACTAGATGAGATATCGGATGATTTCCCGGAAGATTTCTTTAAAATGAAGGTTCTGCCTGAGCTGCTGAAATCTGTGGAGTTTGGAGGCGGAGGACCAAAAGTCTTTGCTGCCATCTTAAAGATTGGCACCAAGCTCTCAGAGGACGAGTACACAAGTAAACTTACACCGGTTATTGTACGATTGTTTGGCAACCCGGACCGTGCCATGCGCGTTTGTTTACTTGACAATCTCCCGTTAATTATCGACCACCTTTCACAAAAGATTGTCAATGACAAAATATTTCCTCAGATGGTGAGTTTGGCACGGTGAAATAAGATGACAACCAACGTCCGTTCGTTCATACACTAGCATCTAATTTAATCGTAGGTGACCGGTTTTACCGATGTTGCTCCTGTTGTAAGGGAGCAGACTGTAAAAGCAGTGCTTACGGTCATTGAGAAACTCTCTGATCGAACCATTAACGGCGAATTGTTGCGATTTCTTGCCAAAACTGCCAACGATGAGCAGCCAGGTATCCGAACAAACACGACTATATGTCTTGGGAAAATCGCCCGGAATCTAGGGCAGAGTGTATGAATTTTCCCCCAGTCGACTCCCGGACATTGCTAACGATATCTCCCCTTATTTAGTCGAGAGCCAAAGTCCTAACTGCAGCATTCAGTCGGTCGTTGAGGGATCCGTTTGTTCATGCCCGAAACGCAGGTCTTCTCGCTCTGGGTGCAACTCTGGACTTGTTTACTGAAGATGACTGTGCAACGAAGTTGCTACCTGCAATGTGCCCCTGTTTATTAGACAAGGAGAAGTAAGTGTAACAAATCAAAGATCGAGACTACGAAAACGTTTAGCTGACTCTTATCTAGACTTGTCCGTGATCAAGCAAACAAAACTGTTGATTTATATCTTCAGCGCATTCGCAAATTCAGTTCAACGCTGCCGGATACAGTTTTGCCGGCTCAGAATGTCACGGATTCCCGGGTCGCAGGTGTCGCACGAATGGGGACACCGAACGATACGTCCTGGGCAGGTTGGGCCATTTCTTCATTTACAAATAAGATCACTAGTGCGAAAGGTGAAATCGAGTCCACAGCAAACGGGGTTCAATCTGTTGCTGCAGGTACAGCCCGGTCCCCATCAATGCCACATGTGGGAATACCCTCGTCATCCGTCCAGATCAACAAATATAAAGAAACTTTACGTCCTGAGGCACCATACCTCTTTCAAACCATATCTAAACCTCGACCTGAAGACCTTAACAATCCTGTGCAGGAAGTTGAAGAAGACGCAATCGATGCATGGGGAGCAATGGATGATGACGGTAAAGGAGATGATGGAGATGACGCCTTCTTTGACGCTAAGCGAATTCCTTCCCCAAGCCCTGCTCCATCTGCTACTCTTGTGACGTTTGACGATGGCGGAGAACCGGATTTTGCCGGCTGGCTAGCAGCTCAATCAAAGGCAAAGGCGAAAAAGCCATTACCTAAAGGGCTTTCCAAGTCATCTACCGCAAAAGGTACGGGATCTACACGGCCGACAGCCACGTTGAAACCTTCTGTTTCGGGTAGTAGGAGTTCGTCTGTAACAGCTAGGCTATCGTCGCAACCAGCTAAAACGATCGATACAAAACCGAAAGAGAATACAGCCGAGGACGATTGGGGAGATGCCTGGGACTGATACTTCCTACTTTCTTCTTTAATAGCACTATACTATTTGGTCATTCAAGACCATATCCTCATCAGGCAATTTCTCCACACACATATATATACAACCATTGCAACTGTCAGCATTGGCGCTTCTTGTGGGTGAAATCAATCAGTATTGGATGCGACATTAGAAAACTGAACTAATATAGACCTCTGAGTAAATTGGAGACTTGGCCTTTGAGTAGCAAACTTACAATCTCGATTCCGGAACCCAAATGCACTGAATAAGCGCTGCAGCCGTCAACTTAACTGTTGACTTACTGAACTTCGAAATCATGAACTAGGAAGCAATTCCTTGCTGGACAATCATGCTAATTGTGCTAACTGACGACGTACGATAAGCACAAATGGGACAATCTCCCCTTACCATCGACCACAACACTACTGCTGGTACAGTCATCAATCCCAGATATTAAAGTGGCACCTGCGAATCATCAGATCGGTGAGTTATCGAGTCAGCAAGATAACCTGCCTTTAAATCCACTATGCTCTCTCTGGCTTTGCTGACATCGGCTTGGAAAAGAATGCGTTTGCTGGTCCATTATTATACTATAAGTCAGTTATCGTGTCTTGCTGCAGAAGGTCACGACCTTTGTTCACTGAGTTACGCCCCATTGTAGGGGATACTCCAGGAGGTCTCCCTCCATCTGGGACATCTTTCTACCTTATTTGAGCCAGGTTGCTTCTCCACAAACTCTTTGTGATAACCTGCCCCAGTCAACTCGAATTGTCAACGCATTTACCATGCTCGTTTGTCGAATCTTGGCTACAAACCCAGCATTATCACGTATCCGTTGTTCACCCTTGATGTCTAGAAGCCAATTCAAAGGGAGCAAGCAGGAGCTTCCTTGCTCATAGAACCTTAGGTCATTTTTATTTGTTTTAGAGCATATTTATGCTGATGCTGATCTTTAACAATCATTCCCAGATCTATCTAGGCTATCACTAGTCTTGTCATTGGTATTTTCTGGAATCCCCTGGTGGAGGCCCAATTGTTTGCCTCTTCAATTATTTATTAAACTTAAGTACACAGGTCACGTTTCTTTGCGTGTAATTGAACGTATGTATATAGTCTAGTAAATACCATCTTTCTTGTCATCTCTTCAGTAAAATATATGCATTACCGTCACTGACATTAGATCTTGTCAAACATGTAGGTTTAGGAATTCCCTTCTCAAATAGACCCAACTGGACTGCCACAAAAATCCACGAAGCAGGAAACAAATTGAGGGGAGCGGACAAGGGCCAGTTCAATGTCACGAAGATATGAGGTAGTGCTACCCAACACATGGTGAGCTGAGGATTCTTCACTTTGCTCGGATTAATTTCCAATGATCTTCTGTTTTCATAAGACATGGATAGAGGGAAGTGAAATTTTAAGGACGTGAACTAACCAAGAAGCATACGCATGCATCTATGATCCCAAAATGACATTCCTTTTACGTAAATTTAAACTACACAAATTAAAAACGCAAATAGAATAATAACACTTCGTAAAGAAGTGTAATAATATAAATTGCATCTTCCGTAAATTGAATACGAACATCATCGACTCTTTGAATCTGATGTCGGACAGAAGTAGCAACGAGGAATTCTACCACTAATTAATTAGACCATGACCTGCTGAGATGATGTGATTAGTGGAAGAACTCAAAATGTACTGGAAGACAACTATTGTGTTTTCCAAAGAAGTTATAACAGAAAGAAAAGTAAAAGAAATAGGAAAAGAAGACGAACCATTCTTCGACGAATGATTGAAACTATTCTGCATCATCCGTGAATCGAACACGGGTCTCATCGACACTCCAGAATCTGGATATCAGGAAATAGTAGTGGCAACGATGAATTCTACCACTGGACCAATGATGCTATTTTGATACAAAGCCCATTAAATGCACACTGTATGAAAAAGTGACTTGATTTTCTATTGATGACCCTTGGTCGTTCTAGAGAGATATTTTCAATTTTGGCATATGATTCTACACTTTTTTATTTTTTGCCAGATAAATTACATTTTGTTATATCAGCAACTCGATGTTAACGTTAGTATCATCTGGTGGAAGCACACTTTCAACTCGGTAGATTTGCACTTAATTGAAAGAGGCTAGCGCTGCTCCAACCTTCAACTCTAACCCTAACTTAAATTTCACCTACACACCCGATGTCTTCAGCACAGACTCTCCGTCCTTGTGACTGCTAATATACGGCAAGATGGCCGAGCGGTCCAAGGCGCCAGATTAAGGTTCTGGTCTCGAAAGGGGCGTGGGTTCGAATCCCACTCTTGTCACCATTTAGTTTTTAAACTCTTTGAGGTGTTTGGTTATACTATGATTCTATCTCTCCTACTTGCAATTTTTAGTGCAGTTTTTTGTGTGTACAATCTATCAAATACAGTGATCTAATTGATTTTATATCAAGATTTGCAGTATTTAGATATATTGATTATTATTATTATTATTATTATTATTATTATTATTATTATTATTATTATTATTATTATTATTATTATTATTATTATTATTATTATTATTATTATTATTATTATTATTATTATTATTATTATTATTATTATTATTATTATTATTATTATTATTATTATTATTATTATTATTATTATTATTATTATTATTATTATTATTATTCATTTAAAATATATTCAGCCAGTAACTATGACATCTATTTAATTAAACTAGAATTTAACTATTTTACTATTCTAACTAATAAATAGCAATTAAACCATGTAGTTATAAAGTTTCATCTTAGAATAATACAATCATAAATCTTAATATGAAACATGAGAAATTATTAACAAATGTATCTATATGACTTCAAGAACTTCTTCAGTAACAGATCTTGTGGCGTTCCGCCCCTATTATTATCTGTGGTGTTCCGCCTCTATTCTTCCGCCCCTCCCTATATTAGTATCCGCTCTCTATTCGCCCCTTCCTAATCCACTCAGAGGCCCTGATCTTTCCTATACTTCCTATCCTATGCAATCACTCCTACCATATAGAGTGATTATAGTATGTATATATAGCAGGGCATCTGCCCCTCTTATTAGAAGAGAATCAGATATGATTTATCCTATCTATTTAATTGCTTGTACGTATCAAAATTATTGAATTTAAATTTATAAGAATTTTAATATTTAAATAGAATTTTAAATACTAATTCAATTATTTTTTATTTATTCTATATTTTTAGTTAATTTAAAGTCTTTATATTTATTTCTAAATAGATTTAAATAAATTTAACTTTTTTACTAAAGCTAAATTATTCAAATAACTTACATTCAGTTTAAAAGTTTAATAGTAAACTTTATAAATAAAAACATAGATAAATTTAATAATCATAATATGTAAAAGAAATATAACTAATAAAACTATTATATATTTATATAGATTAAACTTTTTTCTAATTTAGTTAATATTATGATATTTGAATAAACTTTTAAACTATTTTATATTTATTTATAATTTAAATAGTATATCTTAATAAAAAATTATAAAGCTATTGAATTAATTTAAATTGAATTTTTTAATTTTTTTAATATTTATTTTTCTATCAATACAAAAAGATATACTACAATTATACTTAAAAAATTTAGCAGTTTATTTTTTTTTTCAAGAGAAGTAATATCTGTAAGAATTTTTAAATTTAAAAGATGGTTTCTTATATATGCAAATAAGAAAAAGAACAAACTTTGATATCTTCATCTAGAATTCATGCAATGAGACATTTCTCTTGTTCAGAACTTAATCTTTGTATCTGCTAAATGAACTAACTATATTGTGGTTGATTTTACTGGCTAATCAGTCACATAGAGTGGTTCACGAATGCTTGAAAGCTACGGCTGCAGCAGAAGAAATAAAGTCATTTTTTCAATTTGTCAATCACTCTTTGAATAGATATTTCACACTGAGAGTTCATTTTGAGAAGGTGGTGAATATAAGACACGTTGAATTGAAAGATGAAGAATTTATGCAGATGGTAAATAAGAGGGCATTGCGACTAGCTCAGGTTTGATCTTAATACATATCATAACCATGTTTCTTCACTCATCATAACTCTTACCACATGCAAGGACCTACCTATAGCATTGTTGGCAAAAGGCTGCTTCACAGCTTGATTTCACCCCCGGTACCATTTTTCACGCAGTACCTCTCATCTTCTGAGGTTAGTGTGGGGGTGTAACCATCAAATGGTTCAAGTTCAAAGATCTCATATCTCATAACTACAAAATTAATTAAAATTTGCTAGCAATCTAGAAAAATGAACGATTGACTTGATTTCTCTTTGATAGGATTTGATCCTTACTTTATAAGGTCAAATCCTTACTACGAATCCGACCGGATCCGGTTGAACGGATCTATTATAATCCTTATTGGAGATATTTATTTCGGCCTCTGCTAGGAGAGCTGGAGATAGTTAACGTTATATAGTTAATCCGAAAGTATTAACTAGATATCGAATCTGGTCATTCAAGGCTACTTACTATTTGGCGCATATAGTTTCTTAGAAATAGGAGGTTGACTCTGGCACAACAAGCATGTCAAGTCCCCTGGAGGGAAAATGTGCCACTGCCAAAGGGGACTCAAGAAGTAATGCACATATATTTTTATTATTCTTTGATTCCGAGTGACAATGAATGATGTGAAATCCTCATCTTTCCTCGCTAAGAGATAGGTTACATACACCAGAAGGAAATAAATGTAAATCAAACAGTAATTATATCACATTCCCGCAGGAATTGGAGCAGCCATTGCTCAAAAATCTGGCATCTAAAGGCTGCTCCCTTCTCCTCAATTACATCTGCACTTGCTCAATAACGCGAACTCTTCAGCTCCGTGAGGAGCTGACGCAAACCCACTCCATGCGCTGCATCAGCGTCCAGGCGGATCTTAGCGAACCCGCGTCAGTGGTCAACAAGATTCTCGCCAGTGCCAGAAACCACTTTTCTCATCAATGCATCGACTAATAGTCTGACCATTGATACTCTGATCAACAATGCTGGGATTGCGGGGAATAACCGTCTCAATGACCCCGTTTGTGGGCCATAGATGGAGAATTTTTTTTTTTTCTACCGGCATGTACACAGTCAATGTGTGGCTCCATACCTGCCACGGGACCGATCAGCACGTAATTGTCAACTTCTGAGGGCCAGAGTGTCTATGGTGGTACGAGGCAGCCATTGAAGCCGCCATGACGCAGCAAACCTGGGCGCGTGAACTTGGTGACAGAGCTACTGTCGATGCGGTCAACCCCGGGCCCGTCATTGGGGACATATTCCGGGAGTCCGGGAAAGATTTTCGGAATAGAATGCAAGGCTGGCGGGACAATGCACCTGGCAGCATGATTATTGTGGATGAAGGATTTGACGGGGACGGGTGCGGAGAGGCTGAGTGAAGAGAGTATGAAGCTTGCGGTGGAGCAGATGGGTGGTAGAAGGCCGACATTTCCTGATGGAGTTGCTGGAGTGGTGGGAATGCTTTGTGAACGAGGGATGGGTAGTGGCGTACTGGGAGTGTGGTTGTGCTCTAATAGTGGAGTTTAAAAATGAGTGCATGAAGGGCTGCTAGAGACAATGATTCTTTTCCTTTCCAATGTCTCTGCCATCTGTGCGGCTCTCACAGCTGAATACCTATCTTGATAGTTTGCTGGCTATGCTTCTCTTGAAATTATCCATTCGGGCTCTCAATGAAATCTCGGAACGAGGTGGTTGGGGGTGCCGTATCCCCAAAAATGATATACAATTCGCTTGGATGGTAAGATTCAGTGGTGTGTCAGTTCGCCATATCTATATACGGAGTAGTTACTGCAGAGTTGACAGTTCAGGAATCGTGGGCTCCTGTGGTATGTAATTGAATAGTTAAATGTATGTAGTTTGAAATGATATATCACGGGTTCCCCCAATTCAAGTACCAACCTCACCTTGGATGCGCCATTCTGGGGGGGTGTTGGGGTCCGAAGCTGTGTCAGCTACCCGCTGATAGTTTAAACTAACTAGTTTAGTTAGAAGGTAGGGGGATATGGTTAATGAAAGATTTCCACGATTTTCGCCGATATGCTTGTTTTTTGGGTGCGAATTGCAACAAAAGAGACTCTGGCATTTTATCACTAAGGTTTAACTAACCCATCTACGCCCAGCGTGGCTGGCTCTTCAACTGAAGAAAAGGTGACCGACCAATCGAGTTTCCTGTCCTGAGGGGGGGGGGGGGGATGGGGGATTCGCAATTGGCGCATCAACCATTCGGGGTTCGCCGCCCGGGATATTGTCTCCGAAAAAAAAAAAAAAAAAAAAAAACAAAGTCGCTGCCTAGTTTTGCAGGGCTGATTGTCAGCGAGTGGGAGAAGCCCAATGAATGCAGTGCAGACGAAGCGGAAGCAGAAGCCTTTGACTAGCAGCGCGGAGTTAAGTTAATAAATATAGTAGTGCTTGGTCTGTCTGGCTGGTCCCCCGGTTAGTTGCCTCTTCTCCAGCTCGGCAGGTTGCAATCTACTTCTTCAATCAAAGTAATTGCTGAAACATCTGATGTTCAAACTCTTATAGTTAACGACTATTTTATTTCCCCATTTAAGCCTTGAGTGAGGCCATTGGGATGGATGGCTTCCAACCTCGACATCCCGGACGAAGCGCCGCCTCCCTATAACCCCATTGACCCGCTCACCCCAGCTTCAAGCAACGAATCTGCCACAACAGCAGATGCAGCAGAGCTGCCCTTTGATGACAATAATAATGATATTCAAATACCATCCTATGGCAGCTTACTACCTCCTAACTTTATATCTGCAGTTCCATACTTTAGGGAGCGGGCTCCATCACTCCCTCACCAAGTTGAGTCCCTGGAGCCAGTTCTCGAACATATGCTCACAATCTATCCCCGAAGCCAATCGAAAGACTTCCAGCGTTTTCCCAAATGTCTGCGGCCTCGCTCTACCGAAATTACCCAGCATGACTGGAACACATTCCTCAACTACTTATTCCCCACCCATCTGGCTCCAGCAGGTAGCCAGCCTCATCTACCCCGAAAGCTTCGTGCTGAGATCGAGCGCGATCGCAAGGACTGTGCGCAGGAAGGTGACGACGGGCGCCAAGCAAGGATATACGCCGTCGTCTCCGAGTGGAACCAGTGCTTTTTCGCACTCAGATCGGCTAGAATCCTCTGTGTCTATGTTTCATCCACGGGTTCCCCACCCCCAACACATCTGTGTCCAAAGTGTTATCCCTCAACTGTGAGGTCGTTGCCTGTACGGAGTGGACCTTCCATGGATGGATCCAGTCTTGTCCGGACCGAAACAGCCCCTGAATTTCCAGCACAAAATTCAAACCCTCGTTGCCCGGCAGCGGCCCATTCGAACGGTAACTCTGTTCTTGCCCCAGAAGTCAGCATAGTTACTGCGCAGGGATCCACTTCGATCCCGTATCCAACTCAGTATCGCAATCGCGGAATGGCGGGCCACAGCGCATATGACTCCAAATCCGCCCCGTCATTTGGAATTACAGGTGCCATCGTGAACTGGGCCACTCAGTTTGGTGAACGTGCCGAACAGTACGGCCAATGGGTCGGCGAACAGGCAACTGCGCATGGGAAGCGGGTAGAGGAATGCAGCCAGATGTATGGCCGGGTGGTCGAGGAGCAGGCCAAGGCTAAAGGTGAATTCATAGAAAAACAAGCGAAGTGGCTTGGAAGCATGGGGGGAGGTCTCGGATTCCACAGAACACATCCCTGGGGCTCCTTTGCGAACAAGGATCATCACCATGGTTTTCCGCACAGCGACCCATCGGCACGCCATAACCCCAGCCAGTTTGATCACTGTTGCACTCACGGCTTTGCTGGCTATGGACATCCGTGGGTTGAATGGGAAAGCCGTCGGCAAAATAGACACATAGGACAGCTTCAGCTTCAGCGTCAGCGGACCGCATCCGTCTCATCAACGTTATCTTCATCCTCGTCGTCTTCGTCACCTTCTTCGTCATCGTCCTCTTCATCATCGTCTTCAGATTCGGATTCCTCATTCCCTCCCTCTCTATCTTCATCCTCCGACAGACATGCTGCAGGCCTTGCAGAATTCAGAGAGAAGATCCGTAGCATTCAGCGGAAACACGAACAGAGTCAAAACAGCGCTCTGATGGTGGCGCAGAGTCCGGATGTCAACTCCCTCCGCCAGGAACTGCGTATGCTTAGAACGGCGTACAAGCAGTTCCGCGACTGCAAGAAAAGAAGCCACGGCTCCAACGTCCATAAATTTCCTCCATGGACAGCTGCGCGTAACTCTGGCAACAGCAGCACCGGTGATATGAAAACCAAGGAAGCTCAAGCCGTCCTGAAACAGAATTTGCAAAACACCAAGAAGGAATTCCGCGCTTTGGTTTCGCAGATTAGAAACGAGAAGAAAGAGATATTGCGCCAAAGGCGACAGAGGAGAAAGGAAGCCAGGAGAGAAAAGAAGAAACAGAGGAAGAAGAATGGAGGAAAAGGGAAGTGTAAGTCTTAAGTACATTTTCCAGGCGAATGTTGAGATTAGTGGTTGTTGATATTGCCTCTCTGTGTCAAAATGTCTCTCCTGTGAGCAAGATGCTCATGCTCAGTTACTTTCACAATTTTATTAGCTTTGCAGATTTCTCTGTTATCTGTCAGATATCATCAGCCTCTAGCGTCGAAGCTCTTCCGGAAGCCCTAGTTAGTCCTACCTCGCCACGCCGGCACTTCAATTTTTTTGTATAAAACCTTCTTCTTCTTCTTCTTCTTCTTTTTTTCAGCAATAGGGTGATTCAGTTTCCCTGTATATATAAACATGGTTCAACCCATCGTATAACTTACTTAGTGAGCAGTATGTAAATGACATTTCTTTATCATATCAAGAACTGTGCATACTTCTTCATATGATAACTGGCAAGATGCCAGAGACTTAATTCTAGTCCGTTTCAGTTGAGGCATATTCATGAGTTGTTGCAGCAGTAATCAGAAGATAATAAAATTAACGAGACTAAAAGATATGATTAGAAATATACATGCTTAGTTCATGCTTTTTATTCTCACTCAAGTTGATATATTGTAATTCTGTCATTTGCATAGGTCACGTTGTGTTTAATACAAATTGCAATCACTCACTTCAAATGTAATAAGCAGGGAGAGAGAAAGATAGAGATTGTATATATGTATGTATGTGTGCGTGTGCGTGTGCGTGTGCGTGTGTGTGTGTGTGTGTGTGTGTGTGTGTGTGTGTCTGTGCGTGTGCGTGTGCATGTGTGTAGCCAGCCTGGAAGAACGCTGATTTATCCAAGGTAATTAAGGCTGGCACTACCATTTTGCAAAATTTTCAACAGAATTTCTGTGCCAAACCCCCCAGCTATGATGCTGAATAAATACTTCATCACCAGTCATCCTCTTGTTCTTCCTCGATGACGAGCAGAATAATCCACCCACTCATAATTCATCATTCACACTATCAACCCACCTGATACCTCACCGCACGGTCTCATTCCTCTCCACAAGATCACCCACCCCTAGCGCTCTCCCCACTTTAACCCGAAAGACCCTTTCCTTCTCCTTTTTGTCCTTTTCTCCGCCATGTTTCCCCATCTCGCCGACCTCCTCTCCCTCATCAGGATGACCATCGTCGTTGGCAGCGGAATCGGCATTCGCGTCGCTCTCATCCTTGCGCGACGCAGTGTTAGAAGCTTGTTTTCGGCCATCATTATTCTCCTTGCGGTCCTCCTTCATCCATAGCGGCCGTAGATCCATCCTCATGGCATAAGCATCTTCGCCATCAGCGTAGTATTTAGCCTCGATCTTCTCGATCTCGAACCCCAACGTGTCGCGATAGAGACGGAGGGCAGCGTTATTGGAGACACGGACGTGCAGTGAAACGTATTCAGCCCGGTGTGATTCGGCCATAGCGCGCTCTGCAACCCATTTCAAAAGAAATTGATCACGTTAGGCAAATTGTATATATGCAGCTAACCCATTGACGGAGAGATGATGATGGAAAAAAAAAAATAAAATAAAATAAAAAAATAAAAAAAATAAAAATAAAAAAATAAACCACACATACGACTCATCTTCATCAACCGCTCCGCAATCCCTAATCGTCTATGCGTTCTCATTACACTAAGGCTGGTAATGTGGCCGTGAGCAATGCCGTCTGTGGGCTCTTCTTCCATCTTCGCGAGTACATACCCAACCACCTTGGGGTACTCGTTCTTTGGGCTGTTGTGTTTGGGTCGCACGACGGCAACGAAGCTCAGCTGCGGCCATGAGAGGGCATGATAGAGGTAATATTTGAGGAAGTAGTTTTCAGGGAGGTTTGTGATGTTGCAGGTCTGGATGGAGGGGAGAAGGGAGATGTAGGAGGGGTACGAAGAGAGGGGGACGATGTCGACCATTTTTTGTTATATTGTATATATGTTTCCTTCCCTGTATCTGCGGGACGTTGCAGACAGTGGGGAGGGGCGCTTGGTATATTTTTATGCAATTGCACCAGTAGAAGTGCTGGCGAAGGCTGGCTGATATTTCAGACTCTGCGGAGGTTTAACATTGGATGATTCAACTGCTTGTTTAGGTGTGAAGTTATGTAACTAAAACTTAAACCACGTGAGAAAATAGTTGCATAACCCAACCAGTGCAGTTATTTTAGGGTTTCGATCGCGTGGGTTAGGGTTAAATTTAGGTTGGCTACGAACCTTAAAATTTAAGGTGATGTATAAGCTGCGAATTTATTTACGATGTCCGTGAAATACCAACTCCCCAATATGTATATATATATATATATATATATTGTTCTTGCCATGGATATTGTGCGCAGAGTGGCACATTGGTTGTTCAGTTTATTCGTCGTCTTTGCCGTTGTAATAGATAGTCCTTTGCATGTTTCCTCACTTAGTTACCCTCCCCACATCCAAGCACAGAGCAATCCCCCAAAGGCTTCTAGAACATCTCTATTTTTCTCTTCACATTCCTCACGGTTTTTCACAACGGCAGTCGCCTCCATCCTCGCAACAGTTAATCTTCACTGTTTTCAAAATAGTCATTGCGACTAAGGCAACCGAATTCAATATCCATGCTAAGTTAGGCACCCGTACGCTGGCGTTCATGTGGATTGCAGTCGGCCTTGTGCTCTTCCGATTTTCCCTACATATCCGCAACATATTAGCATGTAGCCGGTAACTCACGTAGACGGAAAATTTCCGGAAGTTGATAAATATATCATCTGTTACATAGCGCCGGAAACTTAATATATGAGAAATGATACCCCATCCCGCCTTAGCAATCAAGATATCCCAAATGCCCAAGTTGTCAAGTCCATCTTTATGCCCTGCTGGTGTGCCTGATAACAAAATACGGAACCTCTAAACCTGAACTCCCCCAAAATCCTAATAATCAACAGACTGCAAAACGATCTCTGCAACCGCAGTCTGGCCCGCCATCAACCCGCAATCAACAGGAAGACATACCCCAGTAATAGGAGCTAGTTAACCAGTTCTTTATTACTGAGAAACGCCACAGCATCAGCAACGCCCAGGGGATCAACCGCCCGTTTCAACGGATACCACTGTATAGCTTCCTCAAAAACTTGTGGATTGGCTTTAACACGCGATGCCTAACTGCGCATACTCAACTGCAAAGATCGAGTAAGATGAACAAGACCAGGCCTTGGCTACGCTGTATCCCGGGTTCCCGAACACGGCGAGGCCGTTGACGAAAGCTATGTTGACAACGCGCTGCGTCTGGCACGACGTTTGAGGGAGTTGATAAAAGCACGGAAGAAAAAGAACGAGGCGTCTAAATTCACGGCCGTTTCGCGCTATCAGTGTTTCGGGGTCATCATTGGGGCCCAGCGAGTCGGAATATGATGGCGCCGGCGGAGTTGATCAGGGGTGTACACGTCGCCATCCATGGCAAGGAATTTTAGGGCTAGCTGGGCCACTTTGGCGTGATCCGTGATGTCGCAGGTTAGGGGGGTAAGATTTTTCATGATTTTACGGTCCTCTATTTTCAACCTTGCTCTTGCTAAGCGTGGTAGTAAGTTCGTTCGCTTTTGTTTTTCCCGACGATATCGACTAAAACCACACAATCGTGTGTGACTCTGCGAGTTTCACGGCAATGGCCCGGCTGATATCACCAGCTCCATTCCAACTCTTTATGACTGCTTCTGCTGGCATCATGGGCTCCCTTTATCGGTTTTCAACTAGATTCGACGAAACCCGGCTAAAGAGATACTTATTAATGGCGCGCTTTCTAAGGATCAATCTTATTTCCTAACCTCTATCGAATTATTACACAACCCTAGCATTGCTTTATTGTTCGGAAACCTGGGGATTTCACATATTAGAATTGAACAACCCATGAAAAGCCCAGTATGGAACTTGTTTGCTTAGTAAGAGAGGATATTAACGGCAATTCACTGAGGTATGTGGTTGCTGCAGTATATTTGTATCGTGTAGAAATTCACAATTTACACAAGGGCCTCTGGAGATGGAACAAGGTGTAGGAATAGTCAAGGAAAAAATGATACTTAAGAAGAGTATTCGATGTAGAAAGGCAAATAGAAGAAGGGGAAAGGGGAAACATTGGTATCTAATGCGAGATGATAAGGAAAAAAGGTTAAGAATATCAAACGCCAAAAATGTATCACAAAACTTTGCAGGTTAAAACGAAAAAACACAATCGGTCAGGACAGGACATGCTTGACACATATAGATCAGCCTTCCGCTGGTCCAGAGCCATCAAGTTCTGTATCCAACATTTGTGCCAGTTCGTCGTCCTCGACATTAGATTTACATGAAGCTCTCTCTGTCAACATCCTTGAATTTTCAGGGTGATCGAAAATAGAAGTTCCAGTGGACTTGTTCGGCGGTTTGGTAGGGTTTGACATAAGTAGATTTCTGTGCGATCCGCTCGTCGATTCTGGCCTCCAGCCATGACCAGAACATGGTATTGCTGGCAATATAGGCCTGTACCTATGTCTTTTATTCCCTAGCCATTGGTATTCCTTGCGAAGCAGAGCATTTCGCAGTTCTTCTGACCGATGAATTCTGGAACGCTCCTCTCGATCCGATGGAGGGGAAGTTGGATTGTTGGTATTCTGGTTGCTGGGTTCATCATCGGTTGAATCAATCGTGACAGGTGCTAGTTGCGAGGTCGGCCGAACTGGTGTTTGGGGATCTGGTGGCGGATGAACGGATAAAGTAGCGGTACCATGTTCTGGTTGTGGCGATGGCACTGGCGATGGCACAGGCGTTGGATGTCCTGGGTGAGGCTGGGCAACTACTGTCAAATGTTGAGGGATCTGGGAGGCCTGAAGCATGTTCAAATGTTTGACTAGTTCATTATATGCCAAAGCGAGATTGCTGAATTGACTACGCCAGTGCTCAGTTTCTTTTTTTAAGGCTTCAGACTTTCTTTCCCGGGCCATTAGAGCCCGCTTTAGTCGAAATGGCTCATCCTTCAACTTCTGCTCCTTGTTCTTCCCAGTAGCAGGATCTACTGTCTTCCATTCAATCCACGCATTTTTGTACCTGGATCGTTCGGACGTAACCTTTTGGAGCTTCCGGTGGTATTCCTTAAGCTGTTTCGCCACATCTTCGGGAGCAACCTCAATACACCTAGTGTGTAGCACCGGGGTAGAAGGAAAATAACCTAGGGGTCCGCATTTCTTGGGGTACGGGGAAATGTACTCCTCTGGTTTTGGGACGTGACGGAAAATCTCTCGGTACTGGGTAGCAAGGATATCCTCCGGTCCAAGGTTGAAGTTTTTGGTGATGTCGTTTTCGACAAATTGGATATGGGCCGATTTATTCTGTACAGGACAGGCCCCCTCTAAATGCCGAGTGTCGTTGCCTTTGGAAATCTCTTCCGCTAGAAAAATATCAATTGGAAACGTTCCATCGCCAAATAGAGAATCCGGGGGCTGCTCTCTTTCAGAATGGGACCCATTCAGTCTGTCAAGGGACAGTTGGTCCCTATCAGAGGTGCAAATTTCATGCTGATCTATTGATAACGATGTCATGGAAGAACGATTCGATGAACAAGACGTACTAATAGTGGCTTCCGATTCCGAACCAACCATCTGTCCATCTTCAGGACTGCTTATCTGCCCAGAATTGCTAGGATTTTCGTCAAGCCTAGCAATTTGATGGTGTGGTATGGTCGTTTGAAGTTGGGTGGAAGGAGGAAAACCGGCATCATGCGAGCCACTGCTGTCAGTGGATCTATTCGCATTTAGAGGATTAAAGTCACACCCTCCAGGGAGTTCGAAGGACGACCACAAGCCAGGGATCTCGGGAAGTTCTGGGAATTGAAAATTGGGAGGGAAGGCGGAAACATCGGTTGGCTGGTCGTTCTCAAGCTCCAGATAAACAGACGTAACAGTCGAAGTATGTGAGACTTCACGGGATGGGGAATTTCTCTCAATGTGCTGCATCTTCGAAGGGCGTGTATCATTACCATTCTGGTTGTCGGAGAGATGAGACAAATTTTCGACTTCATCAAGCGATCTCTTACTGGACGTGATATCATGACCATGTTGATTCCCGGTTGGAGTCACAGGCTTGGGGTTCGGGATATCCTCTGTTCCTAAAGTAGCCTCAAATGCTAGGGTTTCATTGCCATGAACTGGCCCAGTTTCGGTTCTATGTTTTGTTGATGCTGACGGATTGTGCCTAACATCATAGGAGATAAGGGACCCATCGCAGTATAGGCTATCCATAAACTGGTTTCCCCATGGCTGTTCGACCGGTGTTCCCTCGTATGCAAACAAGCTATCGAGGCTTTGTTGTCGAGGTGAGGCGTCCGAGGCAGCGGAAGGCTGGTCATCTGCCTCGGAAGCTGACGTCTTCTCAGGACTAACTGGACGGGCCTGCTGTAGGTGTGATCCAGGGAGATGTGTAAGCCCTGGAGCTTGATTCATAACGGGCCAACAAGAAGAAAGATCTTGGGTATTTTGTGGAGCAGAAATAGATGAGCTGTATGAAGAAGCATAAATACCTTCTAAGCCACAATTAAGACGATCCATTCTCTTGAGGGATGGAAAGCCTACGCTCAACAACTAGAAGGAGCTTAATTGAAATCAAATAAAACCACTAGCCAGCAAGTAATCGAAGATAAAAGTACGTCTGAGATCTGGTAACAACCAGAGATGGCGGATTTTGATTTGATGACAGCAGACTTATCAAACCTCAAGAAATAGTCTAACTGATCATGAAATCTCCGCCAAATCTCAGAGACAATTGTTTCCTATGGAAGAAGAATAAACTTGGCAGAATACATCTTGACAAGCACCTATGTCTTGTATCATAGAATCCGCAAAATGCAAAGCAACAAAGGAAGTTTGGCCGCGATTTTACCTAATTTTTTTTTTTGATATCATAATTGAGTCTAACTATTTGGGGAAACGCAGGTGCCTGAATTACGTCAGCGTTATCACGTGCGGCTCTCCTCTTCCAAGGCGGGACAAATGATTTGAGCGTCAAAAGGAACATGTTTCCACACGAATTGAACGAATACAAATGTTACCAAGAGGTGTTTCACTGTCGTCTTATTTCTACCATAGGCATTCTCCTTAATATAATAGCTATTCCTCCCTAAGAGCAAGATGAGCGTTATTCTCTGTACTGGTAAGTTGGTGTTGGTTTCACCCCTTTGGAATAGCAGCTGATGTGTTTACCTCAGCTGGGTATGACCATACAATTCGGTAAGACCTAAGCATTCCTCAACCGATTGACTTGTGGGGAAGTTAACCCCACTGCGATAGGTTTTGGGAGGCCCTTTCTGGCATTTGCTCGCGAACAATCCAGCACTCAGACTCCCAGGTAAACCGCCTATGTATCACTCCAGACAAGCGTTATGTCGCAGCTGCGGGGCGGGACAATGTGAAGCTTTACGATATCAAGTCCACCAACCCAAACCCCGTTATGAGCTTCGATGGCCATACCAACAATGTTACTGGTGTTGCATTTCATTGTGAAGGCAAATGGATGGTCACGAGTTCGGAAGACGGGACAGTAAAAGTATGGGACACGCGCATTGGGACCCTGCAGCGAAATTATGTACACCAGGCACCGGTCAATGATGTCGTAATTCACCCCAACCAAGGAGAGCTGATAACATGCGATCGTGCCGGCTTTGTTCGGGTCTGGGACTTGGGAGAGAGTAAATGCACTCACCAACTTCAACCTGAGGAAGATGTTGCCATGGCGAGCGTGAGCGTTGCAAGTGACGGTTCTTTATTGTGCGCAGGCAACAACAAGGTATATGCTCTCCCTGCCCTCTTTCCTGTGAAAACAAAAGGCAAACTTTCTAATTTGGGACATGAACGTTAGGGAAATGTATATCTCTGGCGTATGATCCAGGATCAGGATCTGACTAAAATCGTACCATTCATCACATTCCAGGCGCATAAGGACTACCTCACCCGAGTTCTACTTTCTCCGGATGTCAAGCACCTCGCCACATGTTCAGCAGATCATACTGCCAAAGTGTGGTCGCTCGATCCGGCATATGGGCAGCCCAGGGATACTGAAGAATCGACACAAGGGGCAGATGGAGAGATAGACAATGAGAAATCACAACCCAAGGGTTCGGCAGCGGCAGCAACAGACTCCAGACCCATTACAAACGGCCAACATGGCGCTTCTCATGATGGTATTTCTTCAACTGGTGCATATATTTTTCAGAGGACGTCGCTAATACATACCCTAGACATATTCCTGGATCCATCGAAGGGTAATCAACCCCTTACGGACACCAACGGCTCGACGAACCTGTTTCCTACCCCGTCCGATGCGCCCATAGATCCCAACACCAATGCCCCATATCTTGAGGCTACCTTAGCGAACCATCAACGGTGGGTGTGGGATTGCGCATTCTCTGCAGATTCAGCCTACCTTGTCACTGTTTCCAGTGACCATTACGCTCGTCTGTGGGAGCTTTCATCTGGCCAAATCATTCGTCAATATAGTGGACACCATCGTGGTGCGGTTTGTGTGGCGTTGAACGACTATTCAGAACCTCGATAAGACGGAAATATAAACGTGACACCGTCAAAGATTTGTAAGAGTGTTCGGAGAGAAACATGAGGTTTTTTTTTTTTTTTTGGGTAATATAGCGGCTAACGATATTGATGATTTGATCACTTGTTTTCTTTTTTCATGACAATTTTCTTGTGTCTAATTTCATTTGTTAGCGAGGCGTCGGAATGGTCATGATGAATGTCCTTTGTTTTCTTTCCCATACCTCGGCATGGCCGTAACGAATGGGGCGATTAATGTGAATTCGCATGGTGTATTTATGTTGAGATATAAGAAACGTTTTATCAGCTACGCAATATAATGCTTTGATTTTGACACATGGATTTTGGCGCCTTCTTGTTCCCTCCTTTTCGCATGTACCACTTGTTAACCCAGGGTTAGCATATGATGAAGTTTCGATGAATAAGGAGACAGTAGACTTCCAGTCAAAAAGCCAAACACCATTGTCAACATTCAATCATACGAGTTCTCATCACCCGACCTAACTAGCTGTATATTGACACCCTAAATCCCATAATGCTAATATCCAACAAAATGATGAGACATGGGGAAACCCCGGTCACAATCACCAAATAATAATGAAAAAGAAGGCATCACACGTCAATCGGACCCAGGATCACTTGGGTCAAACAAGGAAACAGGATATATCTATCAAGTTTTATGACTTCGTCCCAAACCATACAATATTCAAAACCAGATCCAACCCCTTATCCTCAGCATTGGGATACTTAAACGTCCACATCCCATCGAGTTTAACATCCCAGTATGCGCCGGATGCAGAATACATACCCCGTTTCCCAGCTTTCTCTATCGACTCTGCTGCTTCAGGCGATGCTACGCCCTGTTGTATGATTGTGCAGTTCACGTTGAAGCGGTATGGTGAGGTGGGAGGCGTAGGGGTGGACTCTTCAGGCGTCGTAGCTTGGATGAGTGATTGGAGGACTTCATTCTATTGTTTTTGGCGGTTAGTATCCCACACGAAATTGCAAGTTGCTCGTTTTAGGTTTTGGGATGGAGGCAGAAAAGGTATTGTCCGATTTTGGTGGGGGCATTAAGGGGCGGGTGGCACGAGCAGCGAAGGTAGAAGCCGATGTATATACAATGTGCCCAGCAACAGACGGATAAACGTACAATTATTTGAGAGCTCCATTTGCTAACCTGTTCGTGGTCGTAACTCTGAACATTTTGCAGGGCCGAGTCGCATGCCTAGGTAACAAATGATGATGTCAGTCATATATCTTCGTCGCCGTCAATGCTGTTTTTCATTGTCTCCAGGGCTATTTTAAACTCTCCGGACAAAGACATACCTGAGTTGCAATTTTGGTCAAGTCGGCAATTGGAACAGGCTATGCATATCAATTAATACTTGGATATGTAAAACTAAGTAGGGGGGAACTTAAAGCGGCCGCTCAAGCTCTGACAGCATGAGGAGCAGCCAATGAATCAAACGTACGAGGTTACCCGTAGCAGCTTCACCGAACATTATTACTCAGGAATTTTTGAAATGGAGCTAAGTTGGTTGGCATATACAAAGTTATCTTTTGGTCAATATGAGACAGTGATAATTTCTTTATTCTTCGAGAAAGGGAGGTTTGTTTTTTGTATATAACATGTTGGTGGAATCTGCGCCCCAAGATGTAACTAAACAGTTCAAGATAACTTAGGTAAGCCAGACAACCATGCAAAACTCGGAAAGACAGAATGTTGGTGGTTACAGTTGAACGTTGGTTTAAAAGTGAGGCCCACTTTTTTTTTTTTTTTCTTTTATTTTTATTTTTATTTTTATTTTTTTTTTTAAAAAAACAATGATTTAAATATATATTTTTATATATAACTGGCCCACATATATTACTATTATATCTCCATTTAACGTTATCGTTCTTAACACTATAGGTTAGGATTAGGGTTAGTTAAGGGATAATGATAAATGATAATTACTACCGTCAAGAGCAGAAAGAGAAGTGTGAGATATGTGTGATATGGCAAATGTAAGTAGTTTTAATTTTGGGGGAGCTTGTTATGGTTAATTATAAACCATGTCGAAGGTTGTTTTTGGTCGAAGATATAATAAAACTATGTTTAATGTACTCCGTAGCTCGGCTGCATTTCCTGATCGGGACAAATGTGCCTATGAGCGATACGAGACCTTATTGGCCAATATTAGCGCGACTGGCCTTGTGGTAGGACAAACTTCAGAATCTCCGATTAAGATGTTGACCTTGGAACTCAAACGCCTACCAGATTAAATAGGTGTATCAAAAGTGTGATAAGATAATAGTTAGGATGGATATGTTACGTATATATGTGAACAATATTAATGCAATTACCACCTTAGAAAAAAAAAAAATAACATTCTTAAGCTTGCCAAACGTCTGAGCCTATGATGTCACTTTGCAGCCACATCAGATTCAGCCAACCAAAATTAAACTCACCTCCACGTGACAATGACGGAGCATGGAGCTTCCTATTCAACTCACTCGAGACTTGAGCTCTCAGAGCTTCTTGCGCCGTACACAATTACACCGTCATCCAATTCACGCCGTAGAGGCGGGACATCACCTGGGAAGCCCATTTTTTCTCATATATCCTGTATATGCTTTATTTTGGGCCGTTTATGTCTCTTGTTTATCTTGTCGTCTATCACCGAATTCCTGGACCAAACATTGCAGCTTTCAAATACCCTCATATTCAAGTGCATTGAAATTAAAATATGTCGACCCAGCCTCTCCTCCAGTCTAGTCCAGGTACGTTATGTCAATCTTACCTCCGCTGGAGCTGAACAAGCTACTCCTTTTATGGCACCTCGCACTTTCGCACATGTACCATCCTCCTAAAGATTGTCAATTCATTCTAACACATAACCTCCCTGAACCATGCAGGCAAACGCATCGCCATCCCCACCCGCGTCGAACCAAAAGTCTTCTTCGCCAACGAACGAACATTCCTCTCATGGCTCAACTTCACCGTTCTTCTAGGTGGCCTAGCATTGGGGCTTCTCAACTTCGGTGACCGTGTTGGCCAAATCAGCGCCGCACTGTTTACCTTTGTGGCCATGGCGGCCATGATATATGCGCTGGTGACGTTTCATTGGCGGGCGAAGAGCATCCGTAAGCGAGGTCAGGGCGGGTTCGATGATAGGTTTGGCCCCACCATATTGGCAGTCGCGCTGTTTGCGGTTGTCATTGTGAACTTTGTGTTGCGGATTCGGGAGGGGCCGACGGGGAAGAGTTGAAAATATTAACATTACGGATGGCCGTGTGTGTCATCGTGGTTTGCATCTCCTTATTTTTATATCTTCTCCCTTTTTTCTCGCTTGACATGGCATTTGGTAGAGATATATGAAATTTTGGACTGTATCTTTGATTGGCTGTGTGATGCTGGATTTTGCTCCAGCGTATAGAATATGGTATCTATTTATGCCCCTGTGTATAGTTCCGCCCTTTGCCACTTTTGTCAAGGGATATCTGATTTGGAGTTAGATATGTATCTTTTTTATTTTATTGGTTGCACCATTGTCTCAGAGCGAAACAATGCGCTATGTATACCTCTTCCTAGGTCATTCTTCATGCCTCTCTATCCACGTGTCTTCCTCACTTGTGACAGATTGTGTCATTGGTCAGTCAGTACAGTGCTTAGCCGAAACAAGACTAACATCGCTTTTCAAGAATCTCTTCTTATTACACATATGGGCTTGACACCACCGTATATGCAAATAGATGTTACTTCTGAAAGTTCTTAATCCCCTATGTTTCACAAAGGCATTCTCTTGTATTACTCCTGTATACCTTTGTCCTGAGAACATTTCTAAGTTTACAGACCCAGAACGATATCTTTGCGCTGGACTTTCTCATGTTGTAGGCCTTTCCTTGGATGTTCGTATATGTTTTAAGTTTTGTGAGAATAAACAGAATCGTGCTACCCCAGCAGGTCTTCTTCTATACCGAACCAGCTGCGCCGGTTCTTGGCGGCTAAAGCTTTAGGCTGCTGTTTGGGCTCTCGATTCCTATTACGGGACTAGCGCAATGCATCTCATCGTACCTTGGTTGGACAACTTCTGTGCTAGGATAGCTTTTTTCACCTATTAATCTGATGCCTTTTAAGAGACTCGCTAATGTGAGAGCTTAACAATTGGATTTCTTTCCATGCCCTTTGTCACTACGATGGCGTGTCATTGTCGGGACACCACGTCGTGGCGTCCGTGGCTTTTAGCTGGATAAACATGGGGCATGTCAGAGCCATGCAAATCAACCAAATCACGGTTTGGCGTCCAAGACCGCGAAGGGGCATGGGCTTTTGGTGGGGCTTTGTGGTGGGTCCTACTCCTGCTTCGATCGATGGAAGCCATAAACGCCACAGCATACACGCGATGACCATCGAATCATGTATGTTGACCCAAATCGCCTGCTAGTTTGGGTACAAAACGCTAAAAAAGTGAAAATGCAAAACTGCAAAATCGCTTTTTCGCAGGAGTGCAGAAATGCAAGCCGCACCAACGCGCCAAGAAACAGCTTAAGCTTTAATGGTCAAAAGTTAGCTCCTGGATGATAGGTAGAGAATTTTTTCCAGATGATTCTTATTATGACACTGGAATGATGATGAACAGGACAGGCTAAACACATGGAGCGACCGCGCGAAACCAACAAGAACCCTGTGAAGCAGAAGACTACGTGGAAGAAGTAGATAGAGAGCGAGTTGTTTGCGCAAGCAGCACATCCAGAGCAGGACGCATCTGCGCAGATAGAAAATGCCTCCAAACGAGTCACCCAGCTTGACCGGAGAAGTTTACTCGGACAAAGGTCCGAAAAAGATGAACATTCTGGCGAACCACGTCCCGAAGCATCATCACAGGCTGCGTCAGGTCAGGGGAGGATCAGAATCGTTTTTAAAATTCTCGAACGGGGGAATTGGAGGGAGGCGGACACAGTATCAGTCGACCCCCGCCGAAATCGATCAGAACGGGCGTTGTTCCGTGGTTGAGGAGCGGCTTAGTGATGAAATACCGGCGAAAAAGGTTCGGATTCACCCCGTGCGACAAAGACAGCCGGGACATCAGACCTTCCGATTGTTTTCGGGTAGCGAGAGAAAGAAGGAACAGACACAAGTCACTCTTGGTTTCCAGCCAAGCAAGAAACCAAGTAGACAGCTTTGACTTCGTTCCCAACAGGTTTAAGCCTGCAGAACAGGTGGCAAAAAAGTCGTTACTGAGCAATTTTATATGTAATGTGTTATTGATCTAGAAACTATTATATATAAAACAGTTGGGCATGGGTCTGAAAGTGTAATGGTTTGTCTGCCACAGAATCTGCTATGGTTTGTATCTTCAGAGAACTTCGGTCAAAGGTCATAGGCCAGGATAGGTCCTGTGATCACTGCTCTATGTTTTTAACTGACACAGGTCAGTCGGGCACAAGGTCAAAGGGACCTTTGTGTCGAACAGATCTGTGACAGCGTAACTGTGCCAGCTCACATAAGCACCTTGACCCAAAATGGATTGATTAGTCATAACAGCAATCCTAGAACAAAGTAACTACGTCCTATCCCAACTACGTACAAACCATTGGCTTAGCGCGTAGATCTCTTGGCATAGGCCTTCTCTTCCAAAGCATGTGCAATCTGGATCTCAAAAGATTCAGCCGGATACAGTGAGGGAGAAAATACATCGAGGTGAAAAATTTTCAAGCCTAATAGTATAGAAAAGATGATGTCAGACAAACAAGTAGCAAATACGGTAGTAGTTGGTCCCGCCCTCGAAAGTGCCATCTTACAATTTTAGATCACACAGAAGTGAATAAACATGTCAAACCATCCAATCTTCGTCTAATGCCAGTTGACTCTCTGAGTTAATCCCGCGCTGTATCATAGAAATCGCAATTTCCCAGTCTGCAAACATAGTGCAGTCCTCTCGAGACCTTTTTTTTCACGTCCAGCGACTTGCATCTTACTTGAAACTCCAAAATGGCATTGCGAGTTTTGTGGGTCATTGCCGCGCTCGTCTTTTGAAAACCAGAAACTTGTCACAGGATTGACATTTATAGTAGGGGACGCCCTGCATTTCCCTTGCGATTTGAAGAGTGAGTTATCTCCAGAATACCCGGTCCGCCACAGCGATGGCAATCTGGAGCGGTATCTGGAGCTGGAGCCAGGTAGAGAAGCTGGCACGAGCTGGGGCGTGTGGAGAGATATGATGTCCTTGTTTTAGTGTTGTTGGATTGTAGCCCGATGAGAAGCGGGGAGAGAGAGAGAGAGAGAGAGAGAGAGAGAGAGAGAGAGAGAGAGAGAGCTTCTTCTTACATGCTTTAGGCTGGTGAAAAGGTCCGCTTTCTAACAAATAACGGGACACACTTTTTTTAAGCGGGAGAGGGGTAGACGACGGTTTAAATATGTCGTTACCGACTTGGCTGGTGACGTTATCTATGATTCATGACCTCAAATATATGTTTGCAAACCCAGCCAAGGCCGAAAAGTGCGCCTTTCTATCCCTACTAATACCGATCTACAAAGAAGATCGGGATGTTGCTAGTCTCACGAGTGTTTTGGAAAATTCTCTGGCATAGATATTAGGAGTGCACTTGTGGAAATGGTGCGGACCGTTCGCGACCGCGGCGTGACGAAAGCATTGAGTGATTGATGGAAACGTTTGACTACAGATGCGAGCTCATTCCCTCCTCCACGGTGCAAATTTCCGCTACGCAGGAATTCAAGCGTTACCGCGCCATGTCCATGCTTTCGTTAAGCCTCAGCTGCTGATCACTGAGACAAAAATAGCTAAGCGTTCAAATACCAATTCATCCATACAGTACATAATTGTTTAAACCATGATGATGCGGGAATGGTGGGATATGAGCCATATGCGAAAGAATTTGTAGCGAAGTAGAGGAAAAGATACTATTGGAGTATATTAGCCGGTTTTGATTAAGCAGCTTCAACCATGCGTCGGGCACATATATACCCAATGGGGATGGCCTTTTTCGTTATTCACGCGTGACACGAGAGGATTCGATCAAGTGCAGTAGAAAAAGTACGCTTCATCAGGTTTCCCTTTTGTACAATCGGCTTGCTGCAGTAGATAATGAGATTTAGAATGGGTCGCGAAACCCCTTAGACGAGCTGCAATTGGTGCAGAGCACTTACTAAACAGTCCCAGAAGCCACGCACAATCTCCTCCTCCTCGTCCAAAAGCCTTTTTTGTTCATCGGTGACTGGAAGGTTGTAAGTCTCTGCTCAATCAAAATCTATCCAAACAACTCTTTCCGAATCGCCGTTGACGATCATCATGTTCCTAGGTTTCGGATCCCTGTGCCGTACTCCTGCTCCGTGTATCTCCTGTATGCCCCTGAGAAAGTTGTCCATTCATTTCTGTGTATAGTTGTGCAGTTGAATCATCTCAAGATTCGGTATGTACTCCAGAAAAATAGCGCTAGGAAGGTATTTATCATGGAGGAACATTTTCAGGTGGTAAAGTTGGCATTGGTTTCGGATCGAACTTCTCCATCGTCCCAAGGAAACGAGGGATAATTCCACGTCCACACAACCCTCAATCCTCTTAGTCGCCGATAGGCGGCAGACTCAAGCACATGGATATATCCAACTCACGATCTTTCGGTTCGTAGTACCGTCGTGGCCCTCGACCGTGATACTGTTACCATCAGTATCAGAACTCAACAATGCTCGGAGGATCTTACTTACCACCTTCATAACACATACCTGGTCATGAACCATAACAAGAAATATCACGGAATAATCGGAGGCAAAAAGCTTCCCATTGAAAACAATTTCGGAAGGTTTGATATTGTTAAGCTCCATCGTTACCTGGATCTCGAAAGTTGGGCTCGGGGTCTCTGGTACGAAAGATGGATTGTGACTTTAGTATGTTTTGTCTTGTTTGTTTCATATGTACCCGCTCGAAGAAAGTGATGAAATATGTTGTTAACTAGCAAGTGGACTCACGCGTACAAAAACGTTGAGTGCCTTTAGGCAGCAACCTACGGAGTAGCTAGACGTGGCTGGAGATAAATGGACGTGAGCAACGTAATTGTTTAACACTCGATGATTTTCATACAATCTGGCCGATGACCTTACCCTGAAACCAAATATGCTGATACATTTCAGAACTTATAAGACTACGATTTTCCTCGGCTAGCGGACTTGCGAAAAGCTTTTGACCGAATAGTGAATATTGATTCCTGCTCAATATGGCGAACCCAGGTATCCCCTCTTAACCTTACCTGCAAAGTGCCCTTACCAGCGATTCCAGTCAATCCAACCTCCAAACCCTGGGCGCAACACCACCAACACAGCATACGAAGCTAGCGACATCCACAATATAGGGGTTTGGCATGGCTTCAACTTGAACGCAACTTCTTCAAAGTTATCAGAATCTCTTGGTTCAAGCACGGCTTCTACCAGACCCCATGCCGAACATCCCCACCCCGTGCTATAACAGCAGAGAATGCTCTTAGAAGCAAGATCTCAGAATATGTCTTTCCAAGAGTGCGACGGGCTCTTCGAGCTGGGTTTGACTGGTTGATGGCAATCAACCAAATGAAACGACCTCACTCCCGTGTCGTTTGATGTTGGAGAGTGCGCCGAAGTTATCGATGCTTTCAAGCCAGACACCGCTTATTTTTGCGGTCGCACTGCCAGCAGGCACCGGTCCAAACCGCGCTCCAGGAGATGTCAAGCCATCGTGGAAATGGAGCACAGCCCTTGCAACCCACCCACTCCTCGGAATTCGCAACGAGTATCGCCAAGCACTCAGTCAGGTCAACTGGTATATGAGATAGCATAATTCTCGACACGGCTTTCTTCTTACCAATCGTGAATTGGTCGTATTTCGAAGAGTGGATGACAGCGGCAACCTTGAGCTTGTTCCACCCATCCCATTCACATCCGGAGGTACGTACCATCTAATCTTACTATTTGCCGTCTTGCTAATAACTATTATTCTTCACTCATTGGAGCAGCAATTCTTTTCCCCTACAAGTGTGCCCCTGCCAGGATCCATGCGCAGTTTTGGCACAAACGCCTCATTTGCTGACCAGGGATCGATGAGTGGGCTGCTAAAAAT
Source organism: Paracoccidioides brasiliensis (assembly GCF_000150735.1). Taxonomy (NCBI): domain Eukaryota; kingdom Fungi; phylum Ascomycota; class Eurotiomycetes; order Onygenales; family Ajellomycetaceae; genus Paracoccidioides; species Paracoccidioides brasiliensis. Next base: position 2,083,782 of record NW_011371360.1, read on the forward strand.
GAGATGCATCGCTCATCCCATTTGCATGCTGGTTGCATGCACTGGTCCCCATAAACTGCCTTCTGGCATACCCCCGATGTAGCCCGTGCAATAAGTACCAAATCGACCTAAATGTTTTCTTGCTTCGATGATCAACACTCGCCCGTTGCCATGCATCTTTTAGTCAATCATCTAATTGTGAGGCTCTGAGCAGCTATAAGAATAGCCATGTTCGTCCACACTCATATAGCAAAAATACAAATCGTTATCCACGGGAGCTTCACAGGACCACGAATACCAAGACTTTCATAAAGAGCATATCAGCTTCAAGTTGCCTTTCCATCATGGTAAGTTAAGCCCTTCCGCAAGTTTGTTGTTTCTTAATACTCACCTTATTCAGGAATCTCTCGATAGCGTTGCTCAAGCGAGACGGGATATTGAACACAATATTGCCAACCTGGATGATCTCTATCGCGCGTTACTCCAAACGAGACAGGATATTGAACAAAATATTACCAACCTGGAAGAACCTATCCAGCGCCTTCGCGACGCCGAGACAATTGATGACATACGAAAATATCTTCCAGACCTCTCCCCAGCCTTCCGCAGGCTTTCTTTGTCGTTTGAAAGGTTGGCCGGTTTTACGTCATGCGCTTTGGGTATGGATGTAGAAAAGTGGGAATTAAACGACTTTAGATGCTATATATCTGACCTGTGGGGAGACTACGGACATGCGTTGCAGCTCAAGTATATATATTTATTGTGTATTGTGTTGTGAATCGGAAGATGTCAAGCTTCGTAAAGGTGTAGAGTACCTTCAGGAAAAGATGGGTGATGTACAAGTTGTTTGCGCAGAAAGCCAGGAGCAATTGGAGGAAGATCCATGATCTAGCATATATTGCCATGTTCCATAGTGCATAATAATGTTTTTCAAGTTGTATTAATAAAATCTCAACTCATCCAAAGTGATCCCAAATCTCCAAGCAACATCCACTCAGAGCGATTAGGTCGTTGCTTGGTGGATATGCTACTGGCGCATGTAAATGAATGGTATCATACATAAGCCAATGCCCTCAGCCCTCCTGTATTTTGGGCATGAATGGCTATGCAAAATATTGGCTCCAGCTGGGTTGGGCGAAGCGAAGATCCGAACCGTTTGTTCATGGTCTCCTGTGCTAACAAATTCCAGCGGCCCAATCTGAGGTCCCCAGGCGGGAAGCAATGCGGTCAAGGTAAGACTGGCTTGCACTCTGGACCTTGCTGTGTCTCTTTCTAGACTGCATAAAGAGAGGCCTTGCACCCACCCATCCCTCATCTCTTATTCTGTGCATACACAATGCTAGCCGGCATGGGATTACAGAATCCAAAACAAATGACCAATCTCAACCATCTCCTCGGCCCCCGTTTCAAAAGACTTTTAAGCTGGTTTCTAGTTTTTACCCTTCCTTTTATCTTGCTTGGCGCTGCCTTCTGGACAGTTGTAATAGCCGCGGTGTGGTTAACTGTCCAGTTGGTCAAAATATTTCATCGGCGACAAAGAGCAAAGAGAAATCGGGATTTAACAAGAGCCAGTGCACTTCAGCACAAGAACCGTTTTGACCCTGCTTCAGCGAACCAGTTCTATCTGTGCCGGTCATCCTACAGACACGCTATTCTTTGCCAGCGGCGAGTTGTTGAGGAATGGATGCCCGATCTCTTTTGAATCCTCCAGATGAGGGAGAGAGGACGGTGATCGCTGCCGTTGCATTAACAGATTTGAGGAAGAGATCTCAGCCTCCGTTGATAACCCAGAGCAAGGTCAATTTCCAACACAGAGTAAGATTTTTCCAGCTTATGGGTCATACCTCTGGCTGATTTCTTTTCAATGTATATGGGTGGCGCGCAGCAGCAAATGACAACTGTGGATGCGGCATGCTGCTACCATGAACGCGCGCTCTATCGACTCCAGAAAACTGAAATTTCCGCCCAACGAGTGTCCACGAGGGAAAAGAAATATCCATGTCCACACGCTGCATCACATTCATGCAAGTCAACATTCACCACCCCCGGTCACACCTCACGCCACGGAAAGAAACACACAGGAGAAAAATATGTCAATTGCCCGGTGTGTAATAAGTCGTTTGCGCGAAAAGACTGGTATTTTCTACCATGAGCTTCTCGCTGCGGTGTTGGATGGTCGAACCCCCGCTGCCACAGTGGAGAAGATCCAAGAGATTCTACCGAAGATTCGAGAGAATCTAATGGGAGGCGATATCCCTTCCTTTAAACGGGGGTCTGAGGTGCTTTTCGTACAAATCCATTGCTTTGTTTTGTTTCATCAAATATTCGTCGTCGTATAAAGAAATTAGAATTGCACCAACGCGTTTTCGAATAAAAATAACACAGCTGCACTGTGATGCTTTGCGTGGGCCAGCTTCTCATGGGAGGGGCGTGGAGGAGTGGAAAATAAGTTCTTGCGCACCCTAGAAATCTAGCTAGAAATCCATTTGGAAATCTGAATATAGGCTCCTGTTCAATATTAAAGCCCTATATTCTCTGTAGAGGCAGGCTATTCTTAACCCAAGTGTCGAACAGCGAGACGAGCCGGGCAACCAGAGATGAATGACGGGAGGATGCCTGCCGCGATATAAGACGCTGCTCTTCATCGGCATACGAGGGAATATCTGGATGGGTGCTGCAATTACGGTAATATTTCCTACTGACAAGAAAGACATCGATCTTGCGTTGACCAAGATATGTCCAGCTCCTACATTGTTCAAAGTTCCACTAGTCCTCTAGATGCTGTGATGGCTTAACCGTTCGGGGTCGAAGAATGTCTAGTGACTCATCAATTGTATATCTATCCATGGGTTTCTATGTTAATTTCTTAACGACGGTTTTTCTTCGCTACAAGAACTCTAACCAGGCAGACGATATAGAGACGCGATCAGTCACGCGTAAACGCTGTGGACCATGAGCGCGTGCCCCTGAAAATCTTGAACGCCATCCAGCACATCCGGGCACGACGGGTGAGGACACCAGAGCAGAGCATCGGAGTCAAGGTAGCGGAGGTGGCAATCTTGGACATGTCTTCAAAGGTGGTCAGGTTGTGAAAAGGAGTACATCCGCGCGGAGTGTGGCAGCTGGCTATCTCCGAGACAGAAGAGACACTGAGTACCTGGACATAAGATGGGAAAGGTGTCAGCGTCAATGATACTGTCGAACGCAATATCAACCACAGAGTGGGCAGATGAGACTCTCCGCTTGTGCGGCTCCTCGCGTAAGCTGCAGAGTGAAACCCGATCCTGGATTGTTTGAACCCGGCGGACGTAAAGCTCGTGTTGGTCTTCGGTTCGACAGTCTGATGAGCGGAAGAGATTCCGAGCGAGCCGCGCTCACTCCTTGAATACAAATTGGATTTTGTCCTCATCGTCCACCTTGAACCCCTCGCTAACAGGCAATCCTAGAAGTTGCCTCTTGATCTTGATGGTGTCGATTGTTGTGAAGAACTCCTGTCTCACTTCCTCAAACACCTCGCGGTGGAGGTTCTGTTTCTTGGCCCTGATGGTATCCCCAAGCTCTGTGTACTCGCGATGCAGCGCTGTGTCTTTGGATTTCAGGACTGAACTGTGCTTTCTCTCAATAAGTTTGTGCAAGGAACGCTGCCAGTCACACAGCTTGATGAGCTGAGGATCCCACTTGATTGCCTCCTTCTGCTCATTGCTAAGTTCCTTCGGAGCATGAGGATCGTGTGTGAGGCTGAACCTTCCAACAGCCTGGATGATGGACTCTCAGGCAGGACAGCCAAGGTAGGCGGACTGCACATCCTGCTTAACTTTTACTGATATATAGTAGTGTTCAAAGATATCCGCTCGGGAATGGCCCATGACTTGGTTACACTCACTGGTGGTTGCAACAGCTGAGCATGGAAACATCAGAACACTGTTGGCTGAAAGTGTGGAGATGCCGATGATAATACTCACTGTCAACCACGTTGGCGGTTCCTCGCCTGATACAATATGGTGTCAACTTGTGCTCGAATCCTGCATTGCGTCCCAGGCGTTGGAGATACTGGTTGAATGTGTCGTAGGGCAGAGCTTTGTCTGGAGAGATCTGAATCCCCTCTGCGGCATGTACGGCTCGACGGAACACGGGGATATTGAGCATGTGGGGTTTCCATTTCAGATGCAGGCTGTTACGGGGCGCCATAACCAAATGCGGAGCACATCTTCAACTGAGTTGATGCCTCTTGCATTGAATGCATCATCAGCCAGTGCCAGGGCAAGGAAGTGGGAGACAGGACAAAGCGTGAGGTTGTCATCTCATTTGTGAAAAATATAGGTTGTCCTTGTCCAAGTGAGGTTTTTGAAGATAAAATGCCAGGTAGGTAGAGCTCACAGTTGTGACTTGTTCTGTTTCCCCTTCATGAACATCAGATATACTTCCATCACAAGTACATGCCAGTCTGGTTGATCTGGATTAGGAATCACACGCAGCACAATATCCTTATAGCAGAGGGCATCATTGGAACCATGGAGACAACCACTCTCGATGAGTGCTCTGGGCCGCGTTGAGGTGTAGGCGATAAACAACATGAGCAATGAATTCTGCAGGGTATATCATTCATGGGTAACGGATGCTGTATCCAAACACCAGTGGTAGTGGAGAATGGCCACAAGGTCTTCCACACTCACTACTGGTTTGTAATTGATTGACAGGTCCAAATCGTACTCATCAGTCAGAGGACCCAGGATGAACTAATACTGAGAATTAGAAATGAGGAGAATGATGTTTTGGGCTGGGCTTCTACCTCACTGATTAGTTCGCCCACCAATTCATCCACCTTTTGACCTGTCTCCCTTTTAAAGAGCAGTTGAAGGAATTTCCATTCAACCCAAATCATACTCTGTTTGGTGATGTTGAAATTTTCCAATCTCCAATCAGCATAGACTCAGAAGTTCTCGTCCACACATGCGGAAAGGTGAGAGTGGGCATCAACCCCCATAAATGAACAGTGTCTTCACAAGAGATGTCAGCAGATTCCACCATGGATCCAATATGCATGAGGCTCACCTATCCCAGAAGCGCTGAACACGATTGATGGCAGTAATTGTGGCATTGGCATATTTCTTGCCTGTGACCTGGAATCGAGCCAATCTGACGGTGTCTCTCGCACGGTATTCATCTGGGGTGAGCTCCTCGACTATCTTCTTCCAGGCACGTCGGCTCTCCTTGGTGGGTGGGTTGGAGGGCTTCCATAAGCAAGTCCATTGGGAAAACATGTCATTCGGATAACAGGAGGAAGCGGAGAAAGTAACTAGCATAAGGAGACTGGAAAGGAGCAGCGTTAATAACTGGGTGCGAAGACAGTAGAGACAGTATCACTGAGAGTGAACGAAGGAAATGCTTCAAAGGAGCGGAGGACATCGAATTTATACATTGTGAGGAGTAGAGCATCACCATCCTACAACGAGGCCGAGCATCGATAGCTTGTAGATACGACATCGCGACTATCGCTGTCTCTTGAGTATGTATGTGGAAAATGGCTGCTGACAAGAGATGCGAGGTGTGTTACTGAAATAAAAGCAGCGTAGGTTTCACGTCACGTGGACAGCATTGAGCTTAAAACAGCGACGAAAATGGGATGCTCTGAGTGGCCACACCCCCATCTTACAGACTATAGAGGTAGAATACCCGTTTATATTAATAGCGCCAGTTGGCCCAGGCTGTAGATAGACCTTCTCCCATACTTTTATCTTGATTATATTAAGGGCACAGGTGTATCGAGTCAAATATCTCAGCCATTCCAGTGCCAGAATCGGCACGCCGTCCAAATGATATCCTTCGACCCATTGGTGAAAATACAAATATGATCACATCTTCCGTCCGCCAAGGTCTTTAGCTTGCCTCCTTTAAAGCCGTCTCTTCATCCTCCCCCTTCTTCTCAGGATAACCAAGTTGTTACCAGCTTCAATGTCGGAAGATAGTCAAACGCAGATTCGACCGATATTGCCGTGGATCTTGAATGACGAATGGCATATTCCACAGAGGAAAAGATTTATCTACCCTTTCAAGCTTCAGCCAAATAGCAGTTCAATATTTCGTTCACACTATTTCTTACCCCTGAATGAATTTGACAAAGGCAGCCCCAAAATAGGCTGCCAGCCAACAGTGAAGTCACTTAACATGCTTGATTTGCGAGTTGCCCAAGCAGTGGTTTCCAGCGATGGATTGTGTTGTCTCCAATCTTGTAGATACTTCCATCTGTTTCGATTCGATATGTCAGTCTAGAAGTTCACTCGGTGAAATATCCACGGCTGTTAGCCTGTTCAGGCATGAAAGTATAATCCTGTTGGAAAAGTAGCATCCAGCCATCGGCTGGCAATTTGCAAAGAAGTGCTATTACATAGCGATATCCATTTTTGAAGAGCTTTTTCTTTCTCCACAGAACGTACCCCCTTAATTAAATCTTTCTGCCCAAGCCAGGTTTCTACTGGCTGGCGGCTGAGGAGAATAGGCGCTGATACCCCAAAGGCTGTACTTAGACACCACAAGACAGCGTTCTCAGCCGTCATTCAAGTTGAGGAGTTTCTGGAAGATTTTCCGGAGAATGTGAATTCTTTGATATCACTTCTTTGTTGTTTCATCGCGGATTTTGACATTGTGGTCACATGACTTTGCGTCCAGATTGGTGGCTGAATCTCCGCATCTGTGGCTGGGAAGTACTGCAAGTATCGAGATCCACATGGCAAAACATCCTCCGATTACGTATTAGTTTTTGTAAATTAAGTTTTCTTGGAGAACCTTGTTTGCTCTTCCATGCCTCTAGGAATGTTTGTATCGGTGAAGATAGATTGAATTCAATTCCTATTTCCCAACGGTTGATAATAATGTTTCTTGCAGAGCTCCCTCCAGTCATTGTGACGTTGCATCGTTTTTGTTATATGTGCTGCCAAGTCATATCCAAATTATGCAATTTTACACCTTTCTTGGGAATGTTATCCTTTTAAAGAAAAAGGAAAAGTAAGAACGCATATAGAAAGATCCCTTCAACTGCGCCCTTTCTGCTCCGTACTCCGTATGCCAATGACAGTCCCATATTCCAGTAGGCCAATAGATGGAAAAGCTCTCCACACTATTCTATTACTCCGTACAAACCCTCTGTATGTAATTCAGTGGCCTAACTAGTGTACAAAACCAACCAAAACGGATCCAGAATCCAGAACACTGAATTGTGCAAATGACTAACTTCCGCCAAGACTAGTTGCCTAGAGTGTCACAGTGTATTACTAAGGTATATTATCTCTAGTTATAGTTAACTAAACTAGTTAGTTAGCCTTTACGGGGTAGTTACATACCAACCTTGGACAAACGCTCCGGTGGCGTGACCATACCGACCTAGTAATTCCCGTACATCCGCTGACAAAGTATTTCGCCTCATTTTCGTTAGTTATGGTAACGCTCAACCCAATCCCGAGATGAAACAGTTTGATACGCTAGTTTACTATGTATGTAATACCAGAGACAAACAATATAAACGAAGCTGAAGGACGACAAGAACGCGGTACCCTTACCATTATCTGGGCGTTAACTGTATTGCCCCTGTATGACCCATGTATCAGCCGATGACACGTTTGGAACGGTAATAACGCCGTCCTTGTCCCTGAGAGGCCTTCCCGCTTTCCTAGAGCAACACCTAACTGAGGCTCTACGCGGCATAGACTGCAGTACAACCTCCCATACCTACACCTCCCGCAAGCTCTTGCGATATACTCCAGATACCTCACTCCACATCTCTCACCTATTACCACTGCCTCTACCTCTTGTCTGCCACAATCACCCTCACCAGCAGTGACCAGCTTGGGTCCTTGGACGGTGGCTGTGCGTGCTGCCTACGTAATCTGTCCGCATATCCGGTTATCGCAGCGCATTACCTACCGAGCCTGCTACCCTCCGCTGCCCTTTGCGCCTGGGTAACCCCGACCTCCACAAGCCGCCCTCCCCGCCTCTACCTCGACTTAGCTGCTCGCTGCTGACAGTCATTCACTCATTTATTTCGCGATTGAGCCTGACCCTTGCTATTTTCGCCACATCCACAACCTGGCGGGCCCTCACCCATCCGCCTCTATCTTACCCGAGACGTTTTCCGCACGACCATCGCATCCTCCGATTCTTCCCCACAGAGGACCCTTAAGGTCGCCAGAACACTAGCGCTGTTGCCGCGTAACCGATGTGCTTGTCCACGTCGTTTGCAAGCGCGTTACTGTGGTTGTAGCGTAGGTGGATTTACCCGGCCCTTAGAGCGACGAAGGAAAGAAGCGGCTGGAAATCCATCGTGGCGATCGGTGTGCTCTCGCATGGCATGTTTCGACTGCTTCCATGGTCTTCTGTTGCTGGGGGCAATAAAGTGACAGCGGAGGAGGTGAAGATGCTGGCCGCACCGCAACGACGATCTTCCATTGCGGACAACCCTGCGCTTCACAAGTTGAAGCGAAAGCGTGCAAACTCTGGCGAAACTGACACATCTGTGCCAGAACCTACCCATCTCTCCAGGATATATCTCCGCCCGCAAGAGGCAAGCGGAAATGCTAAGCTAACACCGTCACAGCCGCCTTCCTCTGTAGTTAAGGTACAGTCGCCAGATCGATCAACACAAGGCGACATCCCTCGCCGCAATTCACTGAAAGCCACAAGTCAAATTAAAGAGTCTGGAGATATGCCTCCACCAAACACAGTGAAACCTGACCCTGAACCAACGCCACCTGCAGGAACAGTGCCTAAAATGGATACGGAAACGTTGCGCCAAACACTTGAATCACAACTGAGTCTTGAAATACTCCTTAAACATGACGAGCTACGGTTGATAGACCAAGAAATGGGGAAGTGCCAGGTTGCATTAGACCAGCTTCGTCGGTGCTCCGAAATCCCATATCCCGGTTCGAACGTTGCTGGACTCTCCAGTAATGTCAGCAGCGGTACTGGAAGTGCGGTATTGCCAATTAGGCCTGGTCCACCGCCTATATCACCGTCGCCATGGGGTGTGACTGAGGGACCATACAGCCGGCACTATGCGAAGTGGCTACTTCCTGATCCCCGGTTTGATGGAGGAGAGGTTGAGAGTGCTGTCCACGCCTCTGCTGTATCAGGGAGTGGCGCGGATGGACGGACGACCCGTGCGTCGTGGTCAGAACCAGGTGTTACAGGTACTTTGCGTTCGCAACGCAGCTCTGCTGGCACCAAATTGCAAGCATTATCAAGTGGCTATCCCCAACCGAAGGATAAAGCTGGGCCCATGATCATAAAGCGCAAGAGTGATGGTCAGCTCGTCAAATTGGTCTGTCTTGATTGTAGGAGAGACAACTTTTCGAGCACCCAAGGCTTTATTAATCACTGTCGAATTGCTCATAATCGAAATTTCGCCAGCCATGATGCTGCTGCTGCTGCATCTGGAGAGCCCGTAGAAGTCGACGAGGCCGGTATGGTTATTGGCAATAATAACGACGTACCTGCCGGCACTGCCGCCGGATATGTACATCCCCTGATTCGCTCAGCTCACCTGGTTGGTTCTGCTGCACAGCCTGGTATGCGTCGCGCATTTCCTCAGGGTCAATTAGCAAAAAGATCAGGCGATAGCAGCACATCTCGTGATGGCAGCAACCAAGCCGAAAAGGCATCTTCGTCGCAATCTCAAAGTACTCCTAATTTGAACAAACCGCAACTGCAGAAGATTTCAGTTGTCCCTCTTAGCCCATCTTTCAAAGCTTCTCCAGTGACACCCAATCTCTCTTCGCTAATGCAGAGAAGAGGGATGTCGGTTGACTTGCTTGATATCGTGGATGATGCCCTGACTAAAACCGCAATGGCCATGTTGTCTTCGGATGACGAGTTCAGCGAAGGACTAGATGACGAGAATGAACAACCAAACCACGATCGGTCCCGACTAAGTGTTCGAGGAAGTAGATTACCCGCGCGCACAATAGTTTCTCCAAGCCAACCACCACGACCAGGAAGTCGAAAAGGGATAGATAAACCAAGCCGCAAGCCTCAGCCTTCTCCTATCCCCCCAACCCCCACACCTCAACGGCCACCATATAGATCTCCATATTCTCCAACTACAGGATCTTCGGTTGCCCCTGGAATCGAGCATGAAAGATGTCAAGGAAACGACATCGATTCAATGGTTGACACGATTTCTTCTGAACTCAGTCCTAACACCGTGGAATCAAATCAGGCTCCAAGCCTTGTCAGCGATGACGAGGATTACGAAGCACCATCTGAATCAGAAAGCCCAAGCCCGTCTCCCTCCGCGGTAAGTGATGAAGGACCCGACAACATCGAGGTTCAAGACGGCGATGACGGTACAACTGGAGGCGCGAATGTGCCCACCACAGCAACGTCAGATGCGAAACCAGGACCAGAAATAACGAGCCCTTCAAAACATCATCATGATCATCATCATCCATCACCAGTTTCGCGGGAAGTACCGGTTTACAAACGCAAGGCGTCCAGTAAGGTCAAAGGTGGTGTGAAGAATGCTGAAATGTCGCCTTCTACCAACACAGCAACCATGCGTGTCAACAATAAGGAGCCAAAACGCGTTAGCTTTGGGAGCCCGATCACCACAACTCCGGCTATAGCGCAGAAGGATGGTGGGAAGAAGCAGCGTCGGGGATAAACACCGGCTCCTTGGTTCCTGAGTTCTGTGGTGCTCAGCAGTATTGTCACGTTTCCTATGAATTTTTAAGTTTTTATTTTCTTTATTATTTTCTCTAATTTGCACGAGGAACTTCCTGGATTCCGCGTACGGACGACCGAATTGTCGGGTTGGCAGGAACCTCAAACAGATTCCTTTTAATTTTCTCGTTTAATTTTCTCCTCTTGTTTCAGCTCTCCTGTTCTGTATTGACCTGCTTAGTCCCTATTTTTTGCTCTCTTCTGCAATTTGCTATTTTTAAACTTATGGGTGATCATAAGAAGGCATGTTCAATGGGATTTTCTTGCTGGTGGCTTTGCCCTTGTTACTTTTATTCCGCAGTGTTTCTGGGCTATGGTTTCTGGGTTTGGTTGGGTTGATATCAGGCAGGTCAGATGGATATTGGCCTCACCGGGTGGGATTGTTGTTCTTTTTGCTTTTGTTGTCCATTTTTCATTTCACCTCTTCTACCTCTTTAAGTTACCAAGGTTTTCTTTTTTGCAGCGTCGCTATATTTGTTTGCTGCACCACTCCTTCAGTGTATGTGCATATGGCTGGCCCCCACCCCCCTCACAAACCCCTTCTTCTCCATCTTCCAAACCGCCTTTTACGACCCATGAATCTCTCCTATGTTATGTTATTTATATATAACCTGTTTTCTTTGCCTGCCTTTTACACTTCTTTTTTCACGATCACCTATACTATACCACTTCCCACTTCCCACATGTTTTGTACATGTGAATGCACGTGCAATCTACCCTTCCGTTCCATAACATGCCATGACGTTTATATATATATATATGGCCCTTATCCTTTTTTTTTCCTGCTTCCCTTTCTCCGTCGGCGCTGTGCTTCGTTGATTCGATGCAATCTACTTTGTAATCAGTACATGATATGTTTCCTTTAATCCTTTATCTCTGGTGATAGCTACTCATATGTCTCTTCACCTTCCATTCCTCTATGTCTTCCCTCCCTTGCTCTCCGATTCTTCTCTCCCGTACCGTGCCCCGCTATCGATATCGATATCGATTGATGTGATAAACTTCCACACAATTTCAATCGTCTGAGCATGTTAGATGAGGGGCTGCCCGGCCATGTTGTGTTTCCCCCCTCAATTATGTATACGTACATAGCTATATTATTTTATTATTTCAACTTTTGTTAAATTTCCATAGAGAATATATTACTGGCTTTTGCCTTCGGTTCGCTGAGTATTATTCCCTTGGAGAGTTTATTGAGAAATGAAAAGATATATTAGACCGTTGAGATGACATCTACACATGCATCTATTTTCATCTTGTGTATCTTAATTTTTGTGTACTCTTCCCCCCATATATGTACAGGAGAAGTGACAGGATTTTGGGTGCTGGATGTGCTCCTCAGGTCAGATTCATAACTCTCCTCGCTTGGCAAATGATGGTATTTAGGCTGCGACGCGCTCCACATCATACGTCCTACAACCTCAACTTCATCTCCTCCTCTCATCTCTTCAAGCATAAAATTTGACGATTCATATTATTATTATATGTTTATGGCGCACATTACTTTATTGCTAGTGAGGCTATGACCGCTGGACAACGTAAACTCGAAAGACAAGTGGCAGAAGACACGAATCTCCGCTGCTGGTTGGAAGGTAGGCTGACCCTAAGCGTCCGAAGAAGAGCACAGCTATCTGCGATTTTCTTTTCCTTTTCCTTTTGGCTTTTCCTTACACTCTGCATTTCTGCTCTGCTACTGAGTGATATCGATGTTCATTTAATCTTGTGTCTAAATCCTACGTTGAAAGATGTGGTACGGATTCAAGGATTTGAGATGCAATTGGACGCCCTGAAGAGGCGACCCTTGGGAGAGCCTGTGAACGAACGTTCAAAACAAGAAAATCTCTAAATGAGTGGTCGATAGACGTCGACTGCTATCCATTTTTCTTTTTTACAATCCGGGCAAAGCAACAATTATTTTTATTGATTTATTTTTCGGGGCGTATGATGTTTTCTCCTTGGGCTTTCTTTGGACAGTTGGCTATGCAGTTACTTGTTAGCCGAAGTCCCATCTCATTCTATGAAGGATATCGGGAGTGAAAGCAGTTAGCAGTTCAAACGGCTTTGGCAAAAAATGCCCCTTTCATTCTCTTGTTTTGTAGCAAGTTCACACCGTGCTATTCAAACTCCGTTTCTCAAGAGGACGTACCTTTACTGTTCTTTAACTGACCATGTGGTGCTCTGCTCTGAATCTTGTTTGACATCCTAATATCCTCTCTGACTGACAAAATGGTTAAATATAGCCGAATCTCCAACCGTGAAGATTTTCTATTCGAGACTGATCTGGAAAATCAATTATTTTATTCCAGGAAGACAATTTTGCAATTTCTCAAACCTAGTCGGGGGAACAGAAGCAGAGGAGCTGAAATGGGTTCACAGAACTCCTTCGCACCGTCCAATATATCCCGAACTTCCGTCTCCTACCTCCTATCCCTTTATCCACACACCATCAGAGAATTCTACAAGGCCAAGTTGGTTGCTAAATCAAAGTCAAAAAGGTCTCTGCCAAAGGGAAAGAGTGAAGAAGCTATTGGAAAGGAAGTGGAAGCCTTTTTGAAGCTGGATCGACTACGCTACGACTCGATGCCAGCAGCACTGAGAGACAGGGCTGTAGCTGGCACTGGGCTCAAGGACGAAAGCAAAGCGGGGGAGGACGTAAAAAGACCCAAGAAGAAAGTAAAGGCGTCCAAGAACGACGACAATTCGTCCCATTCGGGTCTTTATTTGGAAAAGGATGAAATTGTCAATCTTATGGACTGGAAGCTGTAAGTGCTGTTTTAATGCTTCATAAAACCTTCAAGAAAAATGAGAATCTTATGTCATATTTGTTAGCAAGCACGGCTCCCATAGACCAGCCCTAATGGGCTTGATTCGCTCCAACGAAAACTCCCTCGTGCAGTCCACCACAAACGCTGCCTTCTCACAGCTCCAGGACACTCTATCAAATACCGGAGACGAAGCGTTCCCCGCTGCTCCGCTCGAGACACTAACAGGTCCGCTTCGAGGTGTGGGTCCTGCCGCTGCATCTCTCTTCCTTTCCATTGCTCCATACGGAATTTCATCAGATGACCCGTCCAGCGACGTAAATAATATAAATGCACCTCCATTCTTCAGTGATGAGCTGTTCAACTGGCTGTGTCTAGATAAGTACAAGCACGGCTCCGCTAGCGGCGGCGGCGGTGCGAAATCGTCGGTGATAGCAGCGCATAAGATTAAGTATAATATAAAAGAATACCAACAGTTGTGGGAAGCTGTGCGGGGGCTCAGGAAGAGGATCAATCAACTTCCTGAGCAAAACGAAGGAGTTGAGAGCGCGGAGGGTGATGGAAGAATCTTCTCCGTGTTGGATATTGAGAAAGCGGCTTTTGTGATTGGCCATCTTGACATATCGGGGTATGAGGACGACATTAAGGGGTCGTCGGTGATGAAGGCTTCAGGAGATAGTGGAGGCGATGATGCTGTTGCAGCAGGTGCAGCAGTTGATAGTGCTGGTGTGGTGGGAAGGAGGAAGAGAAAGAGGGAATAGACGATTGAATAGGCTAAATGATGGGGAGGAGCTCTTGTGTAGTTTATAACTATGTGAATTCAGGTAACTATATTAACTGGAATGTCTCACACGTGAAAGAATTACTTTAATACATTCATGCCCTCGCTGCATAAACCTCCTGGAATAAGGAAACAAATGCGGAGTGAGCTGACTCGACTGACGTCCAAATTATGATACCACAGGATGTCAGCAAGCCATCAAGCAGATTGACTAACCACAGAACCTAGGAGCTGCCTATTGTTACATGTTGCTCGCGCATCCACCCCCACCCCTACAACTAGCAGCACACAGCCAACCCTCCTCGCTGCCGCTGAGAACACGCCAATATTCTCCCTACGATTAGAATCTCAACTTCAACCCCAACTCAGTCCAGGAAAACAAAGTCAAATAAATGTGAAAAAGGAAAAGAAAAAAAAAAAAAAAAAAAAAAAAAAAAAAAAAGCCCAACTTCCCCACTACCATCCCAAACTACCCACAAGACCAAAAAGCCCCCCGCTCCAAAACACCCACATCATACAACAAACTTCCTAAACTCCGCGACTACACCATATACCCAATGCCAGCAACCAGAAGCCCAGCAATGCCTCCCATTCCCATACTCACACCGCCAACGGCCGCTGCCGCGTTCGGTGTCTGTGTCGCTGAAGAAGTCTGCGCTGTGGTGCCAGATGCAGTCCTCGACGCGCTGGATGAGCCTGTAGGCTCAGCGCCGGAGTCTGAGGAGGTAGGAGATTGGGTGGGGGTGGCAGTGGGTGTCGTCGCGAATTGCGAGGCAGCGTTGCAGTTGGCAATTTTGGAGGACTCAGTGCCGTGTCTGCCCGAGTCGTTGGGGCAGTTGTTGTAGCAGCTGTATGCATTGGTTGAATGTGTTAATCTTAGAGTATACGTATATACCGTATATGTTTGGGATTTTTTTTTTTTATTTTTATTTTTATTTATTTGTCTAATTAAAATTTGGAAGATATGCGGGGGGCACGTACGTTAAGACATTGGTGTACTGCGTGCAGAGACATTGCCAGTCATTGGGTACGCAGGTTTTGAGAAGGGCTTGGGTCGATTGCAGACAAGCTTCGAGGATACTATGTTTAGTTTTTTGCTCTTGTAAGCAAAGGATTTCCTGAACATGGATGGTTTATACGAGAGAGCCGTTGTGTCCTTTGAAGGATGCAGGGTACGTATTATCCATAGCTGATAATCAATCGCCAACCAACAGACAGAGAACATACTTCTGAGCTTCACAGGTGTTTGGGCTTTTCGAGGTCTGAGCGGCAACGAGGCCGAATAGGATGGTGCAAAGAGCGGATACTGAGACGAAGGAGCGCATTTTGGGTGGATAAACAAGAAGTAAATGAAGAAACGAATGATCTTGTACAATTGCTAGTTGAAAGGAGTTTCAAACGGCTTCGTAGCCGTGCACACAGAGAAACGAATGTCAAGCAAACGAACGGACTGAAGAAGAACAGCTGCGGGTAGGGTACAAACGAATGGATGGATAGATGGATGGACGGAGTGGTAGTGTGTAAATGGTCAAAGAAAAGAAGAGCGTGGGAAGTCAAGGAATGTTTACAGTGTTTTATTATTATTCTCATTGACTCCGGGAAAAAAGGGGAGGGGCCGGTCCCCAAAAGGGGGAAGAAAGTTTGGTAACGGGCCTATAAAAACGAGGAGAGGCAAAAGAGGAGCTTGAACTAGTTAAGGGGCAAGCCAACTGAGAGAGAGAGAGAGAGAGAGCACAGGATCAACCATTCAGGTTGCACGCAGGGCGATGGCAATCTGCTAGCTGCCGTAAGTATGGAATATCCATACGGCTGGATGATTGCGGGTGGTGTGCCACATGATATCTGAAGCTGAGGCCGGGATCTGGATCTGGATCTGAACCCGCATACCATACTGCATTGCACTGCCCTGTGGTCATGCCAACCTGGGCAGGCATATATGGAGTATGGTATCACTGAGAAGTCGGTTGGCTCAGGATTCGGAGTCGTGAAAAGCCGGTAATGGTAATGCATTGTGGCCAAAAAATCCTGAAAATCTCCATTGACCACAGTTGCCGAAGAACAGGATGAAACTAGGGGCGTTTTGAAGCTGCTCAAGGGCCGCCTAGCGCTTCACCCGATGCGCAATGAATGCTATCGTGATGGACAGAATGTTTTACAACCTGCTTGGCGCGGGCTGGACAAAACAGCACAGATATGCGATCTGGACTGCAATTGGTGTGGGTCGTGGAGGCTAGACAATCGCATCCATGAGATAAACCAATTGAGCTGTTTTCCAGTTTACTTAGTTTGGCTATTTGAAACAGATGTTTGTGGTGGGCCTGAGAAATTGTGATAGTTGCTTACACCCGTTTAACCAACCAATAGCCAGCCATTCAGACGCAGCCCGAGCCGAGGAGAGGTCAAAATTGCCGCTTTGGGAATTGGTGAGGCGGCGATTGAACCTCGGGGGTGGACCGCAACCTTGCAATAAAATGCATACAGAACGGACTCCATCGTGGGGTTAATTCGAGACTTGAAGGATATGCAAAGGTGTGTGATAAAGGCCTCCATGCTCTGTACAACGCGCAGTTGGCTATCCTAGTTCTCTACCAAGCACGGTATTGTTGAGCACCATGTTCGATGCGTATCTATCGAGTATTATTTTACAAAGATGGTTCCTCTTTCGCCTGTTCTCTCCCCTAGGTTGCTCTACTATTAGGGTGAATAATGAAAGGTTACGCGTCTCACCTCTAAGAGCGCACTATACAAGGGAAAAATAAGGGAGAGAGAGAGATCTAGCGATGTGATATAAGAGTAAATCAAATCTTGACAAAATTTCATTATATCAACGACAGCAAACTACATTATATATCTTCACTGTCTCACAGCTGGTTTAAAGTGAAAATTATAAAATAAAATAAAACAAGCACGAACAGTTACGAGGAGAGAAAGTCGATGGCAGGAATACACAAAGGGTGAGGGAACGAAGAAGGAAAAACCAGAAACATTAAACCATAAAATGGACGCCGAAAACTAAACGGAAACACAGACAGCGGAAGGCAAAAGGAACAGGTGAAGAGGAATAATGATAGGCAATCCCAAAATCCACCTGTCTATCTTTGCTTCGTGGAGATCAAGGCAAACAAATGACCGTTCACCGCCGCCCGTTCCCTTGCGAACTTTTTTCATTCATACACACATTGATAACCATAAAACCCGTTGGCGGAGGACACGATCCTGGCTTGAGGTTATAACTCAAACAGCCAACCAACACTGAGGCAGGGAGAAGAGAGAAAAAAAGAAGGGTGTTCCTGACGAGGCAGGGAGAGGAATGGGACATAGTTTGTATATGCGCGGAAAGGAGAGAATAGATCATTTGATCGTCGTTCATTATAGGGAAAAGGTGAATTGAAATGAGTGAACCGAAAGAGAGAACGAAAACACGATGAACGAGCGGTTCAGAAGGGAGCAAAAGTGCCTAGTACTTGACTAGAGAAGGGAGGGGAGAAAAGAAAAAAGAAAAGGAAAAGGGAAAAAATATAAAAATAAATAAAGATGAGAAAGATAAAAAAGTTATGGTCATGATAGTATCAGTGACAATGGTTGGTACCCATTCCCCCGCCCTCATAACCGCTTTACCTGGCCTGCTTGCTCTACGTTATACAGGAGAAGATGGGAAAAAAAGAATATACACGAATATTTGGCGGGGAACGAATGCCTGTGGCCTTGCAGCTTGCAGGCTTACATACACAGAGACACAGCGCCACACACGTAAGGAGGTTGAATATGATGAAAATCTGACGAGAAGAACATAAATATGAAAAAAAAGCAATCGTCTTCCTTAAATAAAATTTGTACCTTTGGATATTTTGTTTTTTCAGCTTACTCCTGGCCGAAACCTAAGGTCTCTTCGACGGCTATGGTGAGTTTACTCTGCAGTTGCTCGTAGGTCTTGTACGGTGGTAGATCCAAGCGGTTGAAACTGTAAAATTTTAATTTTGCGGGTTAGTATGGAGAAACAATGGTTGCTACAGCATCTGCGAGAATGGTGGTTGGGGTT
>NW_011371360.1:2102155-2156034 GCF_000150735.1 Paracoccidioides brasiliensis
ACCCCCCCTTTTCTCAAAAAACCATTCGAATTGAAACCCCCCACCTTTTTTTTTTTTTTTTCCCCCCCCGGGGGGGGGGGGGGAAGATAGGATAACGAACCATGTATGCGACTTGGGCAACGCAGTAATCTCCCCAGACTTCTCAATAGTAAACCGTCTGGGCCCGTCGCTGCCCTGAAGATCCTTGAAGCCATTGACAGGAATGCGCGAAGTACCCGTTGCAAATTGCAGCAAGCGAGACTTTTGCTCCGCATCCCAGGTCCGAATAACCTTCCAGAAATTCTGGATCACTTCGTCCTGCTCCTGGTAGCCGCGGTAGTCTGTGTGTTTCTTCCAGTCATCCACGTCGATGTCTGCGATACCGCCGATGAGGAGTTCCAGCTCGCGCTCGTCAAAGACGTTGACAAGGTCTGCCGGGATGAGTTCGTTGAAGCCGGTTATGAAGGCGTTGAATTGCTCCTCGACTCGTTTTTGGATTTTCCATTCCGTAATAAGTCTGTTGTTTTTTATTGTTCAGATTAGTCTATGATGATGCCGTTCGGGTGGTGAGGAATCAGAAATACATACTCAACATATTGCTTCTTGTTTTCATTGGTAACAGGGATGTTAGAGCCGTTGGGAATCAAGTCTACAGTCTTCCTTTCGCCAAACTGGTCATCATCAATCGAGAACGTCAGCTCATCGAATACACCGGTGATATCATTTTCCCTAGTTGTATCATTAGCAAGCTGGCATTATCGCAAACAGTTCACCTTAAAAATGGTAAGACCTACAATGTCCACGTTAAATTCCTATGGAAATCCTCGTCTACGCCCTCCATATCTTGTAGCGTCACCTTCTTCCTCAACATCATCTTATAAAATGCACCGATGAAGAATGAATCAAGGAAACGACGGTGGAAAATGGCAAGACCAACAACGCGCCCTATAAACTTGAAGTAATTCAAGTGTTCAGGGTTAATGCCTGAGTGTGGGTTGATTTGGAGGGTATAGTTATCGTGGGCAGAATATTCGAAAAGGCAGTAGAAAGGGTTGAACATTTCGTGCGAGAGCAGGAAGAAGAATTCTCTGTTTCGTTTTTAAAAAAATATCTGTCAGAACAAATGCAGTAGATACGATATATTGGCACAGGGTCTGTAGTAAAGAAAACGAACCTGGAAAGACCACCATAATCGAGTCCATCTTCCCCATCGAACTTGATCATCAACCGTTTCTTCAAATCGGAAGCGCTCTGGCGCATAATCTCCGCATACGAATCTTCGAAAATAGCACCTCGTCGAACCTTGACGTGACATTGGCCAGACATGATTCGCAGAGCGGGCTGGGATCTGAAGTAGATAAGCTTGCGCCGGAAATCACGTTTATATTGCGGAACACCTTGGTCAAGAGAAGAGGGCAGCCGAGGATCGTCCCACGTGGTAGTCTTCGTGTTGTGATCAACAAAGTATACCCGTGCCGTATTCGTTAGGCGCATTTCCCAACCACTTGGTAGCGGTCCCAGTTGGGACACAGGCTGTTGTTGGATTGTGGTATTGTTTCCGTTGGCATTCTGGCCATACATGCGAATATACTGCTGTCGACGAGGATCAACCCAGGTGGTTGTTCTCGTGTTATGGTCGACAAAGTATGGGCGACCTTCTGGTGTATATCGCTGTTCCCACCCTGCTGGAAGCTCACCAGTGCCAGCTGTCGTAGCCCCCGTGGCCATCATCGAAACCGCATTTGCATTGGTGGTGCCTGGCGGGGTACTTGTCTGCTGGTTCTCTGGTGGGTTTGGCGAACTTGCGCCGGTTCTGTCCTCTGGAAGCATTCGACTCTGATGGGCTCTGCGTTCCATTTGCATGTTGGCTTCCATTTGGGTGCGCTGGGCCTGCTCGTTGTAGTGCTGCGAAGGCCTTGTCCATGTTGTGGTTCTTGTGTTGTGATCGACGTAATATGTGCGGCCGAGATTATCCTCCCGCCTTTCCCAACCTGCAGGCAACCTTCCCTGGCTATCTTCAAAGGAGCTCAGATTTGCCCTGGAAGAAGCAGATCCATTGGGTTGGTGACTAGGTCCAGTGACCGGGGCCGCGATAGAGGTCGTGGGGGTTGCTGCAGATGTAGCTCGAGCTGAGAGAAGGGCGGAACAGGGAGCAGCAGATGACTGATCGCCAGCCATTTGGCTAGCTGCTGTACCAGCGGCTGATGCGGACGACTGAGGGCGAAGTTGTTGCTGATATGAAAGGTTTGAGGATGGGGGAGCGGTAATGGGCGCCCTTAATGATCCGTTTTGTGGCAGCACAGGCGTTGACAGGTTAGTGGAAAGGTTTATGATCAGTTTCCCGTGGACAACAAGATTATCATTTGACTTCTTCAGATCTCTAGTGAGCATCTCTGCAAGATGGAAGGTTGGAGAGTTAGCATCGTCCTCTTGATCTCGATCGGAAAATGGGAATATGGTGGGCTATTCACCATCGTCACCAACGTCTAAATCAATCACGTCTCCAATGCGCACATTAATAACACCCAGGAAACCCTGGTCCTTCTTCTTGAACTTCTTCTGGTCGAAAATCTGAATGGCGAGAATGGAATCTTCGGTCACCCTCCTAATAGAAGTTGGCAACGCTCGTTAGACCCAGCCACTGTGAAACGTCAATAGAGCGGGTGGGATTGTCATACAGGTCAAAGACTTCATTCCAGTATGGATTGAGTGTTTTCTTGATCACCGAGGTGGTGTGGGTTTGTTCACCACCAACCGTGGCGACTGCGAAAGGGTCGGGAAAGCCTAGAGAGATACTGTGAGCCTAGAGATTCACTCTTTCCCTGCATACATCTACATATATCTATCCATATGTACGAATATATGGATATTTTCTTCCTTCATCAATACCGGGGGAGTGTCCAACTTACGGAAAACATCACGTTTGTAGAGTCCATCAGCGGCGATGACTATAGAGTAAGAGAGGCCGCGGTTATTATGGCGCAGGTGTGATGTGATGATGGTTACAAGCGGATAAAAGGATGGAGATTCTTACTTGTGACCCTAAGATTTGGTTGACTGAAAGAACAGTGGTGTTAGCACAAAGATAGTAGAATAGGAAGAAGCAAATGATACAGAGATGTCAGATGTAGATATAGAGCATAACAAAGAACCTACGCAGGCAAGTTGGAGCCCATTCTGACGACCGACACAGCTCAGAAGGCCGTCTCCGTCTGCAAGGACGGGGTGGACAAAAGAGGCTGGAGACGATGATGCGGGTTTCACATTCACTGGCGCCAGAAGGAGAGAAAAGGCTATATATAGCCAGGAAAACAAGAGAGTGGGGCGGAGGAGGGGCCTGGGAGAGGGGGGGAAGGGGAAAGAGGAAAGGAGATAGATGAGGATGGCAGAGTCGAGATGAAGAAAAGCACAGTGATCCTGGCTGGGAATGCAAGTAGTGAGGAAGTGAGTGATTGTGACTGGGCAGGATGCAAAGTTTCTGATGCCTGATATCAGGATGTCAGATGTCAGGAAGTTAGAATGTATTGTTATTTGCGTTGAGTTGAGGCTGAGCAACACTGGGGCGGGCTAATCACCGGCCCGCAAGGACACTGCTAAAGTGGCGTGCCCAAGAGAGAAGTCAATAGAGAGTAGAACAGCAGTAATTAATTCCGGAATAATTAATAGTTAACTACTTAATTGACGACATTGATTTAAATTGAGCTATCAGGATATTATATGCTGAAGAAGTTGTTACATGAATTTTGCGGGTTACGGATGAGTCTGGGGGGGGGGTTGAACCTTGAAGAACAGCCACCGATGTGGATGAGTATGAAACCCCTCATCTGGAGATGCTTGCATACAGCTATCTCGAGCACTGCTTGTTGCTGCTTCCTACGCTCCTCTTTACATACAACAATGCCGGCTATATAAAAGCATCACAACGCAAGGGATTGTGGTTAGGATCATGCTGTAGACATCTCAATATCCTGCGGATAGCCTTCTATTGTGCCTCTAGATGGGAAGTTTTGTATGCCAATGAAAGCGGCGTCATAACTAATATCTTCGACTATTCCTCTTCATTTTTTTTTTTTTTTAATTCTTTTTCGCTGCTCTTCGATGCCAGTTCAAGCTCCCTTCCTCTCATAAATGGATAAAATTTGATATTCCATCGAATTCCAAACCAAGAAAAGAAACAGAAAAAGAGAAAGGAAAGAAAGAGAGAAATGAAAAAGACAAAAAGAAAAATGTGAAAAAAGAGTCAAAGACAGGTGAGAAGGGAGGAACACATCCACAAGAGCTGCAGAATAAAGTAAGAACAACATAAAAAATAAAATCAAGACCGACAAACAGGACAGACATCAGAACCATCATTATCCCACCAACTTTTGCTTCTGGCTCCTTTCCCATTCCTGCCTCCAACTAACTTGAATTTTCGGAAACTCAAATTCAACATCCTTCGCTAGACCCTATCATATCATACACAAACAATCCCCAATCCCCAATCGCACCTGTTTAATTCGCATTTCGATTCGCGATTGGCTTTGTTGCAGTTCGTGGCCTGGGAAAATCCCGGATAGTATTGCTCGCAAATCCGTTTTCCTTTCCCTCTGCGCCCACTTATCCTATCAATGCGAATTACCCAGCATCTTCAGAAAAATATAAACCGTCCTTCTTTCTCTTTCCCGTTTCTTCCTTCATCGCTCAGTATGGTGCATATCCTCTCCCCCGACCTCTATAGCCTCCACGATATACGCCTCGAGGAAGGAATCCCCCGCGTCCGAATCCGCGACCGATTCCACCCCGGCCACGACCACGACCTCGAGCCATTCCCGGCAGATTGGTTCTTTTGGGGACAACCTAGAAGAGTGTGAGGTAGGTTAGATTAGCGGTTCGTGAAACATCAGAAGCTAGAAAGAGGGATATGGAAGGGGAGGGGGGGGGGGTTGGTAGTTCTCACCTTCAAGTTCCGCCCACGAAAGACGCTCTCGTTCAAAACAAGTGCTTGAGCCACAAGACTCGGCTCCGTGAATTCCACATACGCATACCTGCTTGTATTTTATACCAATTAGCGCTCCATCTCTTGCCAGGCAGCGCGGATGTAATAAAAATATATCTTTTGTTCTCTTCTCTTTTTCTTTTCTTCGCTTCGTTTCAAATATGATCGAAGGGAAGAAGGGGGTGGGGGGAGAGGAAAGAAGAGCAGGGACCAAACCAAAACACACACACACACACACACACACAAAAAAAAAAAGCAAAAAAAAAAAATTAAAAAATTAAAAATCAAAAATTAAGAAAAAAATATATATAAAAAAAAAAAAAAAAATCAAAGCCCCTCGGGGCGAAATAATAGAGAAGAGAAAAGAAAAGAAAAAGACTAGACAAGACAAGTAACAAACCCTTTGGGATGACCAGTGAACTTGTCGAGCAGGATAGTAACCCTGTTTATCGACCCACAGCTCTGGAAGTGCGCCTGGATCTCCTCGGGCGAGGCGCCGTAGTCGACATTCCCGACAAATATGCTCCGTGCATCGATGTCTTCTTTATCCTCGCGCAGGCTCTCTGACTGCTGGTCCAGTGACGCTTGCATCTCTCGTAGCTTGGCGGCTTCCGACTCCATTTCGGCAACCCGCTTTTTCATAGCAGCGATTTCTTCCTGGATTTTGAGGTGTTAGCCCGCGGAAGGGTGGTTTTGAGGAAGATCGTTAGTGCCTGTCGGGAGCTTTGGGAGGCTGGGACAGGGAGCGTAGCAGGGAAAATTGGGGGATGTTTGTGTGGAGGTGTGTGGTATGCATTGGTAGCAGTAGAATGGAAAGCAGGCAGCAGACATACCTCTTCATCACCGGGTTTCTCATGGGTCTCCAGCCGTTCATCAGTAATACCACCTGCGTCAGCCATGGCTGTGATTTGAAGTGGAGGAAGCTCTCTGGTTATTTCTGAGGAGAGGAGCAGGGTGGATTGGCTTTGATAGATGCGGTACTTTTTCAGCTCGTCCCGAGATGGCTCAGCGATGAGGAAGGGGGGATATATGGCTGAAAACCGCAAAATGTCCAACTGTCCAGAGGTGGCGGGTAAAACAACTCAATGTGACCAGTGAGAATCAAAGAAGGAAAAAAAAAAAAAAAAAAAAAAAAAAAAAAAGAGAAGTGGATTCGAGTGATGAGTGGTGCGGGAGGGATGTTTCAGAGAAGTGTTTGTGTTTTCTCTTTTGAATGTCCCTGATATGATGTTAAAATTGTGCTGGAAATGGGGACGATGAATTCATGCAAACCCAGGAATAAACTAACTGCTGTAGAAAGAGATCATGGTCTTTTGGGTCTGGCGCGGGTGACGAATTAGGCATGGCGCCGTATGAGGATCCAACTGGTAACTTGGCCGCTTGCGATAGAAGAGATACGTGGAGAAATCAGACCGGCAGTTTTTGTTTTTATGTTTTGTTGTTTTTTGTTCTTTTATTTTATTCTATTTTATTTTTTTTAAAAAATGAAATTAATAAAACTGTTTTATTGTCCTGCCCTAGAATTGAATATTGGGAACATTTTATATCTTCATGTAACTAGATATACACATCTTTGAAGGACGAAATGAATGTGCCCTCCTCAGATTGAGATATAGCAAGTTAATATAGAAAACCCAGTCGACAACTACAACTCTAAGAGTTAACTTCATTGACTTCTTTCTCGGCCCGACCGCCTAAGACATCATGGTCTCCTCTCTCCCTTGGCCTATAAATACAAATGCGGAGGAACGGAAACCAGGGACATTCCTAGGTGGTCGGTCAAGCAACAAGTATGATAACTATACACTGCAACCCGATCTAGGCTGGGGGAAACCACGAGCATCGTTTGCCATAAGAAACTTGTCGTCAAAAGAGTAGTAAGAATATTTTTTGCGTTTCTAGTGTAAGCCGATATATGCACCATGTTTTAGTAGATGAAGTAGATACTTAGAGAAAAACGAAAACAGACGGAGCAAGCATGAAAAGGACATTTCAACAAATATTTCCCATTACTTCGAAAGTATCAATGCATTCATGAAACGGGAGGGGGTGCTTGTTTACGAAACGAGACTTTCTCGACCGTGACGGTTTCCGCACCCTGGGCATCCTTGCGTAGTTGGTAGACGTAGAGTACGAGCACGTCACCTTGCACCTAGAAGAAAGAAAGAAAAGAAGAAAACAAAAATTGAAATGTCAGTCAGCCAGCCTCTTCCAATCAATGGACAGAGAATAACAGAAGCTGTAGTAATCGGGAATATGATTCAGGAGTAGAGTTGTGGTCATGGGCATAAAGAGAACTCACATCCATCAGACAAAAACTGGGCGTGGGCTCTTCCTCATCCTGCCCCATCCCACCCGCAGTCGTAAAAGCCCCCGTGGCACTCCCCGGATTGATAAAGAACCTCCCTTCCAACTCATACGCTTCAAACTTATGCGTGCCTCCCCACAGCAGGATATCGACATCCATCTGCCGCGCCGCTATGAGGAGGGAATCCGCATCGCCCGGCGGTATGATGGTGTGGCCATGGGTAAAGCCAATGCGCAAGCTGCCGTGTGTGACGACCTTGGAAAGCGGGAGGTTGGGGGAGTCCACGTCGAAGTCGCCCTTGACGAGTTGGAGGTCCGGGGCGATCTGGCGGAGGAATTCGAAGGTGTCACGGTCTGTGAGGTTGCCGAGGCAGAGAATTTGGCCAATTTTACCAGGTGTGAGAAGTTTTTTGAACTGTATTTTAAGGGGGGATGTGTGTGTTAGTATGTGGGGGGCGCTTATGTTTGGACAGAGTGTTGGAAGCAGGTGGTGGTGGTTGGTTGTTGTTGTTGTTGTTGTTGTTGTTGTTGTGGGAGGTGTATTCGCGGGGCTGATGGGGTATGAGAGAGTGTGATTTAGCGAACCTTTGCGGGGAGGTCCTATTTTGTGTGAGATTGACATTAATATATGAGGCTCGCGATCCTTTAACGGGAGCAAGATTTGAACCATTGCATCCAATAGGGTAGAGAGAAGAGGTATCAGGTAACCTACAGGTGCACGGTCTGGGACGAAGAGGTCGCCGATGGCCAGGACCAGACGGGAGGTCATACTTGTGGGAGCGGCTTTTAGCAACCCATTCCTAGAGGATGAATTGTTTTACAGCAGGTGGTCTTTTCTCGTCTTCTTCTTCTTCTTCTTCTTCTTCTTCTTCTTCTTCTTATCCTATCCTATCCTCGTTGTCGTTGACGTCTTTCAGGTGCTTAGCATATGTTCAGCCCGAGGTTGGACTGGAGCTTGCCTGTTTGGCTTGCGTCGCGGCTGCGGCTGCGGCTGCGGCGTCTACACTGATCTAATCGAGTAGAGAGAGGATCCTCGAGTTGACGCCCCAGCCGCCCGAAACCGTAACTGGTTATTCCCAATGGGGTAAGGGTCCTCGGCAATAGATGCGCAGCTGACTAATTCACTGATCAGTCACTAATTAAGTAAGCATCCCACCAGCCAGCCGCCGTAGAACGAGACAAGACGAGACGAGATGAGACGAGATGAGATATTAATATCTTATTCCAACCCCGAGGGTTATATTACATACGACTATGATAAGAGGTAGATTGTCGTATCCTTCAATCAACCCTGTGGTGGAGTCGTGACTGATGGAAATCTTACAAGATAGGGTTTTGCCCTCCCTAAAACATTTATTTTAATGACTCCGTGGGTCGGGATTGTATAGCCGCACTCAGGTCACTTTGAGTAAATCCCTATTTTATAATCTGTGCCAGAGCACATCGGCTCCACTGACTGGTCTCATTCCTGCGTAAATACCTGCTGCCCCTGAAGCATCCTTCGTTGGCGGATCTGCTGAGAAATAGCTTTAAATGTGTTTTTTATAACCGAGAACCCAAATAAGTAGCTGGTTATTTAAGACGTCCAACGAACGGCCTGGCTCCGGCATTCCGATCTGTGGCCCGTTGAACCCCGCAAGCACAGGCATCCTGGCGATCTCACGGGCAAACCCGCGTCTGAGTCTGATCTCTCGACACCTCGATCAGAGACTCCCATTACCCGCCCTGAACACCCCCTTTTCGACCGAGAGATCCGTGTCTGTCGAGCCCGACGATCTCGAATATAATCCCCCCCCGCGAGCCTCACCTCTCCTCAACAACATCATCAACAATCATAATAGCAGCACTACTGCTCAAAGAACCAGAGAAATGTCCACTCAAGCCTCTCACGCTACCGTCCTGATTCCGGGGCCCGTTGAATTCGACCATGCGGTCCTGCAGTCTATGTCCCATTTTTCGTTCGTATCTCTGTTTTATAGCTCCCTGCTATTCCGTACCATATTGCTGTCTATCCTTCACCCAACTAAGATACAACTGTGAAAAAAACTAAACAAATATTACAGTGAGAGCCATGTCGGGCCCGGTTTCGTAAAGACATTCGGCGAATCCCTCACCCTCCTCCGCCGCCTCTTCCAAACCACCTCCACATCCTCTCAACCCTTCCTCCTCGCCGGCAGCGGCACCCTGGGCTGGGATCTCGTCTCCGCCAACCTTATCGAGCGCAATGAAAACGCCCTGGTCTTACACACCGGCTACTTCGGCGACTGCTTCGCCGCATGCCTTGAAACCTACGGTGCCAAAGCAACCCAACTCAAAGCCCCGATCGGCGACCAACCCTCCCTCAGCGAGATCGAACAAGCCCTCAAAGAAAAACCCTACAAAATTCTCACAGTCACCCACGTTGACACCTCCACCGGCGTTCTGGCAGATATCAAAGCCATAGCCGCCCTCGTCCGCCGCGTCAGCCCAGACACCCTCGTCGTGGTTGACGGCGTCTGCAGTGTCGGCGCGGAGGAAATAGCCTTTGATGCCTGGGACCTCGATGTCGTGCTGACCGCCAGCCAGAAGGCCATCGGCTGTCCGCCAGGCCTCAGCGTGGTCATGCTCTCGGGCCGCGCCATCCAGTGCTTCAAGGCCCGCAAGTCGCCGCCCGCCAGCTACTACGCCTCCATCGCAAACTGGCTGCCCATCATGCAGAACTACGAGGCCAGGAAACCCTCCTACTTCGCCACTCCTGCTACCCAGCTCGTGCATGCCATGCACACCACCCTGACGCAATTGATGAGCAAGCCCCTTGCAGGCCGCTTTGCCACACACAGGGCTACCTCCCAGCGTGTTAAGAAGGCTGTCGCAGATTTGGGATTGCAACAGCTGGCTACAAAGCCCGAGAACCAGTCTAATGCCATGACAGCCATCCGCTTGCCGGAGGGCGTAACCCCACAAGACATCTTGCCTCTTCTGGCGAAGAAGGGTGTTGTCTTTGCCGGTGGATTGCATAAGGAGATTGCGTCTAAGTATATCCGCTTCGGGCATATGGGGGTTAGCGCCACAGATCCTACGCGGCACGATATTGATAGGGCAATTGCGGCTTTGAAGGAGGCTTTTGCGGAGCTGAGGAAGTAGTTTGTTTTCCCGTTGTTGAGAGCGACGTTTTTCGTTTATTGTTGAACATATAAATATATACTATTATAAATTTTATTATTATAAATTTCTTTGGTGTCTGTTTATAAAGCGGTGAGGGAAAGGGAGTTACTTAGTGCGATAAGAGAGATAAAATGATACAAAAGTTTCTTAATCCCTTGATACACTAAATGGTTGGGAAATGTCACTTATAACTATGCGAATGAATTGAAAAACACTAAGACCTCACTTTTAAAAGTTGTTGCCTCGATTGGTTTCTCGTATGAGAACGAGACGAGAAAAGAATAATCGCAACTGACCACCTGTAAAACTTTCTTAGCAACGGCTTCCAATTAAGACTACCTAGGTATCTAGGAGCTTCATATGAACTGACTGACTGACTGTCTGTAGAAAAGCGTTGACAAGAAAGAAGATCGATCCCTCCTGACTGAGCTATTTTTAACATGTATCGTAGTGTACAGAGTAGAAGCAAAGCAACTAAATTAACAACCACAGGCAACTTAACTTCAGAATTCATAACAGCAACTAAACTAAACCTACATCGCTTATCTATCTCTTCTCTGTGCAAAAGTTTATCGAGGAAAGGAAGAAAAACGGGAGGCATATAGGAAGTTGCCAAATGCACAAATCGGGCGTCAGAATCAAGATATTCACGGGGTGAATGTAGGGAAGGAATGCAACGGTAACTAATGCAGATGGGTTGAATAAGTTGAAAGGGAAAACGGAAAATGTTATTACGAGTCAACGTATTTGGGGGAGGAGAGGGGGGGGGGGGGGGGGGAATGGGGTTTGGGAAATAAAAGGACAAAACAAATCTGATAGGAAGAAAGGAACAAGAAGCAGAATAACTATCTATGAAAAAAAAAAGGCCAAGTAAAACCAAAAGATTCGCTCTCCCGTATCTAGACATCAAGACACATCTAACCGTCTACCAATCATCATCATCTTGCGGCTTCATCGCACTTTGCCTTTGCCTCAACGCCTCCGCAAGCCCCCCCGCAAAATTATTCATACTATTCGGCGTCGCACGACCGCTCCCACCGGGCGAATCCTGCGAATTCATGCTAACCGCACTGTCTCGTGGAGTCGCTGGTGCCGCAGGCTTACGCCCCGCAACTGGCCGCTTGGCGGGCGGAGCGGGCGGGGTGGGCTTGGCTTTTGCAGCTGCGCGGGAGGCGCCGTTGGTGGTTATGGGGTTTACGGGGTTATTATTATTGTTGTTGCTGTTGGATATAGTAGCGGCTCTGGGGGCTGAAGGGGGTGGTGGAGGAAGTGGAGGGGCTGCTGCGGGCGTTGGAGCGACGATTTCTTCTAGGTACGCTTCTGGTGCCCAGCCTTGGGCGGAGGTTGTGGTGTTCATGCAAAGCCACCAGCCTGCGAACGGGTTAGTTTAGTGTTTTGTTGGATGAAGGGAGGTTGGGTTCAGGAAGATTGGTATGGGTACCGTACCGTTTCCTTCCTTTGCCATGATTTGGACTATTTCGCCCACGCGGATGGAAAGCTCATTGGTGCGCTCGCTGTTGAAGTCATAGAGAACCTTAGCAGTGTCTTTTTTGGCTGCGGGTGGCGCGGCGGGAGGAGGAGGAGGAGGCGGAGGAGGCGCTCGAGCTTGCGCCGAGTTAGTTCTGTTATGGCTGGCGGAAACGGTCGCAACAGGCTGTGGTACAGGCCTGGATGTTGTAGTTGCAGGTTGGGCGATAGCATGCGGCAACGGCTGAGCTGCTGGTGTTGGTCTTGACGCAGCTGGCCGTGATGCCAACTTTGATGGTCCTCCACCGGGTCCGCCAGGACGGAGTAGTTTGCCCTTGGTGATAGGCTTTCCGGCCACCTGCTTTGGCCTTGGAGTTGGCCTTGATACTGAATTTGGAGGTTCTCCCTGGCTGGTATGGATCGTTCCGCTTTTATATATATCGTCACGAGCAATTGCAGGATCTTTCATGGTCTTAACTATTGCTAGCTTGCCGGGCTTCTTGTTATATTCAATTCTGGGCGGTTGTTAGATCGCAACTCAAGATGATAAAAATCAGTTTTAAGGGGCAAGAGACAAACTTACACGTCAGCGAGTTTAAGATTGAGTTGCCCATGGAGAGCATTGGAAAGGTATGTGAAAAATTCCGTTTTGAACACACAGTTGATGAGCGGGTCTGGCTCTTGAGCAGCGCCAACTCCAAGAGCAAACCAGTCATCCTTCAATTTCGAAGCGCTAACGAACTTGATTGCGCCGACAGATATTGTTCGTTCCGCTGATATGTTCAGCTGGTGGTTCACGACGCTTTGCACGACAATGTAAACATTGTGGGAGGTCTTTTTAACGAGGCTGGTTAGCAAAGAATAACTGTAACTCCTGGCAGGAGTGCACATACAAGAATTAAGATACGTGGTGCAGGTTTACTCGAACGACCGAATTTAGTAACAAGGAGTTCGCAGCGGCAGGAAAATAAGACAGTTTCGGATTCTGACGTTGACAAGTTAGAATTGTTTAGTCGTTTCTCCATAAACTTATATATTAGAGCGTCACTTACTACCAATGCGAACGGAATCCCTGATCATCTCTCCTGGACCACCAGTGTTACCAACACCAAGGTAATCACCAAGGAAGCGTCGTGAGCCAACAAGACTGTATCTGCGTCTCTCTTTCATGCCACCAAGAATCTTGTGTCCCTGGTCTCGTAATTTGATATATTCCAGACCTCCTGTGACTCGTCTCCAGAACCTCTGGATTCGGATAGCGCACTCGATTCTGTAGCGGAGATAGTTGCGCCAAGCACGTTGGATACGGATGGCCATATTATGCCAGTACCTATCGCGCATATGTTCAAGGGCAAAAATGGTTTCGGGAGTTTTGATGAATGCTTTGGTGGTGCCCATTTGGTATTCCTCTGCTGGGATACTGGTGTCCTTCAAGATCTGCCTGGCTCCAGATTCGGCATCCCCAGTCCAAGTGTAATCACCAGCATAGGAAGTCTTTGGCGACAATAGGTAGAAGCGCTCGACAAATTTGTCAAAGGTTTGACGGTAGGCAAACCCAGCTCTCCGAATCCTGACGTTCTCTTGTAAACCCAAATATTTAATCTGATGCATCACATTACCGACATTGTACTCGGATGGCGACTTGTTGTCGTTTGGTTTTATCGTCCGGATATATGATGGCTGAGCCTTCATTAGTGTCGCGACAAGGTCATTAGCAGATGCTTTGATTTTGTCACCGGCAGTTGGTGGTCGTCGCTTGTCGTCCTGATTAACTTGGTCGGGGAAGAGTGTATGTACGAAACTGTTACTACTCGAGCCTACTAGGTTAAGTAAATCTTTCAACAGTTGATCCTTATTTTTGTCCGTCATCCCTTTGACAGTATAGCCTACATCACCAGCGTAATGCTTGACGATGAATTGGCCCTGTCGCGATTCGAAGTTAGGATTCTGGCTAAGGAAATTCAGTCTTCCCACGAATGTCTGATCAGCAGCACCGGAGTCAGCATGTGCGGTTGCACAAGCGTCATTCAATGCAGCAAAGATCCCGGGAGGTCGTTTGTCTTCGATCAAGGAGCACACGACTTTGTTATCAAAGTAGGTGATTGGAGTCCACTTGATTTGTTCACGGGCGTATTCTTCTTGTTCCGTCTTCAAGGTTAGCTGGATGAAAATTTGTTGCAACTTTTCGTTTACATAATTGATACAAAGCTGTTCAAAGGAGTTCTTGTCAAAAATCTCAAACCCATAAATATCCAGGATACCAATGGAGTTCGCGACAGAGCCCCTAGCTGCGAGGGAGGCATTAACTCGCTCAACGATCCAATCGAAAAGGTTAAAATAAAGAGCCTTCGCGAGTGCATCTCGAACAGCGGTGGCTTGGACAGTATTCAAAGGAACTTCGTATACCGATCCTCTTCGCCCACCCCGGGCTGTTTCCAAAATTCTCAGGGTAAGAGCTTTGCTCACTTGGGCAGAGTCTACTTCTAGTAGATACGCAACGAAATCAACAACGGATTGATCTGTAATTGAGGCATTTGAACTGTCGTCTTCAACAAACTGCATATTTCCAAGCCATAGGATAGCGGAAAGAATGCGGAAGATATTATCCTGTTCAGCCTGAGACAAACCAATAATTCTCATGGCTTCTAAGGTATCTTTGAAATCCATCGCATCGTCTATACCTGAGACATCGAAACACTTCGAGCGGCTTGTATACACGTATGATTGGGGTTGCTGGATACCAAAGTTATCTATAATATTTGTTAGTTGCAGCAACTCACATATGGAGAACTAAAGAACCAAGTCACCACATATGACGGTTCACCCACCTCTATAAGCCTGTGGAGCAGCTTTTGTAAATTGATAAAATATATGGAAGTTTCGTTCATTCGTTATTTGTCCAACGACTCTAGATTTCTCGAGGAGGTAATTGGTAATTGTCGCACCGACGGGTTCGCCAACGGAATTAAATTGTAACTCCAAATATTTTCCAAAGCGAGAGGAGTTATTATTCCGCAGGGTCTTTGCATTGCCGAAGGATTCGAGAAGGGGGTTGGTCGCCAGTACCATGTCTTTGGTATGCTGAATAGAAGAATCACTGCCACCTGATACATTTGCAATATACTGCATCAGTCGCTTGGCGGCTTCAGTTTTACCAGCACCGGATTCTCCTGAGATAATAACACATTGGTTCTCCTTGTATGCATTCATGTTATAATACGCGGATTCAGCGACGGCAAAAACGTGCGGTGGAACCTCAAGTCGATTTTTCCCACGGTAGGAATCAAGGACTTGGTCAGTATAGATACCCACTGTAGAACTATCAGTATGGAAACTTCGGGGTTTGCAGTAAGCTCGATTATCAACTTACGGTCTCTAAAGGGGTTGACAGAGACAAGCACATGGCCGATATATGTCTAGATCAGAGGAAGCTGTAAGTAACTGTGACACAGGGGCAAAAAGGAAAGGTGAGGGTGCGATATAGTCAGGTGTTTCCAAATGGCAACCATACATAAATTTCTCCATGTTCAAATCTCTTTTTCAAATTCTCATTTATGGCCTCATTCGACACTTTACTGAGGAGCGTGAGATCTGATACTCCAACCTCCTTCTTCTTTGTGCTTTCGAACACGGCCTTCTTAACCTGGGGCTTTCCCACTGCCCCACCCTCAGCATGCCTGGAGCGTCCAAAGCCACGACCCTTCTTTTCAGTATCCCTTGGGCGTCGCGAATGTCCCTAAAGATAGAAATAGTTAGATATATAATTGTCTGACAAGGTTAGATATATAGATGGGGAAATATAATCCACATGTGCCTACCATCTTCTTTGGGCTCCTTGGAGCGTGCGGGTTGGATTATGTCCGCTGGATGGAAGGGAGTATTTATCCACGTACTCCTCGATGAAGCGATGCGCTCGAGACAGAGCAGCAAGAGCATGAAACCTCTCGTCTTTTTTGAATACCTGGGTGTAGGGCACAGAAGCAGAAATAGGAAATAATACAGAAAGGAAGCACAATAAACCATGCAATCAAAACAGGCGGGTGGTTGATTGGTGTTTGACAATGGATAGTCTTGGACGACGAATTGACGCCCGATGAATGATGATGATGCGGCGCTTATTGAGACTGCGCCACGGCCATGTGGCGCTCAGCCCCTACTTAAGTAATCCGGGAACAACCGCAATTAATAGTTACAGTCGCGGCACTAAACCACTTTGGGGTGAAGCTTATTGTTTACAGGGCTTAATCTTTAACACATTTAAAGAAGTCTCCGTTCCTCTTGAATCTTTGACAATGCATCTTTAGGCATGAGTTCGTGAACGATTGGGGCTATATAAAGGTTTTCCGATTGAACAAAAGAGAGAGGCTTTGATATCACACACGTTGAAAAAGACTGGAATTAGGGAAGTGATATGAACACTAGAGTATCTGAGCGGAAGTTGCATTAGGAGGTATAAGAAAGCAGAGATGATATGCACAAAACTATATTTAAATGTACATTTGTCAGGCACTAAGCACTCCGTGATACATGCATTGAAATCATTCAAATTTCTAAAGGGGTATCAGAAAACACGGCTTCCAATATATAACTTGGCTTTCCAAAACTCAATTAGGTGTTGGTATGGAAGTGGCCCCGATATGGTCCATGGATTACACCTCATTTGGTAGCTTGATGTGGTGATGGGGCAGATGTGGGCAACTGAGCAGAGCCATTCGAGGGTTGAGATACCGCTGAAAAGTCATCAGAAGCGACAGGTTTTTTTGATCCACGAGCATGTATATCGTTGATTTCCTCCAGCTTAGATATCCGAAAATAGTGGACAAGTCGAGATTTCCAACCAAGTTCTTCGGTTTCGGCCTCGGCTTCTTCAACATTCCAAACATCTTTGGGTAATATTCGTTGCATGTTTTTGGGCGACTGTTTCTCCAGCTTTGCTTTCAGTTGAAGAACTTCACGCTCCAGGGCAACAAGACCGCGCCGAGCCGCTTGTTCGGACTCTTCTAATTCCGCAAGTCGATCTGCCACATCCTCTCTTCTCGATGTTTCTTTTCTCCGTGACCTGAGCGCCTCAAATACTATCAAACTACCAGCGACTATAAATAGAAAGGTCTCACTGATAAAAGTTGCTCCGGAGTCAATAGCCTTTGCCTCTGAAAGTGGTCGGATTCGCAGCGGCGGAGGCGGTTTGGGCGGCTCTTGTGCCTTCTCCTTTTCCTTGGCAGCAAGGGACTCTTCCAGCTTGATTTGCGCTTCTGTCTTCACGGTAGCGACTTGGGGTTTGTGTTTTTTGGCCTGGGATTGAGCAGTCTCGCGTGCAGCCTGTTTATCTAACGCAGCGGAACTCTGTAGGAGGCCCAGTCGCATGCGCATATCCACCCGATGGATGGCTTGGGCGAAGGAGACACATACCCGTCGGAATCGTTCATGTTCGCGTGCCTGTGCCTTGATTTGGTTCTTGATTATGGCATCCAGTTAGCTTCCAAGGCTGATAGGGACAGAGCGGCTGCGATTGCTGGCTCCGGCTTACAGCAATGGGTTTGGATAGTGTTCGAATAACCAGGGAGGAAAGCTTTAAAGTTATCGACATCTCTTGACGGACTGGATGTTGTAGCTCTCTGCGATGTTAGAAAAGGGCAACGCCACGATAGACGCAAGCATGTCACAATTTGCGTATCTGTATATATATCTCCATACATTCGTCGAGGACTTGGTGCCTTACCGATGCGCCTTTGAACCGTCGAAGGTTGAACTTTCGGCTGAAGCTGGGGATACGATACCCTAAAGATATTTCGAGTCAAATTACTAGTTCCCGCGGCCCAAGCGAGCGCCGTTCGCTGATTGGCTCGTGGACTAGGCTCAGAATACAAGCGCTAGAACCAAAAGAGCTTAGCGTTTGTTGACATTTATTGCGTTTCCGGGCCAATGTTTACAATATTCCACTTTGAGAAAACTAAACCGTCGTCAATCCCCTTCAACTCCATCCCATCGATGAGACCAAGCGGTGAATTGCTGGAACGGTGCTCAGAAAAGCTCCTGGTTGTGGTATCCGAATAGAGCAACATCTTTTTTATGGTAAATGATGTCTTTTGTTCTACATGCTGGTATTGTGCACATCGCATTGCTATATATCCTTGTTGTTGTTGTGTCGAGTCTTGTTCTTCATATTTAACTCAAAAGGCTAATCATTTCACATTTGTTCGACCACAGTCCAGCTTTTCGTTTTTATTTTGAGATTAATCCATGAAAGCTAGATCTAGTTGTGAAGTGTTTGTTCGTTAATATCATTTTGGATTGTTTGAAATCTCCTCACCGCAATCGCATGACCTGGCGAACGATACCCTAATCTTGTGCATACTACGATGGAGGCACTGTCACCCCGCTCGACTAACATTCTTCCGAAGCCCAAGGTTGATCCTATGAAGAAGACGAGCGTCAAAGATGCACCACCGCAAAAGGCACGTCCTTCTAAACACCATGCCCCTCCCCCGCCTCCAATAATTCGCGAGCCAGAAGATGGAGGAGAAGAATACATCACCGGCAAATTTCTCGGGAAGGGAGGATTTGCGGTATGCTACGAAGGGAAGCTTGCGAGGAATGAGAGGGTGTATGCGATGAAGGTGGTAAAATCAGAAATGAATCAGAAGAAAATGGAAGAGAAAGTACGGACTATCATGAAACATTCGCGCTATCGCACATATAAGAGTGTCTAACTTGCTTCATGCGTAGTTTCGAACGGAGCTGCAAATCCATTCAAAGATGCGACATCCCAATATTGTTGGGTTTTACCGCGCATTTGCCTTCGAGCAAAACACATATGTGGTCTTGGAGTTGTGCCCCAACGGCTCTGTTATGGATATGGTGAGGAAAAGGAAATATCTGAGCTTGCCCGAAGTTAGGAGATTTATGGTCCAGCTGTGTGGTGCTGTAAAGTATATGCATAAGAGAAATGTCGCTCACCGAGATCTGAAAATGGGAAATTTGTTTCTCGATCATGATATGAACATCAAAGTCGGGGACTTTGGCCTAGCCGCTATCATTCTTTCAGAGAAGGACGAAAAGCGACGGAGGACGCTCTGTGGGACCCCGAACTATATCGCGCCAGAGGTTCTGGACAGAAGCAAAGGAGGCCATAATCAGAAAGTTGATATATGGTCTCTGGGTATAATCTGGTGAGCAGGCTGTCTCAATGCCTAAATAACCCGTGTGCAATGAACTAACTAACAATCTGTTTTAGTTTTGCTATGCTCACCGGCTACCCCCCCTTTCAATCAAAAACGCAAGAGGAAATCTACCAGAAAGTCAAAAACCTTACATACGTGTGGCCTAAGGAGTCTGACGGAGCGAACTACATACCAGTAGAAGCAAAGCACTTGGTTAGTTCGTGCCTTAATTTGAACGAGGATGAACGACCAGAGCCAGACCAGATTGTTGATCACGCATTTTTCAATATGTATAACGGTTGCATACCCGGTCAACTGGATCCAGCGACCTGTCTCTCTACGCCTACCTGGTTAAAAGCCCAAGATCCTCGAGGAGATCGTATGAGTCACGGATATAGCCTCGATCATGATGCAAAATACCTTACGAAGATAACTCATACAAGAAATGCCGATGAGAGATATCTCTTGTGCAAAAATGAGTTTTACGCAGAATGTGGAGTGGGCAAGACATCCTCTGGATTAACAAGACGATCTGTAGGGAAACGATGTTCAAAGTCCGCCTTTGCCGAATGCGCTGCTGAAGAAGAGAAAGGGATGCAACCAATTGTTCCAATGCCTGCAGATAGAGTCTACTGCTACTATACCGGATCAAATGGAGATTGGAGTCGTGAAGAGGAAGACAGCGCTGCGAAGCTTGATCCAGCCAGCCCTATAGATGACGAGCCGCTTCCAAGAACACGTAGTTCATCCTTAAAACAACAAGCTGCAACTGCTGCTCGTACCAACTCAGCGTTGGCCGCCCAGATTCACCGAAAAGAAACTCAACCCCAGAGTCACGCTGCTCTCTTACGGCAACAGGCTGCGCCACAGCGACAGTCAACAAGGAACCCTTCTTTTGCTACTCGGAACCCTGATGTAGATATCAGAGAACCCTTAGAAAACAACGTCTTAACAGAGAGCAATCCACCTCAGCGGCCGCTGAGCGAGAGACCAATCCGGGCACGACGGGTAGCATCAGGCTATTCTGCGTCTGTCCGGGAAAGGGGCGTGGCAACGAGTTTCTCCATGCCTAAATCCATTTCAGAACCGAATGTTCTCACAATTGGCAAAACAAGATCGCAGTCGAGGCAACAAATTGCATCGCTATCACGACAGAAGAACCAGTTAGTGCAGGAGACTGAAGATCAAGTTGAACCAGTAGAAATCAAGAAAGAAATGTACGGCTCAGTTAGAGCCATGTCTGTCAGGAGTGTTAGAGTTGATTCCCGCGAGAAGGAAATACAACAACCGCGTGAGCAACCGTTAAACCCATCACGACAGATAAGTGAAGCGAAGTCTGAGGAAAGATGTCGGGGTGCAAATAGCAGTGGTAGCAATGGTAGCAAATCCACCAGCTCCTCGAGCAAATCACGATCCACTCTCGGACTTAGCCCTCTAATACATCCCGACGAAGATGTCGAGTTAATGCCAGGGACGACGACGAGTGAGGTTTTGAGTGTTCTCAAAACATATCTTGAATGTTTTGACCCATCACAGTCATTAGCAAAGTCAATGTCAAATACTTATCAACTCCAGGAGCTTTCATCATTCTATGATCCGCAGCCCTATGTCGTTAAATGGGTCGATTATACGAATAGATATGGCATCGGGTATATTTTGGACGACGGGAGTGTAGGCTGCGTTTTCAGAGCGGAAAATGGCCATCCTGCCAGCTGCGTGGTGGTCCGAGATGGAGAACGACATATCCGCCGGAAGGCTCACTCGAAAGCGAACCCCCAAAGCTCATATTCCGATGCCAATCAACTCGTTCCAAGAAATGGGAAACCCGTGGAATTTTACGAGAA
Organism: Paracoccidioides brasiliensis; assembly: GCF_000150735.1. Lineage (NCBI taxonomy): Eukaryota > Fungi > Ascomycota > Eurotiomycetes > Onygenales > Ajellomycetaceae > Paracoccidioides > Paracoccidioides brasiliensis. Next base: position 2,123,035 of record NW_011371360.1, read on the forward strand.
TATCGAACCGCACAATGGCGGGTACTCTGGAGGAGGAACGAAGAGAGTTCTTGTCCACCCTGATGCATTTGAAGTGAGGAATCATAATGGCCCTGGTGGGCCGGGAATAAAAGTCCGCATGAATTTGGGGGTTGACTCTGCCCGATGCGACGCGGAGAAGGTGAAACGAGTTAAACTCGTTGATCAGTTTGGCAAATATATGATTTGCTCTTTGGGAAGGGGGGCGGATGAAGACTGTCCTGCTGAAGTAGATAGGAGTCGCAACCGACGGCTTTCTAAAATTCGTCCGTATGTCAAGTTCTATCAACGGTTAGGAAATGTTGGTATCTGGGGTTTTGGAGACGGGGCATTTCAGGTTCGTATTTGACCTCCTAAATTTTGTATCGTGGACATGTCTTGTTTACTCCTCACCTCTCAGTTCAATTTTCCGGATCATACTAAACTCGTTATCTCGCTTCCGGACCGCAAATCGCAAACCTCGCCAAAGTTTTCCCCTTGCCAGGCCGATTTCTATCACCTTTCGCCTTCTGCCGCACGTTACCTCTCTGCTAGGGGCAAAATGCATCCCGCAGGTTTTGACACAAGAGCTGTCATTTCTGAAAATATGAACACATATCTTGCAGCTCTCTCAGGCGGAACTGCTCATCCATCCGGCATTAGTAGCAGTCGGTTCCGCGACATACTAGAAGCAAATTCTTTTCATGAAAAGATCAACTTTGTCAAACAGGTTTTGGAGAGCTGGGTGGGGAATGGGAAGCTCGGTAGTCAAGTGGTTCTCCAGAAACCAATTTCTACGGCTCGGACTACCATATCTGGTAAATTCATTCCGAATGCATTAATCTCCAAACAAGACTACCGCGGCGAGGTCTTTTGGGATGGAGCCCAGGAGAAGTCGTGGATGACGGCGTCTGGCGGTAAATTTGTGTGGGTTACTGTTGGCGCCCAGGGTGGCGACGGCGAGTACTTTGCCGTGCAGCTTAAAGGAAATCCTGAAGACGGAGCTGTGGAGTGCGTTGGAGCTGAGAAGATGAAGGATTTGCAAGAGCAATTAATGGCGTTAGCTCTGTCCTCGGTCCGATAGTTGCTACTGATTATCTTATTTGATGTTCCCCCCCTCTCTCTTGGCGTGTTTTACGATATCCTCATACCACATTTCGTCAAGTTTAATTAGGCGTTCGTTGTCCTCGTTTTGTACCTCTCATTTCTTTCCCAGATCATCGCCGAAATTTTTGCATTTTTGCTCACTTTTTTGCTCCTTTTTTACTTCTAGCATTCTCTCGTTTACTAACATTTCGACCTTCACGGTTTATTATGAAGTTACGCAGCCTGTTCCTTTCTTTCTTTGGCTTTTAGGTCGGTACGCTCCCTGCCTGGACGCCATTCTTCTTGTTTCCTTCTGCCAATAGAAGTAAGTGCCCGTCTTACATACATTTTGGTTTTGCCATTCCCCTTTTCTCATGTTTCCTGTCGTTAAGCTCTTCCGAAATGCAATCCAGCGTGTAAATATGCCTATCACTCTTCACTGATCACCTTTGCTCGCCTCTGCATTTTCATCATGATGGATTTTGGAGTTTCCTCTTGTTTGTTGTCCCGGTTTCACTCTTGTTTTTACATGTACTGGCGAACATTTTGAGATTGGTTGGAGATAGTTGTGTTGCGTTGTGTCATGTATACATAGAATCTATATATATATTCGGCGGGGAAGATAGAAGACATCATGAAGAGCTCGGAAATTAAGTAATTTGCTGCCATTGTTGATTTTTTTATTCTTTTATTTTTTATTTTGTTAAGGAGTGTTCTATTTCCACATCCACTGGCCCATTTGTGCAACAAATCGATATATCGCACACATCTAGAGTAGAAACGTAGGTGAAGGCAAAAGAAAAAGCCCAAGATCATCCCTACATAGTGGTTAGTTACCATGTTGCCGTTTTCACAGATTCGCCTATTCAATTTAAAGTTGGCGTGATAGTCTCGTGCCATTTTATCCGTGGTAGTATCCGACACCCTTTCTCTATACCTATATACCTCATAATGAACAATTCAGTCACATCTAATTTATGTGTCTTGCGCTCTTTCGAATGTATCAAAGATCTAATAGCCCATATGCCTCTGGTAGAGATTAACCAGATTCTCCCCCCTTTCCAGTCTTCCCAGATTCACTTTCAACACATCCAATGCTCGCCCCATATACTCGATTCCTAAGGAACTCACATGGGGCGAAATATGCAAATTTGGGACGTCCCACAGCGGATGGTCGGAGGGTAAGGGCTCGGGATCGGTCACATCGACCGCCGCCCCGCTCAGCTCGCCCGATTTTAAACTCTCCATTAGCGCATTCTGATCAATCACCTTGCCCCTGGAGATGTTGGTGAGGAAAGGACGTCGTGTGGTGCTGGTGCAGGATCTTGAGAGGAGTGCCATTTCTTCCGCACCAATTAGCTTTTCCGTTGAAAGGGTTAGCGGGACGGAAATAAGGAGGTAGTCCATATTTTGAGAGAGGAAACTATGGAGGGCTGTTTTGCCGGAGCCGCAATGCCAGGATACTGGCAGGGTGCCATCAGGGTCACCGGTGGTCGGCACGATGTAGCCAGTATCTCGTCGCGATTCAAGGGTGTTGCGGGGAGAGAAAGTATATGCGAGGACTTCCATACCCATGGCGACAGAAACGCGAGCAACTAGAGAGAAGTTGTGTCAGCAGCAGGGGATTGGAGATCAGGAATGTTCTTCAGAATTTTGAAATCCTGGGACATAAAACAATAATAATCCAGTGAGAGCGAAAGGGAAGCTTTTTAGACGTATAATACCTTGGCGCCCAATACTTCCATATCCTAGAATGCCCACCCTCTTGCCCACATTATCCTCCAACTTGTGCATAAGCGTTTGGTTGAGATGCCAGGTATGCTTCCTCTGCCATTCCGACGTTTCGTCATACAGTCTGGAGGACACAAGCCAGTTCATAACCACCCATTCCGCTATTGGTGGGCCGTGAATACCGGAGGTCGTTGTCAAAGGGATATTAGAGTCTGTCACCATAGGATGGTTTAAGAAAAGGTCCATGCCTGAGGATATGACATGGATCAATTTCACCCTAGATGGAGAAGTTACTGTCAGTTAATAAAAGATTATCACGGATGACGTTTAATTAGCTCACTTGACGGAAAATTAGCACATTTTCTTACCTCGGAATTTCCTCGAGAACCGGGTGATAATGCAGGATGCACAGGATTGTTGCTGAAGCTAGGAGATCTGTTGAAAATGAAAAAGAAAGATTAAAAAAAAAAACAATAAGAGAGATCAGCAGAGGGACTAAAATTTGTTTGATAAACACAAGTAAAGAACAGAGTCGAAAAGCCCGAAAACAACAACAAAAATAATAATAAAAAAGGGGATGGGTGGGTAGTTGTCATGTTTCTGCTGGGATAGAGTGGTTTGCATTAGGCTATCATGCATATAATATGACACAAATATACATGTACAGTACGTGCACCGTATATTATCTGCATACATGTTTCCATCTGTAGCCTGACGAACAAAGAATAGATGGAAGCAAAAGCCACACGTCAGGAACAGAAGGGAGTTCTGCGTCTGAACCTACCTGTTGGGACTTTCCCATGGACCTGATCTTCACGTTTCTGCCGGGAAAAAGTGACTCGAATATGGGGAAAGCTGTTCCGAATCTCTTCAATCAGTGCGATAGGTTCGGGGAATGGGAGGATCACGAGGAGGTGTTCTTGCGGTGGAGCGTCGCCCATCTTTTCTTTTCTTTTCTTTTCTTTTTTTGTTACGGAGTTTCGATTCTCTTTCTGCTGCTCTGTCTACTCTAACTCCGATAGAGCTTCTTTGAGATTGGAACTTCAGCGCTGAAAAATTCGTTCTAGATTTTTTGTAGGGGTCTAGTTCCCTGTCCGCACCAGTCCGCTGAAAACGAAGTGTCTCCGGTATTGAGGGGCATACACGGGTCAGGCAATTGTGTTTGCGCCCGAGCTGTCAATTCCAAAATGGAGGAATTGCTCTCGCTAGGAAGAAGAGGGCCTGCCGAAAGATATTAGCTTCTAGTGTTTACTTTCAGACCGGAGAAACAATACACAGCCGGGGAGTCTCCCGCGGCAGGGCGGAAGAACCGAGAAATGGGAGGGAACAGGGAATGGATCACAGGCCCCCCGTAGAAGATCCCTATTGCTACACCCATGATTTTATGGGCCGAAGGGCCCTTTTTATACCCGTGGGCCTAGGCAGTTTGCGATAATCGGAGGTTCACAATCTAGATTAGGGCAAGTTGATGCCCTTCACACGGTAACTAACTAGTTGCAAAGTTCACCTGCCGGGAAATCAAAGGGCGTGCGGGCGGGACATTCTAGCGGGTTACGGCCTCAACTAATCGGCAAAACAAGTTCGGTTAAAGCCCCAGAGGAAAGTAACCTCATAGAATAACTGACTGTATGAGCCAGGGTCGATAAAGCCGTAGCAGGTTGCTATCTAGAAATTGGATGGCAACCAGTTAACAGCGGCATTGCAGGCAGCTCAGAATAATCAAGACAGGGTGATAGAATGTTCTTGGAGAAGTCATTTCGTTTCGTTCAGCGGCAGAGTCGGTTGGCTGATAACTAACTACCCTAACTACTGCTCCACAGTTAGTTAACTAGTTATTTACACCTCAATTTCTTATCCATGAAATAAATATAACTAGATAGGCCTTAGCGCTGTATATTTAGTTTGTCTCTGGCATGGTCACTGATGAGCTCTCTTCCTTTCCTCTCCCAGAGCATCAGACCATTCGAATAGGGGGAATACTCTGGATTGGAGTACGACTTGTGTATGGATAAGATTCAGTAAGGTCAAGGAAACCTGATGTTCAAGAGCGGGCTTGCTAGAAAACGACGGGCGATGGTTGAAAAATTATAATTTTTTTTGAGGGGGAGGAAGTAGTTAGTTAACTAGAAACGATGAAACGCAGATATCCGCCCAAGTCATGTTGCAATTTCTCATTTATTCCAGACCACGGAATATCCTCCACTATATTTTAATCAAGTTACATAAATATGTAATTGAAAAATGAAGCAAGAGAAAAATAGGGAACTGAAAACAAAAATCAGGGGAGGAGGTCAAGGAGGATTGAGATGATGAGGAGCGGATGGGACAAGATTGCTAAGAGAATTAAGAGGGAGACAATGTTACCAGATGCACAGTCACTGGTGTGTCTCATTTCTGATAGATGTTCTGCTTTGTGTGTTCCCAAGGTATGAATAAAAGGACATGCGATTGAAGTAAGAAGGATGTAGGCTAAAGTAAATAAATTGTATGTTTGAAAATAGAGGATAATGAGGGAACACGGCATGTAGCTAAAATTCTCGAACTATAAGAGTGCAATAGGGAATAGTGCAAGAAATATAAGAAATCATGGTAAGATCCCAAAGGATATTATATGATTGTCTTCTTTCTCTTGTATTTTAGAAACCATTCATTATATCTTTCCAGAGCTTCGCCATACGTTTCTGGCTTCGTCCTCACAGAACATTTTCAACAGCCACCAACTCCTCGAAACCTTCAGCGTACTTGCTGATCTCGGGCTTTGTTGGCCTTGGAAGCGGTTTGCGCCCGTATCCACCGTATCCAAAGTGAGACAGCAGGCCACTCTTAGTTCCAACGACTCCCCCCTGAATCGCTGCCCAATCCCCACGAGCCACTACTGCCTGTAGATTCTGCGCTTCGACAAACTTCCCGGCCTTGTAGAGCTCGATGATCTTCACGCATGCTTTGGGGGCAATATTTGCCAACCCGCAGATTACCCCTGAACCGCCGCCAATGAGGGTCTGCATTGTGAAGTCTGCGGAACCGCCCATGCACATAAATCCCGAGACTTCTTCCAACGGGTTGCTAGCCCTAGCTGCTGCCGCGATTCGGTTCAGCTTCCCTGTGTTGCCACACGTGAGCTTACAACCAACGATATTTGGGTGCTTTGCGAGCTCTATGATCACATCAGAGTCGATGTCTATACCAGCAGCGGCGCCAGGAAAGTTGTAAATCAGGACTGGAATTGGAGACGCAGTCGCTACATCCGAAAAGAATTCGATCGTGAACTGGGGTTTGTAAAGACCTTTGTAATATGCAGGTGGAAGGACCAGGACATAGTCACCCCCCGATGCTGCAGCCTCTTCGCATAATATGATAGTTTCTCGAGTAGATTGCGCGCCACACCCCACTATTATAGGGATGTGAGAAAATCCTGCCTCATTGAGTGCTTCACGTGTTGTTTTCGTTACCAAATGTCGTTCCTGGTGTGACAAATGGACTGCTTCACCGTTAGAGCCTTGGGTTGCTAACCCCGCAACACCGGCCCTGGCCATGCGGACCGCATGACTGGCAATGGTATCTGTGTCTAAGTCTTCGGATACTTCCTTGAAGAAAGCTACTGTTGGTACATAGATTCCGGGTTTCAATGGTCGCGGTCTGCGATCATAGTTTACGTCAACGGATGAGCTTGAAAAACTATCACTGTACGCTGGCTTCGAGTGAATGCCGTTCGATGCACCTTGACGCCCTGCAGATTGGCCTGCCCAGTCATAGCTGGGGACGGAGGAAGGGGCGTTGTTATGAAGGGGCATGTGGTTTGAAATCGCCGGAAGAATGCTGTGATTTTGGTTGATGGGGGATGCAAGATATTGTGAAGGTCGCAGAACGCTGAAAGGGATAATTGAGCAGAGCACTGTAAGCAAAAATGTCCTTCCCTACAGAAACACACACACACACACAAAAAAAAGAAAAAAAAACACAGGCACGTTTCGAAGAGGTTGAAACTCGAACAGCCCGAAAAGAAGTATGGCGTTGAGGGTGGAGGGTTTGGTATAACTTTGGTGATATCCTCAAGAGCTGTTGTAACAAAATCATTCAAATGCCAAAGTAATAGCTGCAAGTGGCAAATAAATAATTAGAATAGAAAGGGGGGAAATAATAATTTAAAAAATAAAAATAAAAAATAAAAATTCAATTTTGGGGAATATACTCTTCTTAAGTAAGAGTGGGACAGGAGACCTCATCGCACACACCAGCGAATGAGATACGACACAGTTGGGTTTCCACTCATCAACTGAAGAAAATGGCATTCTTCATTCCAGGGGATTCTCGGTAAAATAATACTGCTTCCATAGGTCTTGGAGACGATTGAGATGGCGCTGGCAAAGTTGTCCAATTTTGCCGATCTAGCGAACGCTGTTGCATCCTCTTTATGTCCGGTTGTGCTGGGTTCATTGACATTATTGGGAGGAATTGCCCGCATCATTGACGATGGGGATAAATCAAGAAATACCGTCAGCCCAGCCGCGACTCATGCAGAGGGAGATGTCGTCCTGTCTACTACTGTTCATGGGGGTGTTGAGAAACCAGCCATTGAGGGAAGAGAATCCGCGCAATGCAAGATGATCTACTTGAATTGGGATAACTAGTTGTGAAAATCCTGTGTCTGTGCATTGGACAATGATTCTGGAGAGTTCATGGAGCTTATTTTCCCGTGGCAGCGGCGCTGAAGTGGCGTGCCTGCTTGCGGTCGCGGACTGGCTCGTCAAAGCAGGACCAACTTTGCGTGGCATACAGTATGAGCGTTGGACTTGGAGGCGTGGGGGAGTAACTAGACAATTGCGCTGGCTTGTGACAAACCAGAGTGATCGGACTCTGCCAGGCATATTTGCATACAACGTGGTGGGGTGTAGGAGTTGGGGTTGGGGTTGGGGTTGGGGTTGGGGGTGGTTAGCTGTTAGGACGGCTGTGTGACAGTCCCTCGCAATGGGTCTCCAGTTGGTGTCTCCACGCCAGGCGTTTCCACCTGGTTTCTCAGTAACTCCCTTGCAGCTCTCAGTCTAACGTCTGGCGTTGGGCTGGAATGCTGCGATCGAGGAGCATGGATGATTGATCCAAAAGGACCACAGGTATGGTCTTTGAACATGCCAGGCCCCGTGGACCCCCAAATTTTTACCCCATAATACAGACGTCAAGGCCCACATAACTAATTAGTTAGTTACCCCAGGTTAACTAGTTAGTTAGTTAGTTAGATGTTAGTTAACTAACTAATAAGCCTACTCGGTACATAGTTAACTAATGATGACCTTGGTCAACTTGGGAGTCGAACAGTATATACGCTTGGTTTGCTTCATCCACGAATGATTGTCTGGACCCATTGACGCCAGAACGTCAGTATATAAACAGCAATTAGTTAGGGCAGAGATAAAGGAAGGTAACTAAACGATCTGAATCACTGGTCCAGCTTGCTACTTCGTGTATGCGGCATCCCGTACGTACGTACACATGGAATATATCAGTATTCCGGGTGTGAATGCAATGTGTGCATTTCCCTTCTTTCAGCAAGCATCCGGTTTTGCCTCGAGTATCATTTGAGTAACATTAAGCCGATACAGCTGATCGCATATGGCTTTCATCTGCAAAGCTTGGAAATCCATATGTTTCTTGTTTTGGTAAAATGCCCGCCCGCAGGGGTTTGCATGCTTCTAAGGCAATTCCGATTGCCACATGTGTCACGTCTTTTAAAGGTTAACCGAGACTCGGTATCCTATGACAGATTACTCCGACCTCTTTTGGGAAGATCCAGCAGTCAATACGAGAATTCTGGTTTCGTCTGTACCGTGTATGCCATACCCTGCACTCGCTTGGCCATGCGGTAGAAAGAATGTCTGCTGATCTTAAACTCGGGCAAAAGCGAAAGGAGGAGAGAAAAAAACGTCACTTTGCTGACTAGGTCCAATTTTTGTCCCCAACATCTCGTCAAATTTGGGGGGAAAGTGATTGCGATTCTAAATCCATTAACAAGGCCTGCTTTTAACTAATGTTGTGGCGGAGCATCAGGGAGGTAAAAATGGTCATGCTCTCAACATTGATTAGGTAGTCTTGGGTTGCGCCAATTGCGTTACGGGGCCCTTAGCTCCATGATCAACTGGGTATCACACTCTGAAAAATAGCCTTCCTTGGACTGCCTTCATAGGTTGAGATAGAGCAGGGCTCATACATGCGATGCGGCCTTCCAGGGACGAACGTGGTGTCTCTTCCATGAACGCTGGGAACTCTGACTTTTATCCCAGAGCCTATCATCCTTCTCGCACATAGTTAATTGACGACTACCAGAGAGATAAGGGACCTAAATCTTTGCAAATAACGACGACAGCTGGAGGCTGGGAGTCATCAGGGTCATAGGAAACCCTTAAAAATATGGGCTTCATGGTGGGAATGATCCATTGGTATTCGCCATCTCTCTCTTTGTGCCTTCTGACTCCTTCTGATTCCACATTAGAGGAGACGCAAAAATTCCCGAGGTGCAAGGACGGAAGAGCGACTTCGTCCTGGACATGCCTTTCCGCGGCGGATTTCTTGTGCTCAACCAGGCGTTGCCTAAATAATTTCACCCTGCTTGTTGGAAAGGCGTTAGCAACTTGACTTTTTATAGCGTGGGGGTTAATGTGGATTTGGCCGAACTGTCCCTTGCTGAATATTAATATAAAAAACTTTAATGGGTTTCAGCCTTCAGGTCCGTAACTACTTGCTTGCCAAGCTGAAGTTCCCACTGCTCTGATGCAGTACAGCAACTTTCGAAGGGGACTACTCCGTACAGTGACATCATAATGGTAGATCGTGTATGTCCACACTGGAAATGCTTCAATCATATGAATCATATTTTCATCCCGGTCCCAATTCAAAAAGGGGGAGCAGAGTTTGTGCTGAAGATACAATCAGCTGCACAAACACCCAAATCCCGACTCCCTTCATCTTCGATGCAAAGGAAAAAACACATCTGAATTGCTTAGGTAGTTTACTCTTCAAAAGCATAGATAGACAGTCGAGGGAAGGAAAGGAAAAAAAAAAGGAAAAGGAAAAGAAATCTACCCGAATATATACATATGACCTTGAACCAGGGCTTTGCTTTCTTTGCAATCTTTTATTCCTCCTTCTAGTTGTTTGGTTACTCTGCTCATCAATGAGTTCGTAACGCTTTCAAATCTCACATTTCGTCAGTCATTGGTTTCGAAAATGCGGCACCGCTATTTTTCTCTACACTTGCATCTCGCTTGCTTGCCAACGAATGCGCCAGCCCCTTGTGTTGATCCTCCTGGCAATAATGATTAACCAAACGCTCATAGAATTGAGCCCAATGAGCGCCTAAGATAGTTAGGGAAGGGCTGCGGACGAATTTGTCAGCGGTTAAATGTTGTATATATTATTTTTTTTTTTGGACAGTTTTGCATGCAGTAGTTTACCTGAAGCCATAGCGAATTGTTGTATCGATGAAGTTTATATCAATTGTCGTCCAGACGTTGAGAAGAAGCTTTGAAATCCCTTAGGAGACTCGAATCTCTGTTACTTTCCGAGGCATGAAACGGCGTCGCCAGCATCTTCTCTCAAAAGGTATACTGTAGTTCACTTAATAAATGCAGAAGAGTAATAATAATAAGAGTATTAAAAAAAGAAAAGAAAAAGAAAGAAAGAAAGCCGATCTTTTAAATTGAAAATATATAAGATATGATCAACCCATGAAACGGACGGAGTATGTACATTACGTGTGTACCAAACCCGTGATGCATATGAGATTCAGGAAAATCCAGGGGGGAAGTGGCTGGGGCTTTCTCATTTTTGTCTTAGGCGAAAAAAAAAAAGAAAGAAAGAAAGAAAGAAAGAAAGAAAGAAAGAAAGAAAAGAAAAGGTGTAGACAAGTTTTCGAATTTATTCTTGTTGGGAGTATATGGTTTGATATCAACTTTTAAATGTTAACAAGATATTTCATTTGTTGAGTGCAGTTATGAAATCATCAGCTGAAATCTCAACGAACTGGCGATCTCCAACAAATTAACAACAAAAAGAAAATACTAATAAAAGTAATAATAAGAGTGATTGAATGGACAAACTATACATACAGTTGATGAAATTCAATACTCCAAGTTCCTTGTTTTTTGGGATATCCAAGCGATTCACCATGAAACAATTTGATAAGACATCATTATTTATAAAGTTCTATTTGCTCCTAAAAAGCATTCTTCCTCTATCGGGTGATAGAAATATCTCCTAAAATGAAGAAATGAAGAAGAATAAATATAATGAAAATAAAGAAACCCCGGAGAATGCATGGGACTTTAATTAGAAACTCCGCATCCCTTCCCTCTCAAGTAGTGTATATTTTCCCCTCCGTACGTACATTTTGGGCTCATACATTTGCTGAGCATGGGGCTACCACCTAGTTACATCACCCGAAATGTGGCGGTGACTAAAGTTAAAACGAGAAGAGTCTGCTGCACTCCCCCAAATCGCTAATCATCGCCGGATAGATTCGAAAAATGCGGGGTTAGGCGCAGATTAGACAAGTCTCTCAAGCGCGGGATGCATGCCTAAGAAAGCTCAGCTGAATTTCTCCCCTCCCAAAACTTGAAGCGGTTCCCTGCTCTCGCAGTTGGATGAACTGTCCCTTCAGCTGTGCCAACCCTGTTTCCTCAAAGTTTCTTCTATGTCCAGGTCATTATTATTGTTGTTAATTCAAAGATTGGAAGCATATCTCAACCTGTCGAAAGGCTCAAGCTCGGACCTCTCCTCTTCGTACCCAGTAACATAACACAATTTGGTTCATTCGAAAGGTTTCACCGATCGGTTGAGCGGGAGCGAAGTGCATACGCCCAATTGGTTATTGCACGCCGTTAGTATGTAGAGTATGCATGCGTCTCTTGTAATCAGATTGCTTGTGAAGTAGGACGTATGCGCCTGATCCGATGTTCGAACCGATCGATAACAGAATGCTCCCAAAGTGAACACTAGAAACACCACTTTTGAGGGCCTTGACGGATTTAAAATGACAACTATAGGTCCATGCCAAGTGGAGAATTTGCCAAGACATACCCTCTGCTCATAGCCTAGGAAACAGTCCTGGTTGGGATCTGGGGCTTTCCGGGATTTGCATGACTAGATCGAAGCTTATAATTTGGAAAATATTGGCACCATTTCTCCTAATTGAGCAGTTGGGCGCATGTTTAGTAGGTCAACATGTTTAAGCCTCTGCTCTGTGTTTCCTTAACCGAAGAAGCGCAGCAAGTGGGATATCATCTTCGTCATAAAATTCAACTTCCTCGTCAATCCCAAAATCCCGAAGCCTGTTTCCTTCCGAGTCTCTCCACGCCTCTTCACAACTATCGGAGTCGGCCTCAGCTTCCGATCCACTCAAGTCGGGAGAATCCCATATCTCCACGTTTTGGATATATCGTTGGTGAAAGGGCCTTCGACGCTGAATCGTCGACCCAATCTGGCGGCGTCTGGCATCTTCCATTTGGCGACGCTTGAAAGCATCAATCTCTTCATTTTGCGAAAGATACGGCTGTTCATAGGTAAACCCATTTTCAGAGTTGTTTGGAGCCTTCAGCTTATACATTCGATCTGGATCAGGGGGAGGCCATGACAATGTACTTTCTAGATGTATTGGTTAAATTGATGACATTCATATGGAGCAAAAAAAAAAAAAAAAAAAAAAAAAAAAAAACATGCTAGGACAGCTGGAGGCCAATTCAAGGAATTTTTTACGCACCTTCAAATCCATTAACTTCAAATTCCACCCCTGAACCTCGACGTGGATTTGAAGCAAAGGGCCAAAACCAACTAATGACCTACGCGTGTATTTGGGTTAGCAACAATATGCAGGTAGGTGATTTTGTATAATGATAGGAGAATGAATTGACGTTGGCGCTTCCTCCCATTCCCGACTTTATATTTTCCCAAATCCCAATATCATAGGGGAATTCCTGCTTCTGGATCCGCACCCTAATACCGTCAGGGCCGTCGAGATACCCCCCGAACACACGGGCTCGCCGAAGAAGCGTCTTATGCCTTTCAATCTCCCACACTTCGATTGTGGTCGTGTTTCCGCCCAGGCACCAGAGAGTTCGGGCCAGGAGGATTATGAGCGCAAAGAGTACCATAGAATTGAGCACAACAAGCAGGAAAAGGTGGAATAGCTGTGGGAGGCTCGGCCCGTGATACTTTACAGGCGTGATTCAGTTGAGTGTCAAGACGCGACTTTGGACACTTGGGGGCACAGTGTCCATTTCAAATGAGCACTCACACTTGGCATATGCCGGTTCCGCCAAACGACAGCAACTCGTGGGTAGAGGAGGTATTCAAGGTAGGTCATAGAAACAACTGCATAGAACAGAAACCGAATAAAGTGGGAGAGAGTAAAATGAGACACGCAGTTTCCTGTCCATGGACAGTGGTGGTCCATTTTTGGTATGCATCTTCCACGTAACGGTTAGCTTCGATAATGTAGATCGGGATTGGCGAAGACATCACTGGACAAAATTCCTAACCGTCGGCAAGTCTTGCAGTGATGAGCCCGAGGAGGTTTGAAAGCATTACATCTTCGACACCACCGTTGACGATTGGATGAATATTGGGGACCACCTGATTCGGAGGCATAATTTTTTACGGGCGGCTGCCATCCATCAGGCACTCGCCCTGGATCTGTTGCACAGGCCCGATAATAACAGGTCCAGAGACAGGCAACCAGCAGGTTGAGTTTAATCAACTGGTTCTTGATCGGAGCTGGCTCAATATATAGAAACAGATATTGAGACGAATAGGCGAGAAACACAATGAGTGCGGAGACTGCTGGAATGGCAAGCCGGGATATGCTGAAGGAGGCCATCGTCCTATGTGCACCTCGTTGTTCCATCTTAGTTAAACCTATTGATTGTTTTCGAGGGGCCCAAGAGTGAGGCCGTCCGCCGCACGTGACAGCGAATTGGATGAGTTAAGCCAAGTTAGTCTCTTCAATATTATGAGATCAAACCAGTCCAACAGGTTATGGCGTGGATACTTTTGAAGAAACCTCGCGATTTTTTATATATATAAAACAACTGCATAAACATTATCCTGTGCTTCAGTTAGAGAAAGCAATATTTTTCCATGCAGAGATAGCTTATTTTGATCTGCATAGCCTTATGTTTTCAGATAAACAAGGCCATTAGAAACGGTTATTATTCTATGAGCTTAAAAGAATTGAAGACAATTTCTACTTTTCATACAGAAGATCTATAGATCTTTTCCTCTTTCTTGTGTCTTATCATGTACGATACTCAACTCTTGTTGATGAGTGGATTGCCACTGACCTCTCAGTTGAAATGCAAGTAATCACTTGATCTAATTTCAAGGTCTGAACGGAATATTTCTCAGTGGCTGAAGCAGATAAAGTCTCCTGAGACCCCATGCCACCAGTCGGCGACTCTTTCGCGCCCATCCTTGAGCCAGGCGGCTCTGATATCCTCCTACACCGCGAGGCTGGGGATAGGTGCCTTGGGTTACTTTTGTGGGCGCCCGTTTGGCGGTCGGAGGGTCCTCTTGCAGATGTTGCTCTAGATCAGCTCAAGCGATATAAGGGAGAAGTTGGACATCAGGCTTGCCAGCAGGACCTCTCAGGAGAGAAAAGTGAGCAGTCCCTTTTTCCAGAGCTTAGGGAGATCACTATGACAGTGCTAAATACAGGTTTTATGGACGGGTTCGACGGATAGCCCTTTTTCCTTTCCTTTGTTGTCTGAATGTTACTTCATTCTGGCTCTTTTAATGTGGCGTCTTACCACAGTTTTTTGTCTCGCCAGTAGAGTTGGCGAACATGAGTCTACAATGCAAGGTCCTTTGGCCATCGCATCTTACTCCCATTGCCCGCCTCGGATGACTGCATCAGGTGTGCTTGGATATTAAAGCACATACCCTTTTGGATTTTAAGCTATTATAAGACCGTTTAAGCGTTGCACCCATTTCCAATAGGCTGGAAAATATTTAGCCACCACTTCCCCCAATCAGTGATACCACTGACTCTCCTGTCAGTAACCAGTATATTACTCCAATCCAAGTCGCCATGTGTAAAACACATTTGGTTGGGACCGCAAGGCATCAATTCTATCCTGAACGTATGCAGAGATGTGTTCGTTGCCAGAAAATTGTTTGAATCTTAAGACCAGATCGAAGAAGGGCAGCTTCCAAGAAATGTGAGACTGAACAGGATTGTTATAGAAGCACTAAGCTATGTTAATAACTATTTACGTCTTTTCTTCGGAATGTCGAACGCTTCTGCAGATATCTTCTCATCCCCCCCTACGGCCTTTCCTAGAGCACCCAAGAGAACATTGCACGAACCCGGGTGAATTTCCTCCGCCAATCAGGATGTAAAACTCGAACCCTGGAAATCACACCTTCAACCCCCTGTGAGAGGCCAGTTAAAACGAGAAGGCACCCAGTCATTGTACACACCCATTGGGTACTTGTAGGATGTCCGTTTCTCTCTGCCATCAAGCGACGTGAAGTCGAACCTGTGAATGGGATGGCGGCAGCAGGTAGTCTTCTCTCCCTCGACTGCAGGGTAATGGCCGTAGATTCTCACAGAGCAGTAATCATGTGAAACTGAAAAGGCCAGGATCTGTTGATACAGCTCCATCTCATGCTGCACAAGTCTGAAGAGCTTGACAACACCCCCTCACTGAGGGAGTCATGCTGTGTGCATTCTGTCGATCTGCTATTTCAAGTGCCACACACCTTACCGCACTTCACTTCGGCTGTCATAAACAGAAAATACATATACGCCGTACTAATAAAGAAAGAGGTATTCACCGACAAATGGTGCAAGGCATCTTGGTTGGTTAACTAGTTATTAGTTAACTATAACAAGCTCTTCCTTTGATAGTTCCAGGAGATCAACTGGCCTCCCTATCATTACATATAGTTCAACAACCATGCGAACAATCCTCCATGATAATCTTCCATGACCATGACTATGTAGCCAGGGGAGAGCTCCCGGGGCCAGATGTAGTGCGGCAATCCCATTTCAACCTTCTTGACGTCAGCAGACAATAAATCATGGGGTGAACCTATGCCCTAGCTAGAGGGAGGTTGGTTCTATAGAGTCAAATATACAATGCTTGCTGCACTTTACTGATCACGTTAAACATTGCATCCAGCCCATGAATCCCCGTGAACTTTTCTTGAGGATGAACAATGGCTATTTCGGCTCTGCGTCAAGACACTGCTAGGGCGGTCAGATTAGCCCAGGTGTTTTCTGATCCATACTCTGTCGTTAAAGAGCTTGTCGATAACTGACTTGACGCTGGAGCTACATCTATATCAGTTGAGCTGTCAGCCAATACCGTTGGTATCATTCAGGTCAGGGACAATGGGACTGGTATCCATCCTAACGATCGCCAGCTAGTGTGCAAACGCAGCTGTACTAGCAAGCTTCGAACTGTTGATGATTTGAGAAATGTGGGTGGGAGCACGCTAGGGTTTCGTGGGGAGGCACTTGCGAGTGCTGCTGAGATGTGCGGCGGAATTCTCGTAACAACAAAGACGGATGAGGAATTAGTTGGTGCTGCTTTGAAGTATGATCGTGCCGGACTTCTTATCAGGTATGGTCGGTTCCGAAAGAAGATATTCCAGACGTTGTGACGAGAAAAGTTCTGACTTAAGTTTCTCAAGTTGCACCAAATCCTCCCACCCAACGGGAACTACTGTTCGCGTGTCTGAGTTCTTGAAATTTGTCCCGGTTCTCAAACAGACTGCTTTGAAGTGTGCCTCGAAAACAATTTCCCGACTAAAGAAAATGTTGATTGCTTATGCACTCTCTCGCCCTGAGATCCGGCTTTCACTACAAGTTTTAGGGGGCAAGAATCAATCCCCCTGGATCTATGCACCGAAGAAAACCATTTCTGATGCAATAATGACCGCTGTTGGCCCAGAAGTCGTTTCACAATGCGTTATAGTAGCATGGCCAGAGTCCCAAGACAGCGAAGCCAGCTCGTCATTGGGGCATAGAGATGACAGTGAAACTAATCCTTTATCCATCCGGCTTGTTGCTGTAGTCCCAGGACCTGATGCTGGTGAGTGAAATACGGATTTGTTGACTTGAGATTACGTTGGCTAATCAGATAGACTGCTCAAAACTCACCCGTGCTGGTCAATATGTTTCCATTGACAGAAGGCCCATGTCAACGTCCCACGGCATTGCGAAAGAGATCGTAAAGCTTTTCAAATCCTACCTTCGTTCAGGATCACTCTGCAATGGAGGTTTGACATCACCCGTGGATCCATTCCTTTTTATTCACCTACAGTGCCCACTTGGTAGCTATGACGCCAACGTGGAGCCATCCAAGAACGATGTGCTTTTTGCAGATTCAAAACTGGTTATGTCCCTGGCAGAGGACCTATTCAAAAGTGTTTATGGCGAAATCACACCGAAGGATACAAGGAATACGGTCAATACATCACTAGGAAGCTCTGCTGATACCGTCACCTTCTCGCGACCAAACGAAAACAATCCCCATGTTGCAAAGAATTCTCATCAGGCCAATCCATGGATGCTGACCAGAAGCCGTTGTATCACGCCTCCTAGGGAAAATTTACAGTCCTATGCCGCAAAATCTTATCTCCTTACACCTATATGCGAGGATGACCGATTTCCACCAGACACCGGTTTGATAAACAGAAGTAGAAGGAATTCTATTCCAGGTAACCAATCCTTCCCGAACCCCTTGTCTGTGCAAGGACCAGACACGAAATTCATAAAATACGATAAGTCTCTGGACCATGTCAGAAAATCGCACATGAGCGAACTAGGCAATCTAGCTCAAAAAAGCCCTACCAAAGGGGCAATTCAAAATAGAGAGTTAGGAGTGTTAGGCTGCCTAGATGCCTGGTTAAGAAATTTTCGAGATCCCAAAATCCAGCCCACCCAAGAAAACCAACAAAGTGGAATCTTGCAGGACGGTGAAGTTGGTGAGGATGGACTTATAGAACTTGCTACTGCCGGCCGGTTTGGGGAAGAGAGCAGTGATGGTCCCAGAAGTTACAACCAAAAGATTTATTCACGAGGATCATCGCCACGTGCATCGCCAAATGCCTCCGACGTTGATAGGGAGAGTGCTCTCATCGATATGCATATCGGTGATCTCGCACCTGTGGCTTGCTCTTAACTTGATAACAATCAGAACTGGCGAATTTGTGAACCAACAAGTAGACATCTAAGCTCTGCGTCGCAAGAGATGGTTGCTGACGCACTGGATTTTGAATACCGGAAGAGGGCTGCCATACAGGCTCAAAGAATAATGCAGCGGCAGCAGGTCTCTTCTCAGACGGCCTTCTTCTCATCGAATGAAGTTAATCGCACTCAGACATCACAGAGTTCTCCATATCAAAATCGATATCTTCGCGTAAATGCCGATCTAGCCCAGCAAGAGCCCGATTTGCTCAGACATGAAACAGCCTTTTCACTTTGTAAATCAGATCAAGACCCAAGGACATATTATAAGCGCATTAGGAATGCCGTCCCGCAAAATGCAGCCATATCGACAGGCTTATAAAAGGAAGCGGATATTGACAAACCAATTTCCATTGGAGACGACACCAGAAGCGTATAGGCTTCACAGAGTCATCGTGAATTGGACAAGTGCAGATAACGAGACATCAATACCTCCGAAAGCATTGTTAGAAACAGACGAATATATCCGAACAGGACTTGTGCCTCCATCCTCTGCATTTTTTGAGGTGCAACCAACGGAGATTGCTCAGTGGACCGCTCGACTACTGACGTTGATCCAAGAGCAATATCAATCTGAAAATCCCGGTGAAGGAATAACCCAACTCGTTTTCGATGAGATTTCAACATCGCATGCAACAGCACTCCCATAAACAGAAAATCCTCCTAATCTCGGCTGTTGGTTTCTACCTGTCTATTTCTGTTCTATTCAGGTTGACAGTGCTATATGGCTCAATCCGTCTTATGTTGTGTGTCTCGTTCCCTGTTATTTTTCCATGATGGTTTGGCGAATATATAGCTATCAAAGACGGCATGTATGCACAAATATACTTACAGATGACAGATGGAGTAAAAGGAGGCTTTTAATCGGGTTTGTGGTTTATTCTAACTCGTTTATTCTCTCTCCCTAGCTCTGCGGAGGTAACTACCGTGAACTTTCTCGAGAAACCTCGGCTTCCATTCAATAGTTCCTATGACGTCATTTCAGGGGGAGCGAAGACCCGAACCGGGATATCTGACATTTGACATTAGAAAATGAAAATAAAAAGGTTCAGGGATGGCGGAAGCGAATCCGTCAAGTGCATCAATCAAACCAATTAAATGGCTACTTATCCCGTCCACTCCCATAACGTGATTATCGTTTGGACGTTTCAATCCCGTTGCATCCGGCACAGCACCCCCCACCAGGGCCGTGATTGAAGTGGATATAACAGTTGCAGGTGAGCCCTTCCTTCATTCTCTATTATCAGCAAAGGAAACAAAATAAATATTTACATGGCTAGTTACCAGGGAAGTGAAGAAATGATAACTCAAAACCATTGGGGAACTCCGTGTGAAATCTGTATAGATTAGTTCGATCTAAACTTTCAGAACCGATCCTTTTGACTTGTTTCCCTCCACCCGGAGTTCACCCTGAGCAAAACTAACAGGGGTTTGCTGGCAATATGAAAAAATACTAATATCTTAAAGAAACATGAAACTTAAATCGATTTCTTCCGGTCCTCGGGTTGAATCGAAATGACCTCCACAGGGAACCATTTCAGACTGACCAGGTTTAGACCGAGAATAACACAACGGATAACCAGCGGCAAAGTGAAAATCTCAAGAGAGAGAGTGGCCCGTAAAAAAGTGGAAGACCCGTGGATGCTTGTGACAATCCAAACAAATCCAAGCTTTTTTACATTCGAAAGGGAGAGCAAAGTCTTCCACAAAGAAACGAAAATTCGCATCTTCTAAATATTGGCTCAACCCAACCCCAGTACACCTCATTTTCTCCATTGAAAGCAATCCTGCAGCCACCATGACAGTTGCAGAAACACAAAACGAAAAGGCCCAGGTAAACCCTGAGGTTCAGCCCGTACAGAAGACATGGAAGCAGCCTTCCCATCCCGACACCATAGCAATCCGATCCTCACCTGTTCTCGCCTCGAACTTGGGTTCCTCGACAGGGCCTTTATTCAACCTCACCGCCGTTGCGAGCAGAGATATCCCAGCCAATACTCTTCTCGCTAGGAACACCTCCACCACGCTCGCATCAGCAAAGGACTACTCCACTGTCCAAATCTCGCCAAGGGAGCATATCAGGCTGAACTCAGATCTCCTATACTGCAATCACTCCTGTGACCCCAATGTGCGTTTTGTAACGTCAACGCTAGCCACACCTAGCGGAGGGTTGGAAAAGCAGGTTGCCGGCGCGATTGAGGTATGGAGCATCCGAGATATTCCGGCCGGAGAAGAGTTACGATTCTTCTACCCAAGCACAGAATGGGAAATGGCACAGCCCTTTAAGTGCTCGTGCGGCGCAGAGAAATGTCTCGGGTCGGTTGGCGGGGCTAAAAATGTCCCTGTGGAGGTTTTGAGGAGATACTGGCTCAGCGGGCATATTGAATCTTTACTGGGTGAGAGAGAGGGTTCGAGTTGATTTGCTCTAGGGGGCTGGTGTTGCGATTCTTGCTCTTATTGGGGGGGTCCGGGGGAGGGGGTTGGGAGGGGGTAATGAGGTGTTTAAAGAGCGACAAAGGAGTGAGCCTTCAGCCATGCCCTCTCTTTCGGCGTGACAAAAATAAGTGGAAGAAATGAAAACAGGGAGAGGTGGATGATAAGAATAAAAAAAAAAAAACCCGTCCGAATCTCCATTTAGAGAGAATAATTACGCTATTTGGGTGTGATATATACCTCCAGCATACATAGCATAGCAG
Organism: Paracoccidioides brasiliensis; assembly: GCF_000150735.1. NCBI lineage: Eukaryota > Fungi > Ascomycota > Eurotiomycetes > Onygenales > Ajellomycetaceae > Paracoccidioides > Paracoccidioides brasiliensis. The sequence continues at coordinate 2,143,783 of NW_011371360.1, forward strand.
ATGAGGGACTTTGAACATGAGTAGATCAGGACGGGGTTGCACCTACATACTGCTTTATTTCCTTCCATGTATCTTTGACGTGTCTGGCTTCTAGCAGCGGCAGCCCCTAAGCCCAATTGATTTAGGAGACACGAGTCGATATTCCGGAAGATATCATATGAATATTTCTTCTGAGGAAAGGGGCGAATGAAAGAATCAACAGGGGAGAAGAGAAATCAAAACGACTTAATCCAGTCATTCCACGTCCCAGTTAGGAGGCGATTCAATTACAACTGGTAACTTATCGCTTGGAACCTGTCTTCACCAGGGTGGATTATGCTAAGCAGATCGAGATCTCTGGCGAACATCAGGAACCTGTCCGACATACAAATGCCAAACTCAGGAACTCGGATGACACTAGCTTTTCCGTAGCGATGTTTGAAATAACGTACAAACGTACAACAGGTGCTGATCATGGAGCTCAACCAGTAGTTATACTTCTACCCCGCAGCTGTGCTCGTATTCAGGGAGGGTTCTATCTAACTGCTCGAGCGCTGAGGAAATCCACTGCAGCAAATTTGTGGGAATTTCTGGGGAACTGAATTCCTGACCATCATGCATAGAGGCTACGGATACACCAGAGCGAGAAACATGCGCCAGGTGTGTTGAAGTAACCGCCGGGTTGGGATTGACAACTAGAAATTGATAATATCAAATTTGAAAAGATTTCTTCTATATCACTGCGTTGGATTATCAGTCTCTCCTATATTTCTCTTCTGAGAAAACCGATTGGAAGAACTGTATGGGTACCGGATTCCATCGTATAGAACTCGGAATTAGTTGGAGTTAACAGAGTTCAAGATTGTGGCAATGCCCAATCAAATGACATCATCATCAACTCTCGAGCTATGTTCAAGATTTCAGCTCAACTATGTACAGCACATAAAATACACAACACATATACATTATACAACGATGATGTCGACGATTCAAATGTGGAGTGTACAAAACATCAAAATACTCCATTAGCATTCAGTTATCCCCTCCATCTTACTTTCCCACGACCATTACGATCACAACCACGCCACGCCACGCCCGCGACAATGACACATCCAATTCCCATAACCATCATCACCGGTTTTCTCGGAGCTGGAAAGACAACCATCCTCCTTAACCTAATCCCTCAATTGCCCCCCGACTACCGGCTGGCGCTTCTGAAAAACGAGTTCGGTGACCTAGCTGTCGATTCCCAAATAGCCTCAGCAAATTCCATTTCAGGGATCCGCGAGTTGCTTAACGGATGCATATGTTGCAATCTGGTAGGACAACTGGGCGATGCCCTTCTCCAACTGCGCGATGAGGTAAAACCGGACCGCATCGTTATAGAAACGAGCGGCAGTGCATTCCCCGCCACGATGGCCATGGAAGTGAATCGGGTCTCACGCGAGAACAACGGCCTCTTCGTGCTCGATGGTGTCATCAGTGTTATTGACGTGGAGAACTGGAAAGGATACGAAGACACGTCGTACACGGCAAAGTTGCAAGCGAAGTACACGGATCTGGTTATTTTCAATAAATGGGAAGATGTACCGGAGGAGCAGTTTGATGCGTGTCTGGACCGAGTGGCGGATCTGGAGCTGGATACGGCGTGGGTGAAATCCGCTAGGGGGGTCGTGGATAAAGACTTGCTGCTCGGGATCGATGGAGCCTTGTTGGCGAAGGAGATATCTGATCGGGGACATTCGTCCTTGGACCTGGTGCTGTTAAATGGGGCAGATGACACGGCTGCAAAGGAGGCTTATATACAAGAGCATAGCCATGGACTTGGGAAGCCACTGGAAAACGAGCACCAGTCTGAAGTAGACGTCCTCTCTATCTCTCTTACAAGCACTTGCCAGTTCGATACGGTGAACCAGGAGGCATTGGCCACCCTTCTCCTGTCTGCGCCCAAGGATGAAGTCTACCGGATAAAGGGCATTATTCAATTCCCAGCCGATGCCCCTCCAGAAGATTCGTCAGGCCAGACGGCGGGTGCACCTACACCTATTCCAACACCAGCACCAACAGCAGAGTCAACGGGAGGCGCCTGCGCAAATGGAACTCCCGCAACCGCGACCGGAGAAAACAACGCTAAAACGCAGAATTACATTCTGAACTGGGCTTTCGGTCGTTGGACCTATACCCATTCACCTGCATCGATAGGGAACGCTACCGATAACAGCGCGGAAGATGGTGCGTCATTGACACCCGAGAAATATAGCATTGCGCGCATGACGCTTATTCTCTCCAGAGGGGAATCTCATAAGTGGACGCGGAAACTGGAAACAGATGGGCTGTTGGAAATTGCGGATGAGAATCCGCAAGAGAAGAGGGGATCAGTGAAGGTGGAGCGCATTGGTTGACAGGGCTACTATATACGAGATCAAGAGGTGTATGATTGTATGTGAATGATGTGCTGTATAGCTACTCCACGATTGCATATACAGTTCATACAGATTCTATCCCAACCTAATGAGACCCGTGTGGATTCGGTGAAGTTTGGTGATAGAGACAACAAGGGGAAGGAAAAGAGTTAGAGGATAAATTGCGTGTTGCCTGAAAGCAATCAAGAAGGATCATTAAATATAAACCTGTAGTTACTCTCCCCCCTCCCAGAATAGTTAATCCAATAATAATAATAATAATAATAATAATAATAATAATAATATCTACCCTTTATCTCGTCAGTTAGACAAGTTAAATACACTTTGGTCCATAGTTTTATAGCTGCTCTCCTCTCATCAATATTACATTTCTTAAGTTATCAACATGAGCTATGATGGCTATGTGTATCGCTTCTCATCCAATTGTGCGGTTTATTCCATTGGCAATATATTATTTATTCAACATAGACCAATCTCCCTGGTGTGACAAATTTCAGCCGGTGCTAACTAGATATACTTTCCACCGCATCTCGGGGACCTTTATGGAGAAAATAATTAGCCCATAGTTACTTGCTATAGTTATAAATGTATCTGCGAACAACAAACGCCGAGCTGCAGCCATCTGAAGAGCCGATCAAAGTGAGTTATACCATTCAAGGTTTCGGATCCCATTTTCCCTCCTCCATTTTGAAACGTTCGCAAGCGCAGGGGAAATGGAACTCCATGATGAGCATAGTTATGTGGAAGATATGGGGTCGAAGACGCAAAGAACCATCTTGATTCTCAGTTCGTGGCGTTCTGTTCTCTGCTTACCAGACCACAGTATTAGTTATGCGGGGGGTAGGCAGTGTAGGAGAAGATAAAAGGGACATGGGATACGGCTTGGAACGCATGTATGTGAAAAAGGTTTCTTCTGATTGTGTGCGAAGAGAAAGGTTTCTTTATCCGATGAATTGGATACCATATCATAGTATCCGCGGAGGTCCCATCAACACGTAGATCTCAAGATTAATATAAACGAAAGAAATCGACCCTTTTTTTCTTCTTCTTTTTCTGTGGCTCTATATATAACTACGTGGTGCAAATTCTAACATGAGATCAATTGCCAAAAAGAACCAAAATCAATCAACAAGACATTCATAGTAGTAAAGAGCTTGGCTGCTACACCTCCACATGGCCGGATGATCCATAAAATCGACAGACAGTATGATCCAAAAGAATTTCATTGCTTTTATTTCATTAAAAAAAATTATAAACAAAAAAAAAAAGGGTACAAAAGAGGCCCGAGATTACTTCAACTTGCTAAAAACAAAAGGGAAGAACCCATCAAGTAAATCTGCATATGAACATTAGAAATTAATCAAGGCTTTATCCACCAATGCATCACCCAACCGATCTCAACACCTTTTCAAAGTTCGTTCGAGAGTTCCAACAAAGCGGTGGCACTTGGCTCGGTTGAGATGTATATGACCTCATGCTTATCGGTGAACCCATTGAAACGCGTTGCGCTGCACTTGGTATATGCGCCCATGTTCTCGAAATAAAGCCAATTTCCGACGTCGAGAGCTCCAGGGAGGGCAATACGCTCGCAAATCAGGTCAATGCCATCACAGGTTGGGCCCCATATGGAGTACTCGATTGGTGCACAGACTCTGCTTTCCATGGTTAATATCTGAGGCACGGGGTGCTGGTGGTCAAAAATTATGTTGGAGAAGTTGCCATAGACACCGTCGTTTAAATAAATCATGTAAGCCTCGGTAGCACCAGCTGTAGAGTCGGAGTCAGACATCTCCAGGCTGACGTCACGACGAGCAATTACATTGGCGGCCAACGTGAATGCTGATGCAACATAGTAGCGTCCAGGTTCAGCAATGATACGAATATGAGGTGGGAAATACTCGTCGAGAGCATCACTGAGAGTAGCAGCAAAACGCTCAAAGGTATCCTCGGAGAACCCGCCACCGACATCGAGGACCTTGAGATCGAAGCCAACCTCAGCAGCCTGGTCGAAAACGAAACGGGAGTCTTCGACCGCTTTAACGAACGACTTGGGGTCCTCAGCACCTGATCCAACGTGGAAGCTGACGCCAATGACATTGAGCTTGAGTTCCTTGGCTAGTTCGAGTAGAGAGCGCGCAACGGAGAGGGAGGCTCCGAATTTCATGCTCAGGCGGCACAGGCTGGCAGAATCGTCCGTCAAGATGCGCAGATACAGCTCAGCATCGGGGCACATTTCCTTGATCTTGTACAATTCATCGGAATTGTCAAATGTCATTTGCTTGACTCCCACTTGGGAAGCGTAGCGGAGAAAGGACTTCGTCTTGCACGGCTGGGCATAGATGATGCGGCTTGGGTCCACGCCCACATCAAGAGCGTAGTCAATCTCTGCTTTTGATGCGCAGTCGAAGCCATTTCCCAGTTGGACCATAAGGCGAAGGATTTGAGGGTCGGGGTTGCATTTGACGGCTGGAAGGGTTGAGTTCGTCAGGATTCAAGGGTCTCGAAAAACAGTGCACTGGGGTTCGTTAAATCACATACCATAAAACGGTTTCACACGTCCTAAATTCTTCTTCCAGCGGATGTGCTGGCGATAAACTTGGCCCAAATCCGCCACATAAAAGGGGTCTTCCTCGCCAGGGTGGCAATTATGGACATCGATTTCTGAAACCTTCTTCTTCAAAATATCGAAGATCAGATCCTTGGAGGCATCTCTTGCTTGAAACAAATCGAACCCGCCATGGTGGGTGGATGACTTGTAGTTACTACTATCATCTGGATAATTTCGGGTCACATATATATCATGAGGCGCGAAGACAAAAGGTGCCATAACCTTGCAAAGGTGTATAATGGTGAGTTTGGTTTTGTGCGTCTCGACCGGGCGCGTATTATGAATTGATATAGAGGTTGTTTTTCCCCTCTAAGGATAGATTGATAGATGATGCTCTAAAGGCGTTGAGAAGCGCTCGTGTTAGGGAGGTCGAAATGTTTCAACACAACCGAAATTGACTGGACCTAGCCTCCTCGACTCTTCCTCCTGAAGAGGAAGAACCTGTAGAGAAGTCCTATGCGGCAGCTTAAATTTTTGGGCAACAAGGGGGTTGTGGGCAGAGAGAACGAAAAGCAGAGAAGGAGGGTTCCGAAGAACTTTCCGTAGGAGAGCCCAGTGAGCAGTCAAAAGTATTGAGACACTAGCGAAAGGTATAGGAGCGGAATGGGGACGGTAAGAGGATCCGGCGGCTTCTGAAGCCGTTGTGGGCAGGGCGCCTTTGGTGTTTGTCCCAAAGGCGAAGGTTCTCTGTGAGAAAAGTTGCGGAGGCGAGCTCAAGATAGGGCTAAGCACACACACACATCAGACGAACGGGCTCTTCAAGCAAGCAGATGACGGGTGGGATGTGGTGCAACAGGAAGAGAACAGAGCATCCAGGACAGCGTGTAGTCACACAGCTTTTCATTACGAGTGGCACAGGACGGCTGCTGTCATCGACTAACATCCGAAGAGAGAACTCACCTTGAATTTTAAGAGTGGACACCTTGTTGTCTTGTCTTGTCAAAGGTGTTCAAGTTGGGTGAAGAATAGATGGTTAAGCAAGCTGGAGGGCAGGCGGCGGACTCGACAGATATATTAATATATGTAGCTGACGCACGCCAGAAGGGAGATGAGGGGATGTTCAAGACAATCACAGCGAAGTGTAATGATGTGTTTGGCAGTGTCTATCAAAATGGTTGATGTGTGGGAGGTTGATGTCGTTAAGAAAGGAAAAAAGGCGGGCGTGTGGGACAGAAAGTTGAGTTTTTTGTGGTTTGATGAGTGTTTGTGTGGGAACAGAAACGCGCCCCAAGTCTCAGCGTCCGCCAAACGCAAAAAAAGGATAAAAAGGGCAGAAAGTGGGCAGAAACAGTCGCAAAATCAAAATTTACAGGGAGCTAGTTACAGAATTACAGAATCAAAAGAACAACAGTCCCGGCTGGAACACTTCTGGAGCCAGCCAACCAGACACCATATTTGTACCTTGCCGTCCGTCCCTATGGCCTGCGCAAGCATCTATGCAACCTGGAAATTGGGAAATTCTAATTCAGTCGAGTACGGAACAAATTCAACGAAACGGGCTTTCGTTCCATGCTTCCCCTTGCCTGCGCTGCCCCATGGTTAGTTATGTTACAAACTATGTAGAACTTCGGCGTCCGGGCTAAAAGACTGCTGCTGACGGAACCAGGAAGAGTCTTAGTTATGAGAAAATTGTATGTTATCATCTCCACTTCCTTGACCCGGATCGTGGATATTCGTTGGATCATAGGACGTGGCAGCGAGTATCATATCATTATTGGCTCTTGGAAACCCTGGGATAGGGCGTGGCAAAAGGAGTTGTGACGCCGTGGCAGTTATTTTAGAGTTCCAGCGGGATCCATTAACCTGTAGTTAACTAGTTAATTGAGGGCTGCCAACAAACAATAATGACAACTTGCTATCTTCACTTCGGCATATCTGGCTGGACGCAAGAGATGCATATTATCATTGCTATTAAGTATTCCTCATTTTTTTCTTTCTATTTCTCTTTCTCTTTCTTTTCTTTTTTTCTTCGGGAGGAAGGCTTATCAGTCTTGCAGCCGCTTTGCAGGAAACGGAGACGACGATCAACAGGAGCAGACATGCAGCCCGTGTCACCTCTGCCAGAGATTCTGCGATTTGCAATTCGTGTGATCCAGTCTGTTTAAAAATAATACGCCCTCCTGTATGGTCGTTGACTAGAACCCGCCAACTCCGCAGGCAGCCACACTGCGACTTCAACAAAAACAACAACAAAAACATCCATCGTTTCCCTCCAATCCAGACCCTTCGTATAACTAACTTAAGTCTTCATAAGAATACCTATGTAAGCTGCGAGAACGGAGCGGTGAGTGACAAATCGTAGCAAAAATTCCATGTTCTGAGTCCTGACCAGGGATTTTTGCTCTCTTTTTTTCTCTTGTCTCTCGCGTTGCGATTTTCGGCCTCCATGCAGCCAGTCGTGGCTCCATCCAGAACAAAAAAAAAAAAAAAAAAAAAAAAAAAAAAAAAAAAAAAAACACCAAATCTATGGCTCAGTTCACATATATGAGGGATTTTCTCGTCCAGAGGTCAATAGCCATCTGACTGTTCATTATTATTGCCCGATGTCGTAATCTCTAAAAAGACCCTTCCTCCCCCGCTGCAGAGCAAGTGCATGCTGCGGAACCCTGAAGCAAGAGTCCGCATAATCAACTATCGACCGGGGAATCTTTACAGAACGCATAGAGCTCGATATCGACCGACTCATTTTCTGAACCTAGGCTAGGCAGCGGGATAACAGTGCGGTTGTTGATTTCAAAGCCCGCGGTTTTCATTAGGTCAAAGAACAAATCTTCACTGTCATGTCGTTTTTTCATCGACACCAGCACTATCGCGGTACGTGATATTTGTACCAGAGTTGTAAGCATGCGAACCAGGGCTGGAAGACTGTCCGCATTGTACGTGCAATCCGACACAAGAATCAGGTCATAAGTGTGTTTGGCGATGTCATCAGGTACACGTTGATCCCAGTCAAGCACCTGAAATCGCGCAGCCGAAAAACTCGCAAAAGTAGCACATTCCAAATTGCGTCCCACGATACCCTGGACCTCTTCGAGGTCGGTTAGCAGTACAAAGCTGTGGGGTACTATCTGGGCTATTGAAATTCCGACAATCCCGCAGCCAGTGCCTAATTCGATAACGCGAAGTTCCCTGTTTTTTCGCTCATAGAATAGCTTTTGAAGTTGTGGAATTGATCCTACCAGGCGCATGTATGCATTCTGAATTTCCATCACACAGCCCAGTGCGGCGTCCCTGTATTTATTTTTCTCCAAGTTAGATGTATTATGAAGCAGGTATGTATATTGTATGTACAGCGCTTCGTATGGAGTATTTACAGAACTATACGCGACCAGCCAGCCACCTATTATGGCAGCAGACAGGGCGGATAATATCTCTTGGACTTACCAAATATGTCGCGCAATGCTATTCTTAGTCTCTTCCCACGTCCTTAACTGAGGTCCAATTTCCAGTTTGAACCGCCTCTCAACTAGCCGATCAGCATGTAGAGCACCATTCATTCCAAACTCAGCACTCCAGGCGGTAACAATGCTTGGAGCTTTGGACGGCTCCAAACGGTCAACAAGACCACCACTGGCATCCCTGACACTCAGTCTAGCAGCCTGATTCGCAACGAGAAGCTGGCACGGACCCAAAACAATCTTCAATTCTCGATTCCCGGCTTTCCAGTAGAATGTCTTCTCGAATGGAGTTGGTATGCCGCCGCAGATGTTGGTAAACTGCAAAATGGAGATAAGTTTAGCGTCTTCTGCAAGGAACGAGTCCCCCAGGTCTGTCGTGATAGTGACCAATGTCTCAATGAAGCACTCGCCTTTGGAAGACACCACTATTTTGGGGGGCTTGAGAAATCGGATATAATGCGGCATCGCTCCAGTGTGATGACAAAATTAGTGTAAATCTTCAATGTCTGAACAGCATGACATAGCTGCTTTGTTAAGGTCAGATGCTTGCTTCTATACAGTAATTGCACAGGAATGTAACATTTAACTATTAGATTGAATAGAGATTGGACACACAGAGTTTCTGACTTTTGCTACACTGCTTTTTGATTGTTTCTGGTCATTCTCAAGCAAAGAAAAGATGACCCTTTCAATGTGAAATGAGGTTTGACAGGTTTGACCAAGATGCAAACGGAGCAAACCCTCTAATAACCATATCAAACCAACGTTTATTGAAACTATATATGGTTTGCTGTTAACAGCTTCAAGGGATTTCTTCAATCAGAACTTATCAAATTGGTCATTTGCCATTCTCTAGTTAGTTAGTGGGCTGCCTAAGTTAGTCTCTGGTTAACTCGGCATGCGCTTGGCGGAAGCGACATTTATGCAAATCCACTGGCTTCATGCTACGGTCCTCTTATATAAAGCACCAATGCAGGCATCAAATTGGATTCGCGATACCGATCGCCGACATGCTCAGGGGGATTGTCGTATGGCTGGGCATCATATATGCTATCCTGATGGATGGTCTTTGGAAAAGTGATTACGGGTATATGGCTCGCTTGCTTTTTCGTTGCGTCCCGTATCCAATTTCATCACTGGATTTGGAAAATTATTATCTTGCGTTCGCCTCCTCTGCACGGCTGCGAAAGTTTACACAACGCAACAGGAGAAACAAAACACTTTGTCAAAACTTCCTGCTCAATCGTCTTTAGGGACCTCAAACAACCATGAAAGCAACTGCACAAATGCCGATGTAAGAGACAAAAATTGTAAATATCCCCCTGGTGAGTAACCTGCCTCTCAGCTCGATCCTCCAGAAGAAACCCAAACGGTAACGTCGAGCCGGCGTTCTACCGTTGGTTTCCCTCCAAAACCAAAATCACTATATCCATCATCCATTCTCTGTTTGGCTATGGTCGTGAGAGGGGATATCGGATATCTCACTGCTTCACTCGCACAAAACCAAGGCATCTTCGCAAACAAATCCTCAGGGTGACTTATCCGGGACCTATTTGGTGGTAATTTGGGGTATCTCTATTTTCACTCTTGTAGAGCCAATCTGCGTTGGAACACTCATGATACCGGTGAATAAGCTGCAACTAAAGCAGTAAACCTTGCCGTAAGAAAAAGGCTTTTGGACCGCGAAAAAATGATGTTTCCTTTGAATAAATTGACTATGTCTCGAATATATTTCCTTGAGATACATCATGCTGCTCACTATATCCAAAATGAGCCATGGATTCGACGAAGAGAAGGAAATCCAAACACTGCTTTTGAAAATAAAACTATGGGAGATATAGAATGTGATGAGAGTTCACAAAATACAATCGCAGCAACCAGCCAATATCATCCCGCGATGGATAAAATAAATGGAGTTTAAGGCTTTCTTTTGTTAGTAGTTAAATAACTAATACGGCAAAAGTATTGGCAGTGTGTTAGATCACGTGTTTCGAAGCCGAGCCGCGCTATATTTGGATACCATACCGTAGCAGGTTTAGCCCCGGTCCCAAGCCTCAATCTGCGGCATCATCCATTGATGCGTTACGCTTGAACGAACGACAAAACAATGACGGTCTTCAATCTTGTAGGCTTCCAAATTTCCCTTCACCACCTGCATCTTCTTCATTAGGGGAGATTCAGCTGTCGGTGTAGAAGATGCCGCTACTGCCATTGCACATAATCTTACCCTGCGCTTTGAAGATTGATCATCTCTGCGCCCATTGACAACAACAAACCGATGTTCCCGCAAGTCTAATCAAACCAGTCGATACAGGCTGCGGCATATCATCTTGTGCCTCACTTCAAACACCGCAAACATGATGCGCCCAAGCGATCCCCGATTCCGCCAAACCATCAACCAGATCTCTCAGAACCTCGAGTCCGCCAATGAAACTGCCCAAGAAGGCATCTATACCTTTTCGCATAACTATATCGGCCCGTGCTTTACGAGCATAAAGAACAACGTTCAGTCCTGTACATCATGTTGTTTCCCCAGCCGCGAGGACCAGTTACGTCGTCGTAGGCGTGGCAGGTCAAGAGGTCGAGCAGAGCTCAACTTTGATTTCTATGATGACTGGGACTACGATGAGGATGCTACGGGAGATGCACTGTTAGGCTGGGGAAACGATGAATTGGATAGGCTTCTGGCTGGAAGTGGTGGGGCACGAAGCTCAACTGAGCAGCCACGAAGAAATCGCCGCATGAGCTATGGCGCTCGTGGTGGCCTTCGAAAAAATACTGGGTTGTCAAATGAAGAAAGACACGACCCCACTGTTATACCTAGTTCTTCTTTCCTTGGATTTTTGGAACGCTTTTCCTGGCGGATAGGGGCGAGAGGAATAAGATACAGGCCTTCTGCGGCCGACTTGCAAGAAAACCCAGGAGGCGTACGACGGGATACTTTGGAGGCGGAACCGTTAATTGAGGGGAGCGATGGGAGTGACCACGAGGGATCGAAAGATGATGAAGGCCTACCTCCGATGCAAAGGAGATCGAGGAGTGAAACACAGTCATCCCGTGGAACAAGCAACTCCTTAAGTTCACGGGGTGATCTGATACCTAGTGAAGAAGAAGACGCTGTTCCTCTTGATGATGAGTTTGCAATGACACTGAGCCGTCGCGACACTGGGGGCTCGGGATCGCAAGAGCCGCCTTCCGCCAGTAGGGCTACTTCCGGAACTTCGATGAAAACTACCTTTTCATCCAAAGGTTCGAGAATATCCGGCAAGGCGGAAGGGAAACGAAGGAGGAATTCAAAAAGAAATCCCTCTTCAACATCCCCACGGTCACCGTCGCCTGATGGTGAAATGATAGAAACTGTGCAAATTCCCTCTATGCTAGACCTTAAGAGAGAGGAGGAGCAGGCTCAATATGACGAAGAAATGGAGATCGAGCGGAAACGACAGGCTGCGCAAAAGCTGGCACGATCACGAGGACTATCTATCAATACAGATTATCGAGGGGTACGTTTTCCCGTCTCTATATCTTCATCCGCTTACATTTGCTGACCAATTGTCCGCCAGCCTGAAAATGAAAATGACAATATCCAACAAAGTCTGCAACACGAGCAACGCCATGATGACCCAATTCAAGAAATGCCTTTTACCACGCGGAACGTACCCCCTACATCGCCGGGGCAGATTTCACAATCAACTGAATGTGACGACCTACCTCCATCATCAAGCGCAAACCCTCCGAAGAAAGAACCATGACCAATATACTGACATGATTACCGAAATAGGACGAACCTGTCACAGTGTCGTTCTCGTGAAGCCAGCAATGAGTGACTCGCATTTCCCCCCCC